>NC_044317.1:38270611-38587777 GCF_007474595.2 Lynx canadensis | reverse complement strand
TTAACTCACGTTTACAGATGAACATGTTGAACAAATTGAAATTTCAAAAAAGCAAAGATTAATAGAAGACAAACTAATAATGGTTATGGTTGGTTATTCATGCTGCTATAGATAAGATCATGATGTCAACATTTCCATTTGAAACTCTTATTTTCCACAATTTATAACTTGGTCATAAAAATAAATTCACTGTGTCCTAAGTTAGTGTTATGGTATCAGCTGGGAAAGGATTACTTTTTCTTCTCCATTTTTAAAAATAGCTTTACTATTTTAACAGCTTAAGTTAACAACTTAAGTTAACAACTTAAGATATCCCCACATACAGAAAATGGCTTTAGTGCCTGGGTGAACCAGGCCATTGCCAGGGATGGTAGCTATCTGACCTGACAGCTCTAGGAGTCCGCCTGGGGGTGACTCTCAGTCTGGCTCAGGGCTGGGTGTTTCTTCTCACCAACCACACACCTGCTATTGTTTCTACCTGTCCAGAGACCCTTTCTTCTCGGAGGTACCCTCTTCTGCCTTCCCTTTCCTTCCCTAAGCCTTGGTAGATATGTATTCATTTGCCTAATCATTCACCAAAGTGCATTCACTGAACATATACAGTGTGACCAGCCAGGTGTTGTGGGTCACAGTGGTGACCAGAGAAGATATGGGAAAATTAAGAAACCACCAGATTTCCTTACATTAAAATGTAGTATTGTTTAACAGCTTAGAGTCCAGAATTGTGATGCTCCAGCTTTGGTTTTCTTTTTCAACATCACTTTGGCTATTTGAGGTCTTTTCTGGTTTCATACCATTTTAGGCTTGTTTGTTCTAGTTATGTGAAGAATGCTGTGTTATTTTGATAGGGATTGCATTGAAAGTGTAGATTAGTCTGGGTAGTATAGACATTTTAACAATATTTGTTCTTCCAATCCATCAACATAGAATGGTTAAGCTGTATTATGAAGCTCTAATCATGAAGACAGTATAGTATTGGCACAAAAACAGACACATAGATCAGGAATAGAATAGATAAGCCAGAATTGGACCTGCAAATGTATGGCCAACTGATCTTTGACAAAGCAGGAAACAGTATCCAATGGAAAAAAAATAGTCTTTTCAGCAAATGATGCTGGGAAAACTGGACAGTGACGTGCAGAAGACTGAAACTGGACCACTTTATTACACAATACACAAAAATAAATTCAAAATGGATGAAAGACCTAAATATGAGATAGGAAACCATCAAAATCCTACAGAAGAAAACAGGCAACAACCTCTTTGACCTAGGCCACAGCAATTTCTTACTAGACATGTCTCCAGAGGCAAGGGAAATAAAAGCAAACACGAACTATTGGGACCTCATCAAGATAAAAAGCTTCTGCACAGTGAAGGAAACAATCAACAAAACTAAAAGGCAGCCAACAGAATGAGAGAAGATGTTTGCAAATTACATATCAAATAAAGGGTTAGTATCTAAAATCTATAAAGAAACTATCAAACTTAACACCCCCAAAACAATCTAGTGATGAAATGGGCAGAAGGCATGAATAGACACTTTTCCAAAGAAGACATTCAGATGGCCAAGAGACATATGAAGAGATGCTCAACATTACTCATCATCAGGGAAATACAGATCAAAACCACAATGAGATACCACCTCACATCTATCAGAATGGCTAAAATTAACAACTCAGGAAACAACAGATGTTGGTGAGGATGCAGAGAAAGGGAACTCTTGCACTGTTGGTGGGAATGCAAACTGGTGCAGCCTGTCTGGAAAACAGTATGGAGATTCCTTAAAAATTTAAAAATAGAACTACCCTATGACCCAGAAATTGTACTGCTAGGTATTTATCCAAAGTATACAAAAATGCTGATTTGAAGGGGCACATGCACCCCAATGTTTATAGCAGCACTATCAACAATAGCCAAAGTACAGAGAGAGTCCAAATGTTCATCAATTAACTGATGAAGGGATAAAGAAGACATGGTGTGCGTGTGTGTGTGTGTGTGTGTGTATACATATATATATATATATATATATATATATATAATGTATACATATTACAATGGAATACTACTCAGTGATCAAAAAGAATGAAATCTTGCCATTTGCAGCAATGTGGATGCAGTTAGAGTGTATTATGCTAAGTGAAATTAGTCAGTCAGAGAAAGACAAATATCATATGATTTCACTCATATGTGGAATTTAAGAAACACAACAGCTGAACATAAGGGAAAGAAAGGAAAAATAAGATAAAAACAGAGAGGGGGCAAACCATAAGAGACTCAAATACAGAGAACAAACTGAGGGTTGCTAGAGGGGAGACAGGTGGAGGGATGGGCTAAATGGGTGATGGGCATTAAGGAGGGCACTCGCTGGGATGAGCACTGGGTGTCATATATAAGTGATGAATCACTGGGTTCTACTTCTGAAACCAATACTACATTATATGTTAACTAATTTAAATAAATAAATTTTTTAAAATGTAGTATTGTTTTATGTTAGATTTCATGGTGGAGTCCATGTTTTGGTTCCTCAGAGGTCCTAATCTGGTGGCAGGAGATACCCTTAGCTATCTACAGTAGTAAATAAAACAGACTATAAATGATTAGGCAAAGAAATAAGCCTCATCATTTCAGGTGGTGTTGAGTACAACAAAGAAATGAAAAAGATGCCTGATTGAGAGTGACGGGTGTTGTGGGTGAGACCAGTTTAAACTGGGTATTAATTGCAGGCTTCATGGGGAAGTGGCATTTAACTTGAGAATATGGCAAAAGGGCTCAAGCTGTTTGAAGACCAGGGGAGTGGCATGTCTAGGCAGAGGGACAGCTGGTGCAAAGGCCCTGTAGCTGAAGTGAGTTTGGCATGTCAGATGACAGCAAGGTGCCCAGGAAAACTGGAACACTCAGAGCAGGTGAGGCAGTGGTCTCAAAGGGGCAGGGCCTCGAAGGGCAAGTGAAGGAGGCTGGCTGGAATTTTAGGTCCCCTCCCTTGGAAGCCTAGGCCCTTATCCATAGGATTCCTTCCTGTCTGGTCTTCTTCATTCAGTTGAAATAGATTTGCTTTTTACCACTTTTCTTAATTTATATTTTAATTGTAAAAAATAGTAATATAAATTCAATGTACAAAAAGTCAGATAATATAGAAAAGATGATACTATTTGAAGTTCATCTCACTAGAACTTTATTGTTTGCAAAATAGGTATTTACAGACACACGCAAATACATTTAACAAAAACATGATCACATACATCTGATTTATTAGCTGCTTTTTTCACTTAACACATTGAATGTCATTTACCATCATTAACATAGACCTACAATGTAACTTGAAGTGATGCAAAGCCATTTTATGAGCATGCCCTGATTTACCCAATTCTGCAGTGAACATCTGTGCACATTCATCTTCAAGCACTTGTCTCATGGTTTATTTTGGACACATACCTATAACTGGTGTGGATGGGTCAGTCTTTGGGTTGTACATGCAATTGCAGAGCCCTGTTCCTAGAAGATGTGAGGGTACTTGGTCAGGCCTCCCAGAAGAGCAAGAGAGCTTTCCTCACTCCCCTGGTGGGCAGAGCCCCAGGCCATATCTGCTGTCTCCAGCTCCATCTGTCTTGACCAAAGGTCAGAGCTCATGTGGCCCCTGTCTTTAGTTGTCACCAGCAAGACAGGCTGGGTTCTTTTATGATCTAGATTTTCTTTCCACAGAAGTGCTGGGAAGTCATTAGTGTCTGGCAGGGTATTTGGCCTCACCATGAGACAAAGTTACAGGGAAAGGAGGTGGTGAGCCTCAGCTGGGGACGGGCTAGACAGAGGGAAGGTGAGACAACCTTCAGAACTTTCAGATGTTCACATCCTGTTCCTGGGAAGAGGTCTACCAAGTGTTCCCATCTCTTCCAGGCCAAGCCAGGGGGACACCTCTCACTGCAGGAGCTGATGGGGGAACCAGTGACTCCTTCCACAGAGGCATCTGCCCAGTGCTTGGCTGCCACCCATGTTTGCTCCATCCTGATTAGCGGCATTGTCCTCAGGCCTGCCTTCTGTCATGCACCCACCTGATCTTTCTTGCCTTCCTTTCCTTCCCTGCCCCACCTACCCCAAGCACCTCAGGGTTCCTTCCTCCCCCAAGTATCAGGCTCTGTCTCCAGTCAGGGTAATCACTGCCTGGGTACTTCTCTATCTCTGGAGCACAAGAGCCCACATAAGCATTTGCTAACTTTGCTTCAACCAGCACATATTTCTTGGGCTCCATCTGTGTGTATAACATGCCATTATAGGTTGAATAGAAGGAATTCAGTCATTCTGCTGCAGCTGTGGACAGAGCAATACTTCAGTGGGGGAAACTCTAGTACAAGACTCAATCCCCACCCTAAGGAGTCTATTTAGTGGAGACAGAATATAGGGTGGTGCCTTGGAACCTAATGTGAGTATCAACATTACATCCTACAGCAGTTCAGAAGAGGGAGATTGGTGAGAATCATAGTGCTAAAATACTAATCAGCATACAATCTGCACTGCTGACTGCCTATTGAGCCCTTGCCCTCCCTTCCTGTGATATACACTCTCTTATAATCTCCATTTTACCATGAGAAAGCTGGGACCAGGAGATATGGAACGAGAAGCAGAGGCTGGGCATTGACCCAGGTCTGCCTAAGCCTTCCAGGGCTTCCCCAGACATAGAGCTTGCACTGGACCTAGACCCAGAGGAGATGTGTGAGAGGACACTGGTGCTGCAGGTGAGCACCCACAAAGGCCAAGCCAGGGGATTGGAGTAACTCAGACCTTTGTGCAGAGCCACCAAGTCCATGGTTCTAGCCTTTCATCTTTCATTTTCCCCATCCCTTCCAGCTCTACATTAACAGGAGAAATCATCAGTTATTTGGATTCAAATTTGACAAATCAAATTGCAAAGAATTAAATAAGTTGTAGATCAATACCATCCAAATGGTCAATTAATCATTCCATGTAATTAAAACTACCAATTCTTAATACCTTTCAATTATATTTTATTGCACAATTTCTAATTCAGAGCTTGTAGGCAATTGTATTGATTGTAGGTATACTTGGTAATCAAATAATTTATTAATCAGCACACCTAGTTATGGGAGATCCGGTTTAATTACCATCACCTAGACACAGAAGTCAGGTTTAATTCTACTTGGGCTTTTCTTAAGATGTTGGAGGTTTACCATTTCATTTTGCTGTGTGTGTCACACAAAATCCCTTATTTTGTGAAAAAGAGTTATAAGAAAAATAGGCAAGGGTACTTACAAAACAGGTAAATGGACAAACTCAAGTGGTTCTTCAAAATTATGTTTTAACTAATCTTTTTCATGGAGGTTTTACAACTTAATTTATTCCTGGTATGCTTGGGAAACTGCTCTCAAGATTTAGGGATGAAAGGGCTTTTGGACGTACAAATGGGTACTGCCTTCATGATTACCTTGAAATAAAAATTAAATACCAAGCACTTCACGCTTCCTATGTCCATCAATTCTGAAATAAGTGCAAGTAAAATTTCTTATTTAACATGTGAATTTATTATTCCAGTGGCAATGCTGAATAACTGGTGGTTTGATTTAACTTCCTCAATGTTTTCTGAGCATCATTGTAAAAGGGAAATAATAACCTTGTAATTGTGTCGTGCAGATCCTGCAGGAGCTCTGGGTGGGCCTGAGCCTCCTTCCTGCTTCACATTCAAGGTCTCAGGAATGTCTTGGAGTCTCAGGGCCCAAGATGAAGGGGCTTCTCCTGGGCCTTTTTCTGCAAACATAGGGCCCAGGCAGTAGTCTGAATCTCAGCTTCTCCTGAGTAATGGGCAAAGTTTCCACAGAGGTTTTGAGTTGAGTCCAAGCTGAGTGGGTCCAGAACTTCATGCTTGGAAACAAGATGATAGAAGGTACAGAACTCTGATACCCTGGGGCAGAGGGAGGAGACACTATGGAGGAGGGAGACACTCTACATTAATACCTCCTTTGTCCTCTACAGGCTGCCCAAGGTTTTTCAACTTATCTGTTCACTTATGCCCCACTACTCTTCCCTCCAGAAAATGTGTTAATTCTCCCTGAAAAGAGTTTATCCTAAAACCATCTCTCCCAAGGTTCTTCCCACTCTGCAGGGAGTGGGAAGAAAGCCTTAATATGACACATGACACACGACATGTGGAAGACGCAGTGGACCATGTGCCAAATGCTCCCATGTGAGAACACATTTTCACATGGGAGTTCATGTGAAAACTTTCATATTGAGTTCTTGTGGAGTCATTGTGGAGTCATTGTGGAGCTCAAGGCGAGCTGGTGAGAAATGAGACAGCACCATCCCATGCTGCTGCATGCTGTGTGCATGACTCTTCATGATGGGATGCTGTAGTAGGCAGAACTCTAAGATGACCCCAAGATTCACACCCCCTATAATATGCTCTGTTCACCTTGATGGTGGGCGGGCCTGACCTAATCAGGTGAGCCCTTGTCAAAGAGCGTCTAGAGGTTGGGAATGGAAGAGATCAGAGAGATCCAAAGACAGAGATTCTCCTGCTAGTCTTGAAGGACAGTTGCCATGTTCTGGAGAGGGCTATGTGGCAGGGAACTGTTGTGGCTTCTAGGTAGGTGCTGACAGTCTCAGTCCAACCACAAGGAACTAGGTTCTGACAGTACAAGTGAGCTTGGAAAAGGACTCTGAGCCTCAGATAAGATCACACAGCCCTGGCTGACCCCTTGAATACAGCCAGGAGAGACTGAGAAGAGGACTCAAATGAGCCATGCTGGACTACTGACCCACAGAAACTGAGATAATAAATGGACATTATTTTGAATGGCTATGTTTGTGATATTTGCTACACAATAGAAAACAAATAAAGGACCCAGAGGTGGAGACCTCCAGGAGCCTCTTCTCTCCCACATAGCTTCTATTCTGCCCACTGGAAACTATTTCCCTCTACCGCTGCCTTCAGGCCTCTGGGGATGTGAGGTTCCCTCTGCCTGCTCCCCTTCTCCCAGAAGCTGACCCTGAGACAATTTGAGAGCATGATGTTTATCTGGGAGGTGGAGAGAACACCATTAAAGAAGGGAGGAAGTGAGACAAGGATGGGAAGACAGCCAGTAGCATTATCAAGCCAGTTACCACCATGGGCAACTGGGGCTGAATCCTACATGGAACCCCTGGGGGACAGTGTAGAACACAGTCAGAGTTACCTATTCAAAGGAAGCCAGTGAAGAAGCTGCCAGCCAGTGTTGGAGGGCTCCTGGGGATGGGATGGGCTGGGCAAGAGAGAGTTTTCAGGCAGAGAGATTCAGAGGCTGGCATCTGGAGGTCCAGGGAAGGGATACAGACAGGACCTTGCAACACCTGCTATACTTGATTTTCTACCTACCTCCTCCTCCTGCATCTTCATGGCTCCAGTCACATCTCCCCTTCCCAGGCAGCATCCTTTGGGCCCTCCTGTTTCATCATGCTCTGCCATGGAGGCTTTGTTCCTTGGCCTTACTCCCTACATCTGGTGGTGTTTTCTCATTGTGTGTGATGCAACTTGGCACACAACATGGCTGTTTCCCCCTGAAACCATGAGCCTTTCCAGGTCAGTGCCTGAGTCCCCAGCTTTAGCTACAGTCTTAGTATCTAATAGCTTCTCAACATTCATTCAGTGGATGGATACGTGAATCATATTTTTTCTGAGGTACATAGGTTGAACTAGGTGATTTCAGATCCCTTCAGCCATCTCCCATCATCTCAGTCCTTTCTTCCCCTCATCCTGCTCCTTCTTCTCCATAGAACACATCGCCATCTGGTATATACATTTGTTGTCTAATCTCCCCGCACCTAGAATGTAAGGTCCTAAAGGCCACTTTTATTTATTTTGTTCACTGCTGTATTGCTAGCAGTGGTCACACATCATTGCCTGGCACATAGAAGTCACTGGGTAAAAATCTTTTAAATGAATGATACTCCAAGAGCCCCTAATTACAATAATATTAACTTATTGAGCAATTCCCAAACTTTATTGTATCTTGACAACAAAACTCTGAGATAACTATTCTCATCCATTCTCAGATGAGGAAGTAGACTCAGACAGATTCAGCTACTTCCCCAAGTGACTCAGGCAGGAAGTGGAGTTGGGATCAAGCCTTGTCAGCCTCACTCAGGAGCCTGGGTTCTTAGCAAGCATTCTATATACATGAGTTTAATTAACTCAATAAATTTTTCAGGGGGTACATAATACAATGAAGGTATAAAAAAGAAGGGAGTAGTTTTTGGTATTACTGCAGCAGCTTGCTTGGCAAAAGATGGATGTGTGGCTGATAGGAAACTGATATGGTTTTCAACAAAGCCTGCAAATTAATCATACTTAATGAATGTGACTAATGTGTTAAAGGAACAAGCGATTAAAATATTAGCACGTCTGAACTTCTCCTCCCTGGCTAATTTCTTCTCCTCCCTAGGGTTACCATCTTTCAAAGAGGTAGGGACACAGGGTTACGGAAACAGATTTTATGGAACAGAAATGTATTTTAAATGGCTTAAATTGGGGACAGTCTGTGCAGTTCTCAAGTGGCTGTCAGTCTTCACATCTCGCTGCTCAAGTGAGGGACATGGGCTGAGGGGAGAGGCTGAAACTGTCACAGCAACTGCAACTGGAAATGGGAAGCCAGGCATCTCCCGGAGTAATGACGTGGAAACAGGAGACAGACGTGGGGGCCCTTCAGCAGGAGGCTGATTGCCTTTCCATTTAGGCACAAGGTGAGATGAAAGTGGCTGAGGAGGCATGTCTCCTGAGGCAGGCCACAGGCGGCTCACTGGCTCTGCACATTATCCAGGATCATAGGCAGAATGGCTGGGTTATACCTGTGTTCTGAGGACGATCTTTGGAGCACCCAAGCACAGTCTTCTTAGAACACACTCCCCTCCCAGACTCCACACATACACACCCATTTCCCAGATGGAAACATCCAGACTATAGGGAACAAGACATCTCAAAAGACTAGGGATGGGGAGAGTCCCTTGTGTTTTGACATCCTACTACTCTTGGCAACAGATCAGGTTTGTTCATGGAATTATATAAACCTGAGGTCCCACACTCAGAGACCTCAGCAGATAGGAGGATAGGAGCCGATATAATTCAGTGAAGCAGATAGGGTAAGGAAGAACCCTGATCAGCAAGCAAGTCCTTACCTCACTGTTTTCCTATGTGAGGATCTGGGACTAATGTGGTGGTTAGATCTTCAGTTTGTGTGTGTGCATGTGTGTGTGTTAGTTTCTTATTGCCACTGTAACAAATTACCAAAAGTTTAGTAGTTTAAAGCAACACAAATTTATTATTTTACAATTCTGGGGGTCAGAAGTTTAAAATGGGTCCACAGTGCTGTTACTTCTGGAGGCTCTAGGGAACAACCTGTGCTAGCTTCCAGAGGCTGCCCCAACTCCCTGGTGCCAGGCACCATTCCTCCATCTTCAGTCAGTAGCATAACATCTTCTCTCTCTGATAAGGACGCTGTGATTACACTGGGCCCACCCAAACAATCCAGGATAATCTCCCCATCTTGAGATCCTTAATCATATCTGCAACATCCTTTTGCCAGGCAAGGTAAGATCCCAGGGATTAGGACACATGCATCTTTACTGGGGGGCACTATTCTATTACACTGGGTAGGTAGAAATACTCAGAACTTGTAAATGCTAGCAAATAATTTTGGGGTTTATATTACTGAGTATGCCATATTGTCACCAGCTGGACCCCAAGACCTGGCCTTTACTGCCCACCTGCTTGTATTCACTAACCTTCGTCTTACATTTTCCCCTAAGCTCTTCTTGTTGGCTTTCCTCTTGACTCAGACAAATGAAACCTAAAATGAAACTCAGGCAAATGAAACCTAAAACTCCCCAGATGAAGGCGATTGCCCTGATAGGACCTCCCTCAGGCTCAGACCACTCGGACCCTTTGAGTTAAACCTGTCTGTAGAGATGGGTGAAGTGACCCCTGGAATGACCTACAATTACCTTTGCCTTATTATAATAGTAAAATCTCTGCCCATGAAGGAGGCTCAGCCTCATTTACATAGCATACATTGTATGTGTAGGCATGTTTCCTCCCTGCGCATGTGTGACCTTACTCCCATCTCTACATAGGATAACAAGGCTTCCCTATCTAAATATTTATCCTAACCCTAAAGAAAAGGAATCCATCTACTCTCTCTGAGGGAGTCATGACTTTGGAAGCTATTCCCCCATGATCTCTTTATTTCCTGCAAATAAAAGTTTTCTTTGTGGGGCAACTCCACCTGGTGCAGTTTCTGACTCACAAAGAGGGAACTCATGTTGGTTTCTTCATCTGGGAAGGACTGAGGAGGAGAGGAGAGTGTGGGTCTCCAGTCTTTGACCTCTGACCTCTGCTTTAAACAAGCCATTCATTTGTTAAAAGGAGGGCTTTGTGTCCCCTCTCCTCCTTCCTGCTTCTTTCTTGTACTTTGCTCTTCAGAGTGCCTGGGGGCCAGAAGGTTACCAAACATTTACACTTCTAGGTCCCTGGCTATTTCCCCCCTACCCCAAATTCGCTCCCACACCCTGATTTATAAAAAATAACACTTACTAGGCTCTTGCTGTGTACCAAAGACTAAGTACCTTATTCGCTTTATTTCTTTTATTCCTCACAGCAATTTCATTTTTATCCCCATTTTACAGATGATCAATCTGAAGCTCAGCATTGCCCAAAGTCACACAACTACAAGGTTCAGAGCTGGTATGCAAACCAGGTTGTTTGCCTCTAGAGTCCTTCAAGATGTAGATTCAAGGAAAGAGAAGCTGAAGCATGAAAGCTAACAGCCCCTTCGGTTAAAAACAAAACAAAACAAAAAACTAGCAAGTGGATGAACTTCCGATATACCTGCCATTCCTGGATTCTACCCTCCATCTTATGTGAGAGGATCAATATTCAGCCCCAGAGTTACCCCCTTCCCTGCTACAACTCTGGACTGGAACCCAGTGTTGGAGAAGTGAATAAAGTGCGCCAAAGATGGCCAACAGGGCTAAAACAGACTCTGGTCTCTAGCTTAGAGACCCCTCTTCCGGGTTCTTCTTCCTTTGTTTGCTGTGTATGGGAAAACCCCCATAGATATGGAAGCTGACGACTATAAATTATCCTCCCCACTTGCATTCGGCACTCAGACCTTTGGAGAAACAGTCTCCTCTGAGCCCACCAGTGTTAAATAAATCTCCAATGCACCAAGATCTCTGAGTGCCGCTTGGTTTTTCCGCCAGCGTTCCAGCCTGGTTCCATAACATACTTTGTTCCCTGACAGGGAAACCCAACCGCGCTAGCCCATTGTTGCCGGTTTCAGAGAATGGCCAGGCGGTCATGGGGCGAGGGATCGCAAGGGAGAAGGCGTGTCCTGCCTGAATTTCGGCAGGCTCCTTCTCAGTTGTCGCGGGCGGGCCCCACTCTGTTGTACCCTGCTGGACTCAAAGAGACCTGGTAGGTGAGGACCTGGACCCCACATTGGAACCGGTGAGGCTGGGGCCCCAAAGAAGTCAGGCCCACCCAGAAGGGTGGAAGGGGGACCTGATCAATCCCCAGAGGCCTTAATAGGTCTCACAGGTAGAAAATTTTGCAGGAGGGAATATAATAGACTCTGGTGCGTGCGTGCGTACATGTAAATGTGTGGCTCAGCAAGGTTTGCCAGTCGAGTTCAAGTTTGTGGCTCCACAGACAGGCACTCTTAAGGTCCCCAAAAGTCTACAGAGTCTGAATGGGCTCTCCTGTGTCATTGTGAGAGTATAAGGTCTAGGGCAGTATTGGATCAGATTCCCATCACAAGTCACAAAGCCGAGTCCACTATAGCCACACCTCACCTAAACGTTCCCTCAGGAATGCGACCAGAGGAGTATCTGATTGGTCATCTCATCTGAGGGGATACCCTTCCTTTGTCTGTCTTTGCAACTCCGAACAGGACAAAGAAAGTAATAATGGGATCAAAACAGAGTAAGCCTACGATTTTAGAAGTCATGCTCAAAAATTTTAAAAAGGGATTTTCAGGCAATTACGGGGTGAAAATAACACCCAGGAAATTAAGGACCTTTTGTGAACTAGGATGGCCCATATTTAATGTAGGATGGCCCCCAGAAGGGACATTAGATGCTCAAATAGTGCAGTGGGTTTGGCTAATGGTCACTGGGAGCCCAGGCCACCCTGATCAATTTCCATACATTGAATCCTGGCTTGAAATTGCCTGAAATCTCCTGCTTTGGGTGCAATTCATCGTTAGCAAACATAGCCAGGCAAAGGTTTTAACCACTCTATCCAGAGGCTCACCCAGGGAGCCAAAGAAGCGACCCACCACTCCTCTAATATTTAAAGGAGACACGGAGGAAGATATTGTCTTTCCACCTCCTTATGACTCGCCAAGCTCCCTCCCCACTCCCCCTGAGCTTGAAACTCCTCCCCCATCTGTGTCTCCATTGCACCCCTCCCCAGTCCTGCTGTCACAGTTGCCACTGCTGCAGCCACAGTCGCGTGTTGGCAGTTGCCACCGCAGTAGGCGCCCATCTCCCCGTCCCTCTTGGACCTGGAGAACCCTCCCCCACAGGGGCCAGCGGCCAGACTGAACCCCAGACCCAGACCTAATGCCTCCAAATGCCTGTAAGGGAGATGAGAGAGCCTGAAAGACAGAATGAGGACAGAACAGTCCAGCCCACCCATTCCATGATGTATTATCAACTTTTCTTTACAACCAACCTCCTCAATTAGAAACACAACACTCCATCATACTCTGAGAAGCCACAAGCAATGGTCCACTTGATGGAGTCCCTCTTCCAGACCCACCGACTGACTTGGGAAGATTGTCAACAGTTACTCCATACTCTGTTTAATACAAAAGAAAGAAGAAGAATAAGAGAAACATGACAGTACCTAGAAGATCATGCACCTCTGGGGATTAATGATCCTGCTGTCTGGGCTCAATCTCCCATGCCTGAAGAATACCCAACATGGGATTTCACCACAGAAGGACAGGCCCACATCTGACGATCCCAGGAAGCCCTCCTCCGGGGAGTCTGAGCTGGAGCCAAAAAGCCCATGAACATGACTAAAATATCATCAGTCACACAGCACCCTGGGGACTCTCCTGGAGATTACTATGAAAGATTATGTGAAGCATACTGTGTATACACACCGTTTGACCCCTAGGCAACAAAAAGTCAACAGATGGTAACATCTTTCCTACCCGAAAGAGAAGCGGAGAGAAGACTAAAAAAGGCCACCCTTCTCACAGCAGCACTAAAAGAAACAGACACTGCAAAGACGGGAAGACCCCAATTACCAAAAGGGGGAAGCCCAGAGCCCCCTTAGCAAGGGACCAATGTGCATACTGCAAAGAGAAGAGACACTGGAAGAATGAATGTCTGAATCAGAAGGGGCCCTCAAAACCCAGACGATATTGGGAGGAACCTTGAAGCGAGAATCTCGTTGGTCTGGCCGGGGTAGAATCGGACTGAGGGGGACCAGGCTCTTTCTCTCTTGGCCCCATAAGCACATGGTCGAAATGAAGGTAGGGGGCTGAACAATAACTTTCATGGTTGACACTGGGGCTGAAAACTCTGTTGTTACTTCCCTGGTGGCGCCCTTCAGCCAAAAGACGGCAACCATACTTGGGGCTACTAGGACACGGGCAATGCAGCAGCCCTTCTGTCAAGCTCAACAATGTGAACTTGGGGGTCACAAGGTCCGGCATGAGTTCTTCTACTTACCTGACTGCCCGATTCCTCTCCTGGGCCAGGTTCTGCTCTCCAAACTTGGGGCCCAGAAAACTTTTGAACCCATTGGACACACTAGCCTCTAATTAAACCCAAGGCAGAAGGAAACCCTGGTCTTGGTGATTACCCTGCCAAGGGAAGAATGGAGACTATTCTGTACCCAGGCCTTACCCTGTAGCCCCTCAGAATTCAGGTTACATTCCCCTCTGTATGGACTGAAGACAACCCACCTGGACTAGCTTGGAGTCAGGCCCCCATCATTGTTGACCTGATCCCTGGAGCCCAATCTGAGACAAAGACAGTACCCCCTTCCACTAGAGGCTAGAATGGGTATACAAGAGCACCTGACCAAGTTCAGAGAAGCAGGTATTCTAATTGAGTGCCAATCAGCTTGGAATATCCCACTCTTGCTAGTCAAGAAGCCAGGAGAAGGATACTGACCAGTACAGAATTTGAGGGCCATTAAAAAAGTGACTGTTTCCTTACACCCAGTGGTTCCAAACCCTTATACTTTCCTCAGCCAAATACTGGGGTCAGGCAGATGGTTTATATGCCTCAACCTAAAGGATGCTTCCTTCTGCCTCCACCTGGCTCCTCTAAGTCAACCACTGTTTGTCTTTGAATGGGCTGAGCCCATTACAGGGCGCCAGATGCAGCTGATCTGGACACGACTTCCCCAAGGTTTCAAGAACTCACCCACTCTTTTTGGGGAATAACGAGCTGCAGACCTCGCCGACTTTCTGAGGGAAACCACAGGATGTGTCCTCCTCCAATATGTAGACAACCTCCTCCTTGCCAGCAACACCCAAGAAGACTGTATGAAAGGTACAAAGGCCCTCCTGCAGCTCCTATCCTACTTGGGGTACCGGGCCTCTTGGAAAAAGGCAAAGATTTGTCAGCAGCAGGTCTGATACTTAGGCTTCCTCCTCACAAAAGGAAAAAGAGAGCTAGGACCAGAAAGGAAGAAAGTTATCACCACACTGCCACAGACCCAAACAAAACGAGGCTTGTGTGAATTTTTAGGGGCCGCAGGGTTCTGTCGCATTTGGACTCCCAGATTCTCAGCCATAGTGAGGCCCCTCTATGACCTGTTGGGAGGACTAGACTGGGAGCCCCATGCATAGACTGAGGAGGCAAGGGTCACTTTCACAGAAATAAAGTTGGCTCTGGGATGAGCCCCAGCCCTGGGTTTGCCTGACATAGAAAGGCCCTTTAACTTCTTCGTACATGAAAAGGACAAAATAGCCCTTGGAGTGCTCAGAGCATGAGGCCTTGGCAATGGCCAGTGGCCTACCTGTCAAAAGAGCTTGATCCTGTGGCTGCAGGATGGCCACCGTGCCTCAGAGTGCTGGCAGCCACAGTCCTGCTCATCAAGGAGGCAGACAAACTCACACTGGGACAAAGACTTAATGTTAAGTTCCCACACACGGTCATGTCCCTCATGAGCACCCAAGGATATCATTTCCTCTCCAATTCTCGGCTGACACAATACCAAGGCCTTCTCTATGAAAACCCAAGGGTCACTCTTGAAACAGTAAGAACACTAAACCCAGCCACCTTCCTTCCCAGGGAGGAGGGAGAACCCAACCATGACTGTTTCAAAGTAGTGGATGAAGTCTACACCAGCCACCTGGACCTCCAAGACCAGACTATAACAAGCCCAGAGATCACCCTGTTCAGCAATGGGAGCAGCTATTTACAAGAGGGCAGCCGAAGAGCAGGATATGCGGTAACCACGACCACCAAAGTTCTGGAAGCCAAGGCCTTGCTGGAAGGATGGCCGGCACAATGAGCTGAACTGTATGCCTTAACCTGAGCCCTCATCCTTAGCAAAGGTAAATGAGTTAACATCTACACTGATTCCTGGCATGCCTTCGCTACTGTGCATGTACACGGGGCCATCTATAAAGAAAGAGGCCTCCTTACTGCTGCAGGGAAAACTATCAAAAACAAGGAAGAAATACTAAAGCTTCTTGAGGCCATATGGCTGCCAGACAAGGTAGCTATCCTACACTGTAAGGAACATCAGAAAGGAGACAACCCCATAACTCAAGGAAATTACCTGGCCAACAAAACAGCCAGAGCGGCCGCCTGTGGTGACCCAGGTGAAGCTCCTACCTACACTATGACTCTTGAGCCCCAGAGGGAAGCCTCCCCGCCCCAGTACACAAAGAAAGAAGTAAGTTGGGCCTCGACAGAAGGGGGCACACTAAGCAAAGAGGGATGGTGGGTCACGCTAAATGGACACATCTTTCTCCTGTCATCTATGGGAAAACACCTAGTAAAGGAGTATCACCAACTCACGCACCTAGAGAAAACTGCACTAGAGGCCCTCCTCAAAAAGAACTATTATATGAGCCACCTGCTGGCATTATGCAGAGCTGTCAGTGAACAATGTGTAACATGTGCCAAAAACAATGCTTGGTCTTCCCCACGGCCCCCGCCTGGGGGTCACCACTTTCAAAGACTTAGAGGTGGACTTCACCAACATACAACCAAATAAAGGGTTCAGGTACCTTCTTGTAATAATCTGCACATATTTGGGATGGGTCAAAGCATTCCTGACCAGAATGGAATGAAGTCGCTAGGTGGCCAAAGCCCTTCTACGGGAGACTGTGCCTCGGTTTGGTCTACCCTTAACCAGAAACAGTGATAACGGACCTGCATTTGTGGCAGACATTACACAAACCCTGACAAAGTCCCTCAACATTACCCGGAAACTGCACACTGTTCAGCGACCCCAGAGCTCAGGGAATGTAGAGTGGATGAATCACACCCTCAAGGAAACCCTGGCTAAGTTCCACCAAGAGACTAATCTCCCACGGGCAGATTTACTACTGCTGGCCCTCCTGCATGCCCAACGCATGCCTGGGGCACTGGGATTCTCCCCTTTTGAGTTATTATATGGGTGACTCCTCGTGCCCACCCCCCCCCTCCATGTTTAGGAAAACTCCCAGGAGACCTAAAAACCAGATTGGAGACAAAGGAATAAGAGAACAGCCCCAGACCTTGGGAGCAGTCCTAAATAAGTTACAGAGATACACCATAGAGAGGGCCCCAATTTCCTTAGGGACCCACATTCACCCTTTTATCCAGGAGACTCTGTGTGGGTCAAACATTGGAAGAGGGAACCTCTTAGACCAGGTGGACTGGGCCTCATACTGTTATTCTAACAACTCCTACAGCCCTTAAAGTTTCAGTTATCACCCCATGGGTCCATCACTCCAGAGTTAAGAAGGCCAACTCAGAAGAACCCACAACCTGGTGAAGTCATCCAGATCCAGTCAACCTGCGTAAACTGACCCTCAAAAGGGAAACTGGCCCCTGAGACCTCCAGCCCTGCTCCAGACACACCCCAGAAACTGGCTGGCCTGCACACAGCAGAAGCTCGAGGAATCAACACATGAACCTAGCCCAGGGGTTTGGATGCAACTCTGCCAGCCCTTGCCCCTTACTGGTGTCATAGCCCTGATCTTATTTCTTACTGTTGGGCTGATAGAGACTGCACCAACAAGCTGGACATGAGACAAAAGATGCATGCTGGGTCTCACATACCTCCTCTGGATGGGAGGATTATTAAGTATTGCCTGTATATTATGATAACCTCTCTCACCCTCACAACTGCCGCTTACCCACCTTGCCCCCAGGTTTGTTATATGACAATAAGGGGGTCAAGGGCATTCAGCGCCTTCACCCCTCTCCACAAAGATTGCTACAAAGGAAAACACCCACTCTCTGTCAGTCACCCGGTGCCCCAAGGACTAAGTATTGGACTGCCGAGATAACCCAAAATGTCAGGAGCCCATGTCACAACAAGGGCCTCCAGAGAGGGAAGCAAGCTTGCTACACTTACCTTCCTCACTGGGGGATCTTGGACTGGGGAAGGGTGCAAGATAGGGCCCTTCAAAAAGTTATAAAGGATACCCAGGATAGGGTAATACAAGCCATAAAGGCGACCACTCCCCCAGCAGCCTACCAAGGTTTGAACCTTTCAGCCCTCAATCAGATGCTTACCAATTCCCCACTCCAGCATTGGGCCAATACTACTCTACAAGTCCTCCATAAAATAAATAATCACATCCAAACCTGCTGGATGTGCTTGCCCCTCAGCTGGAGTGCTTACTTAGCCACTCCCATCCCTTTGACTTGGAAAGCTCTTGAAAATCTCAAAACCAATACCTCTGTCTTAATTGGACCCACTGGGATCTGTCTCACAAATGCCGACAATCTAATCTGTACAGTCCCTGAAGGTATGAACAGTACCTCTCTATGCAGAAGAAATATAACCTTAGAGAGGAATACGACCCTATGTTCAACCCCTGGGGTGTTCTATCTGTGTTCTAATTCGGCCTACCGATGCTTAGAGGCCAAGTGGACTCAGATATATTATTCCATCTTCCTAATCCCAGAGATATCCGTATACCTGAAGATCAGCTTCTAACAGCTTTTAGCCCCAAGTCTCGGACTAAACAGGCAATCCTGCTACCTGTTCTGATAGGAGCAGGAATTGTGACAGGAATAGGAACTGGAATAGGGGGCATAAGTTTGTCTGTAGGACCATACTATAGACTATCTCAAGAGCTAAATGAAGGCATGGAACAAGTGACAGATTCTCTGGAAACCTTACAAAGTCAAATAAACTCTCTGGCGGCAGTGACCCTCCAAAATAGGTGAGCCCTTGACCTCCTCACTTCAGAAAAAGGAGGGACTAGGGGCGCCTGGGTGGCGCAGTCGGTTGAGCGTCCGACTTCAGCCAGGTCACGATCTCGCGGTCCGTGAGTTCGAGCCCCGCGTCGGGCTCTGGGCTGATGGCTCAGAGCCTGGAGCCTGTTTCTGATTCTGTGTCTCCCTCTCTCTCTGCCCCTACCCCGTTCATGCTCTGTCTCTCTCTGTCCCAAAAATAAATAAACATTGAAAAAAAAAATTAGAAAAAGGAGGGACTTGCATCTTTCTGGGGGAGCAATGTTGCTACTTCGTAAACCAGTCAGGAACAGTTACAACTAAGGTTAAGGAAGTCAAGGAAAGAATTCAACATAGACGACAGGAAAGAATCAATGGAAAGAATGGGATCTCACGGATTGGGCATCCTAGCTTCCTGCCCTGGCAGGGCCCCTCCTCTCCATAATTTTACTTGTATCCATTGGCCCCTGTATACTGAATGCCATGGTACATTTTATTGAAAACACTGTTGCTTACCAAACTACTGCACGTATCTTCGTCTTCTGAGAGTACCAACTCGTAAAACTGAAAGGCGATGCCTAATAAAAGTTTTTTTTTAAGGCATCAAAGGGGTAATGTTGGAGAAGTGAATAAAGTACCCCAAAAATGGCCAACGGGGCTAAAACAGACTCTGGTCTCTAGCTTAGAGATCCCTCCTCCGGGTTCTTCTTCCTTTGTTTGCTGTGCATGGGAAAACCCCCACAGATATGGAAGCTGATGACTATAAATTACCCTCCCCACTTGCATTCAGTGCTCAGACCTTTGGAGAATCAGTCTCCTCTGAGCCTGCCAATGTTAAATAAATCTCCAATGCACCAAGATCTCTGAGTGCCACTTGGTTTTTCCGCCAGCGTTCCAGCCTGGTTCTGTAACACCAGAACAAATGGGCTCCTTTACTTATCAATGAGGTGTCTTTGAGGAAGTGATGTTATCAAAATGACAACACAGGAGACTTCAGTATCTGTCTCCCCCACAAGACCAACAATTAGACAGTGATCTCAAACAAATACAGCTCTAGAAGAGCTCTGGGGTCCACTTAAGAAATTTTGACAATAGGGGAGCCTGGGTGGCGCAGTCGGTTAAGCGTCCAACTTCAGCCAGGTCACGATCTCGCGGTCCGTGAGTTCAAGCCCCGCGTCGGGCTCTGGGCTGATGGCTCGGAGCCTGGAGCCTGTTTCCGATTCTGTGTCTCCCTCTCTCTCTGCCCCTCCCCCATTCATGCTCTGTCTCTCTCTGTCCCAAAAATAAATAAACGTTGAAAAAAAAATTAAAAAAAAAAAAGAAATTTTGACAATGTAGTAAACAAAAAGCCTGAGAAGTACTGCATAAAAAGAGAAGAAAGTAAGATTCATTTTACTTAAATTAACCCATCCCCCAAGCTAGCATTTCTCAGTGACAAGAGAAAATGTCCCAACTAGAAAGAGTTCTCCATGCCAGGAAAGGGAGAGCAGGGTGAACTACTGGCTTCCCCAGACTTTCAGGGGCACTTCATTGAGGCCCTGCTTCTGACTGGCAAAGTGGAGATGAACAGAGACAGCTAGGAACAGGGAAGAAAAAACAGGGGCTACCAGTGTCAGCCAAGTAGCAGGAGCACCTGTGCTTCACAGAGACCTGTTTTGCAGACAACCACAGCAGATTTCTCCACTGAAGAAATAAATGGCCAGCATAGCTGCTGTGGAGACCCTGCAGACTTCACCAGACTTTGCCCTGCAAGTATTCACTGGCTACCTGAGTAGTCCCTCCCACCCCACTCCCCTCACCCCGACTGGAGCTCAGGAACTGCATCAGGGCCAGCCAGCTCAGGCCTCTGAGGCTGTGCAAGGGCAAGATTCCAGCTTAGACCCTTGTGGCTGTGCTTGGGGCCATCCCCTCCAGCTGTAAATTCACGTGATTGGCCTGAGGCCCATCACCAGCCTCTCTATAGTGCTCATGCTTGGGGAAGACCAACAGCCACAGGAGAGTATGCCAACAGCCAGGACCCCACCAGCTGCCAGGGAGCTCAGAGTTGGCCCTGGCCCTTGCTGCCTGTCTTGACTCTCACCACTATGCATGTGTCTGAAACTGGCCCCTGCCACTATATCGGCACCTGCAGCTGGCCACCACATACCAGTGTGTGCACACCTCTGACTCTGGCACCACTACTGCCTGCCATGGTGCCTGGCCACTGAACTTGGAGGTGCCACCAAGGATCCCAACAGCCCTTGCAGTGACTGTGATCCTCCACAGTGTGCACCAAAGACCACAAAGTTGTTGATGCTTTTGGACCCCTGAGCCAAAGACACATCATACACCCCCCAAACCTAGTGCCACCACATGCCTCCAAACTTGCTTTCCTGCATCATTTGACCTAGGGTCACAACATGTGCCCCCACCCACAGATAAAAGTCTTCCTTTCCTGAAGTCAGTCCACAAAATCTGGAAGAGGTGACTGCTTCTTCAAATGTACAGACACTGATGCAAGGCAACACAGATAACCAAAATCAGGGAAACATGACTCCACCAAAGGAATATAGTAAACCTCCAGTAACTGGCTCCAAGGGCATGGAGATCCAGGAATTGTGCAATGAATAATTCAAAATAACTATTCTATAGGTGTCCAGAGAGCTGCCACAAAACATAGACATACAAGTTAATGATACAAGAAAACAATAAAAGAACAAAGTGAGAAGAAAAAAAGAGATAGAAAACATGAAAAAGAACCAAACATAAATTTTGAAGCTGAAGAATACAATGACTGAAGAGAAAAACTGAATAGAACACTTCACTAACAGGCTTGACCAAGCAGAAGAAGGAATCAATGAGCTAGAAGACAGATGAATTGATATTATTCAATCAGAGGAGAAAAACTTTGAGAGACTAAAGGAACAAAGAAAGCCACAGGACTATGGAACACCATTAAGAAAAATAATGCATGCATCATTGCACATGGAACATTCTCCAGCTTAGATCATATGAAAAGTCACAAAGCAAGTTTTAGTAAATTTAATAAGACTGAAACACAAGAGACCAGAAATAAACCCTAACATATATGGCCAACTCATATTTAGCAAGGGAGTCATGAATACTAAAAGGGAGAAAAGATTCTATCTTCAATATATGGTGTTGGGAAAAGAGGATGACCACATGGAGAAGAACAAAATTCGACCCCTACTTACACCACTCACAAAAATTAACTCAAAATGGATAAAAGGCTTAAGCATAGGAAGAGAAACTATAACACTCCTAGAAGAATGCATAGGGGAAAAAGCTCCTTGACTTTGGTCTTAGCAATAATTTTTTGGATGTGACACCAAAAGCACAAGCAACAAAAGAAAACTTAATAAGTGAGAATATGTCAGATTAAAAATCCTCTGCACAGCGAAGAAAACCATTAACAAATGAAAAAGCAACCATTAGAATGGGAGAGGATAGGGGTACCTGGGTGGCTCAGTCAGTTAAGCATCCATTGTTAGCTCAGGTCATGATCTCATGATCTGTGAGTTCAAGCCCCACGTCGGGCTTTGTGCTGACAGCTCAGAACCTGGAGCCTGCTTTGGATTCTGTGTCTCCCTCTTTTTCTGCCCCTCCCCCACTCACATTTTGTCTTTCTCTCTCTCAAAAATAAATAAATATTAAAGAAAACAAATAATAGGGGCATCTGGGTGGCTCAGTCGGTTAAGCGTTTGACTTCAGCTCAGGTTATGATCTCGCGGTTTGTGAGTTCAAGCCCTGTGTCAGGCTCTGTGCAGACAGCTCAGAGCCTGGAGACTGCTTCAGATTCTGTGTCTCCCCTCTCTCTGCCCCTCCCATGTTCATGCTCTGTCTCTCTCTCTCTCTCAATAATAAATAAACAAAAAAATTTAAAAAAAAAAGAAGAGGGGAATATCTCTGCAAATCAGATATCTGATTAGAGATTGTCAAAATATATAAAGAATTCATACAACTCAAAATATATAAAGAGTTCATACAACTCAGTAGCAACAAAATAAACAATCTGATTAAAAAATGGGCAGGGGGGGGTGCCTGGGTGGTTCAGTCAGTTAAGTGATTCTTCATTTAGGCTCAGGTCATGATCTCATGGTAGTGAGGCAGAGCCCCACATCAAGTTCTGCGCTGACAGCACAGAGCCTGCTTGGGATTCTTTCTCTCCCCTCTCCCACTTGCTTTCATTCTCTCTCTCTCTCTCAAAATAAATAAATAAACATCTTTTTAAAAAAATGGGCAGAGGATCTGAATAGACATTTTTCCAAAGAAGACACAAATGTCAACAGGCACATGAAAATGTGCTCAACATCACTAATAATCAGGAAAATGCAAATCAAAACCACAATGAGGTATCATGTCACACCTGTTAGAATGGTTATTATCAAAAAGATAAGGTATATAACAAATGCTGGTGAGGATGTAGAGAAAAGGGAATCCTTGTGCACTGTTGGTGGGAATGTAACTTGATATAGTCACTATGGAAAACAGTATGGAGGTGTCTCAATAATTTAAAAATAGAACTACCATATGATCCAACAATGCAACTTCTGGGTATATATCAAAAGGAAATGAAAACAGGATTTAAAGAGATATGGGCCCTCCCATGTTCATTATAGGAACATTCAGTATAGTCAAGATATGGAAACAACCTAAATGTCTGTTAGTGGATAAATGGATAAAAAAGATACGGTACATACATTGAATTGAATATTATTCAGCCATGAGAAAGAAGGAAATCCTGCCATTTGGAACAACAACAACAACAACAACAATCCAGAAGGCATTATGGTCAGTGAAATAATTCAGATAGAGAAGGTCAAATGCTATATGATCTCACTTATATATTGAATGTAAAGACTTGGAATTCATAGAAACACAGAGTAGAGTGGTGGTTACCAGGGGCTGGGGTTGTGGGAGACGGGGAGATGTCAGTCAAAGGCTCCGAACTTCCAGTTCTAAGATGAATAAGTTCTGGGGATCTAGCACACAGCATGGTGATTGTAGTTAACAATGTATTATACATCTGAAAGTTGGCAAGAAACTAGATTGTGTTCCCACCACAAAAAAAGAAATAATTCTATGGTGTGATTGGGGTGTTAGCTAACACTATGGTGGTAATCAAGTTGCAATATATAAGTATATCAAGTTAATACACTGTACACCTTAAATTTACATGTTATATGTCAATTATATCTCAATAAGGCAGAAGAAAATGATGTGACTTTGGGTAGGTCATCTTTTATTTTTCACCATTTTAAAAAAACATTTTAACATTTATTTATTTTTTGAGAGACAGAAAATGAGTGCAGGAGGTTCAGAGAGAGAGGGAGTCACAGAATCCGAAGCAGGCTCCAGGTTCTGAGCTGTCAGCACAGAGCCCAGCATGGGGCTCGGACTCACAAACCTGAGATCATGACCTGAGCTGAAGTCGGACGCTTAACCGACTGAGCCACCCAGGTGCCCTTCATTTGTCATCTTTGAATCTCAGTTTCTTCCGGCATAAAAGGGAAGGAGTTATTTTTATTGTTATCATGGACATTTCATAGCACTTACTGTATGCCAGGCATGGTTCTCTGCACTTTACACATATTAGTCCAATTCATCCTTAAAATAACCTTTGGGGATAAACATTATTATTATCTTCATTTTATAGAATGAAAACTGAGGCATACACAGAGGCTATATATAACTCATTTTAGGGCTTAAAGCTTGTGAGTATTAGAACTAGGATTAAACCCAGAGTCTTGTAAAGGCTGCTTCCCTCTTTTTTTTTCCATCCTCACCTACTCTTAACCAATTCAAAGGGCTGTTGTGATATTAAGTGCATTATTCCATGTAAAGAACTCAAACACACGGGGTGTAGTAGCTGCTCTGGAAGCATCCACTCTTACCATGAGGGTTGTTGCTGGGGTGAGCCAGTGCCAGACCTATGGCTAGCCAAGTCAGAGTAACCCCTGAGGAGGCCAGTTCCAGTGCTGAGAGTACCACAGAGTCCCTAGGGCAATATGGATGGCCAAGACTTAGACCCTGAGAAGGGTCCAGGAGGAAGTGTTCAGTGTGCTGTGGACCTAGAGAGAGGAACACAAATGAGTCAGCAGGAATTGAAGGAATATGTCAGATAAAACAATACTAGCAAGCCTGGTGTTTGGCATGTGGGGCCCCTTGTAGGTACTGTTACACATATTAGTACATTTACTCCTTCTAGGTGGCATCATTACCACCTCCATTTTACAGGTGAGGAAACTAAAGCATAGAGGAGTCAGGAAACTCGCCAAGGTCCCAGGGCCCATGCACAGCACAGAAAAACTTCATTTACTTAATATTTAAATTAACTCATTTTGACCTAAGTAAAAGTTTTTTTCACTAAAGTCATTGGAGAATCACTAAGGAGACAAAATAAATACCATGAAAACAAAATTATATTATTAAATCTTCCACATGCTGATTCAAGTAACCAAGGGCTTTGAAGTCAAGGCCTAGTCTCTTAAAAGGAAGGTTAGCAAGTGTTAGGAATTAACAATATATTAGCACCAAACTGGGACTTTCTCATTGGTGTAATCAGAAGGATTGAAAGAAAATTAAGAAGAAAATAATTTTCTCACCATGTGATAGAAAGTGATTTAGGGACCCATCCCTGAATCCCCTAAAATCTCACTTAGGAAAACTGGTAGTGGTTAAGAGCGCTCAAAAGCCAGACTACCCCCTTTCACCCCTTGTTGGCTATCTAGTCCTGGGCACATAATCCCTCTAAACATTGGTTTCCTCATTGGAAAATAGCTGTTACCTCATAGAGATATTGACTATAAATGAAAAAATGAAGGTAAAGCACAAAATCTAATACATAGTAAATGCTTAATACACATAAGTCATTACCATTATCACTATGATTGTTAAGCTTTAACCAAAAATCCCCGGCCTTTTTAAAATTTATTTTTTACTTCGATGGTGCTAATAATCATCATTATAGTACACACATGGTGGCCACTATTTGCCTGGCTCTAGGTTTTATAAGTGCATAAAACCTATTATATACAATATATATGTATACACCCTAACATATATCCTTATATATAAGTATTACATTATATATGCACATATGTTAAGAATTACTATTTTCCCTAAACTATGATGACAACTTATTCTTATCCCTAGGTTCCTACAGATTAAGTTTTTACTCTGAGGGACCCAAAGTCGACTCGCGGGACGACTCCTGCGGGCCTGCTTTGCGCAGACACCAGGTTACACACCAAAAGATGTTGGGGAGGACAGATTGGGCGGCACCCACACCTTCCCGCCCGGCTCCGCCCCGCCCCCTTCCGCTCTTAGCGTAAGCTCGAAGCCCCGCCTCTGACGCAGCGCCTTTCCTGGCTCTGTACCCCTACCTCTCCGGGGAGCCACCGTTGAGGCCGGCGCGCTGACGTCACGGATCGCGCGCCTCCTGTGCTTCCTCGCGCCTGCGCCGCGGCGAAAGGTCGTCCCTGTGACCGGCTCGGCGTTTGGAGCAGCTGTCGCCATGTTGTCGGTGGCCGCCCGTTCGGGCCCGTTCGCGCCCGTCCTATCGGCCACGTCCCGCGGGGTGGCGGGCGCGTTGCGGCCTCTGGTGCAGGCTTCGGTGCCCGCCACCTCGGAGCCGCCAGTGCTGGACGTGAAGCGGCCCTTCCTGTGCCGGGAGTCGCTGAGTGGCCAGGCCGCGAGCCGGCCTTTGGTCGCCTCCGTGGGCCTCAATGGTGAGCCGGGCTGAGGGGTACCCCCGTTCTCGCTCCCTCCGGCCCTCGACCCATGGCGCAGCTCAGGAGGGCGGGGAAATGGAGCGGAGCCCCTTTGGGGGATTAAGTTGCCTTGCTGGGTCGACCTTGGGCAAGCTTCTACACCTCCTGGGTCTCTGCCCTCACCTGTGCGCGGACGCGGCTAGGTTGGGCGATCTCAAGTGACCTCCAGCTCTCGCTTTGCGGGCCTCTGTTTCCGTTGGCGACCAGTCTGCCTAAACCACAGGCTAATCTTGTACGTCATAGGTTAAGTTCAAGAACTCTGAATGCCGACTGTTTCCAGCAAAGTCTGACAGATTTTGCTGCTTACAGGTCGTTTGACTGGGCAAATTTCTGAATGTTTTTCCTCACCAGTGAAATGGATGAATGATTATACCAATTACGTAGGTAATGTCATGAGGTTTAGATGGAAAAATTCTACTTAAAGCCATTAGCACATTTGGGAGCATTTTATTATACATGTTGAAAAAATAAGAACTATTAATATTTGGGCCCTTGTCCTGCTCACCGCCACCTAAACCGTCTAATGCCCTTGTCTTTCACGCATCCCTCTCAACAGCAACAGCAGCAAAACAATAACAAGCCCCAAGGTCATTAATGATGTGGAGTATCGGCAATGTTTTGCTGGGCCAGAGGGTTTTCACACTGTAATCAGTTTGATGCTCAAGAAGAGCCACAAGCAAGGGTTGGTGATATTCCCATTTTACAGGTAGAAAACAAACTACAAGAAGTGAAGTGACTTACACAAGGATAAACTTTGTGTATGTGATAGAACATGGATTTGAAAGATTGATTTAGCCATGAACCAGATCCTGCACTATCTTTTGTGCCATGTCTTTTTTTTTTTTTTTTTTTTTTTTTATGCTCTGTATTGGAAATCCTCAAATGGCAACCTGTGTGCCATTGTACCTGTAGTGTTCCCAACCTGCACAGTCTTAAAAGGGAGATTTTTTGCGTGTTTTAAAATGTTGGAATCTGGCAACACTGAACTTGTTTTATCATGAGAAAAGTGCTGTGCACTGGCTGCCCTCTTAGTTGGAGCAATCACTCTTCCAGGTCATCACAGTTCTCACCAGACCTCCTCCATTGCGTTATCTGCCTGCCTGGCCCCACTGACAGTGACACTTGCCCTGCAAGCTAAGTTATTATCCCCACTCTCTTTAGTTTTCCTTCATTCACCCTGTTCTCTTTACTTTAAAATAATCCTCCCACCAGTTTTCCACATTTCCGTCTTACCAAATCAATCTCCGTTCAGGGTCAGGTCAATAAAATTTTATATCTGCTGATTCCTTTATTTTTATGGTACATAACACTTCCTACTATTGGATTTCCTGGTGATTCCTCTGACTTTGAGATTGAGGCATAGAGAAGAATCTTTATTTTTCTGTTTCCTACAACCTCAGATTTTGCATACAGGCAGTGCAGGATAGTGGTGAATGAATAAAATGGTGATTTTTGTTGTTGTTGTTTGGGGGCACCAGTGGGTTTTGGAGACACTGTTCAGGGCGTGAGCAGAGTACACCAGCCCATCCCAAGCCTATTCTTTGGATCTGGAGGTAAGAAACAATAAAGGAGGACAAAATTTCAACAGCAAATGCAAAAAGCATCTTTGGAATTTGTCTAGTGACTAAAGGGTTTCTTCTAAAAATTAGAGGCTTACCTGACTTTCCCAAGAACAGGTAAATGATACAGAACCGTAAGGCAAACTTTTTCTATAATAATGCCTTCAAGCTTGTAGTTTCAGTTCACGTTATAATCTGTCTAGATGGTTTGTAGAAAGATAGTTCTGAGGGTGTGAAATGGGAGGGTTGGATCAGAAGATCCATGAGGTGAGAGGAAGATTTCCAAGACACATCAGAGTTCATCTTAAGAAAGAAAAACCTGTTTTTTGTTATAGTCTCTTAAATTTTCTCTATTTCCAGAAGTATCTGGTTTTGCTTGAGTTTAGAACTGAATCTAGCTAGCATCTTTGTTGCTAAAGTCACACCTAATACAGTTAATGTAAATTATTTAGAAATGACTTTTGCAATATGGCAGTTAAATTTCCCAAAATATTCATGGTGGTACAATATACAATAGTACAGTATTGTACTGTTGTACTAAAGTGTAACCTGCTAGGTAGAGTGGCAGTAGACAGCTGGATTTCTTTCACCACCAAATCTCTGGTTGAGAATGTCAAAACCATTCTGTTTAATGTTCCTGT
Organism: Lynx canadensis; assembly: GCF_007474595.2. Lineage (NCBI taxonomy): Eukaryota > Metazoa > Chordata > Mammalia > Carnivora > Felidae > Lynx > Lynx canadensis. The sequence goes on along the minus strand of NC_044317.1, from coordinate 38,559,397 downwards.
ACATTTGCTTGTATACTGTTATATGGTTAAAGATTGTAGACACTGTTTTTTTCAACGTTTATTTATTTTTGGGACAGAGAGAGACAGAGCATGAACGGGGGAGGGGCAGAGAGAGAGGGAGACACAGAATCGGAAACAGGCTCCAGGCACTGAGCCATCAGCCCAGAGCCTGACGCGGGGCTCGAACTCACGGACCGCGAGATCGTGACCTGGCTGAAGTCGGACGCTTAACCGACTGCGCCACCCAGGCGCCCCTGTAGACACTGCTTTTAATGTAGAAGTATGGACTTTGGTTCCTTCATCTTTTAGGTATGATACACATTTTCCTTTGTAATTCCAGAGAATACCAAAGGAAGGTAATTCATACTTGATCCCAAACCCCAGTCTACACTGTTAGGTTAGCATTAGGTAGAAGTAGGGTAGTATATGATGTAATGTCACTTTGCCATAGTTGTAAATATTAGGTAGTCACTACCCTTGTCCTGGTCCCAGAAAAGTACATAGAGTGATTTTGATAGGTTTCACCATTGTTTGGGAATACAGCTGGCCCTTGAACAACATGGATTTGAACTGTGCAGGTCCACTTATATCTGGATTTTTTTTTTTTTTATAAACATGGTACACTGCTGCAAATGTATTTTTTATGGTTTTCTTAATGTTTTCTTTTCCCTAGCTTTATTATAAGAATTTATTATAAGAATTATATATATGAGATATATAACATACAAATTATGTGTTAATCCCACTGCATATGGGATCAGTGCCCCTAATCTCCACGTTCAAGGCTGACTTACAGCTTCCATTGTTAATGACTTTGAGAACCATGTGAAAAGTGTGGTCATGTTCTTTATTGTAATACTCAAGGAAGTATATTAGGATGAGACAGCCTGGTAGGCTGCAACTTACATGAAATTGCATTTTATAAGTACATTTTTCTTTTTGAAACAACACAGTTTTTAAGTGAGGAATTTTTAATGTCCCTTTTATAAAAAAACCTTGTGACAAATTTCCTAAAATGCGTATACAACTTGCAAAGAGATTTGCTTCCTGAAACATACTTAAAAGTGATGCCAGTAAGTTAATTTTTTGTCAGATATTTTAAAATAGTATGGACAAAAGGTCATAATCTGTTTAGTTTAAAAACTACTTACATCCAAAGTACTACATAAATAGTAATTAGTTAACATTCATTTGACACAAAGATCTGGCCAGCCTGCAGTAGTAGTGTCTCAGTTGAGAAATCCACAGCACTGAAAAAGAAAGATAATGCCCTTACTCTTATAGAAGTTACTGCCCTTCACTGAAGAGGGGGATATATGAAAATTTGTCTTTTATCCTGTACTAAGTTGAAATAACTGGCTCTTTTGGAGATTTCATTTGATAGTTGTGTATTTTGACAAGGATGTCCTTTTCTGCCCATTCGTGGCTTTACTTGAAGTTAAAGTAATACTGATTTATACTCCAGAGTCTAAAATAGAAAATCTCTTCATTTTCTGCAACTAAAGTTATACTAACAGTTCACAGAATGTTTATGGTAATAAGTATTTATGAATTTTTAGCAGTTCTACTGAACTTTCAGAGAGTAAGTAAATAATAATGTGAAAGACATTTGTTTTAATAAGATGATCACAAATCACCTTTTTTTTTAATGTTTATTTTGTGCACGAGAGAGAGAGAGAGAGAGAGAGAGAGAGAGAGAACGTGGGTGGGGGAGGGGCAGAGAGAGAGGGAGAGCGAAAATCTCAAGCAGGCTCCTGAAATCAGGAGTCAGACGCTTAACTGACCGAGCTACCCAGGAGCCCCACAAATCAACTTATTGGGTGGACTTGATGAGTTTTACGGTCCCTTGTAATCCAGAGAATATGGGAGGTAGTTAACATAGTTGTATGTCTTGGCATGTTGAATTTTGGGGATTTTAAAATATTGCTGTTTACAGTACTATTTAACTTTTTAGATTTGATGCACTAAATCGTTAGAAATTCTGAATCAACTGTGTTCAATCAGGAAGAACTCAGTTTACGCATATTATCCTGTGATTTCATACCAGTATGATAGGTAGTGATTGACTTCCATTTCTTTTTCAATATTTTCTATGCAGGCACTGCCATCCTGACCATTTCTGGCATTAGTGCTATATTTCACATTTTTATAACTTGATTTTTGCTTATGAATTCACAAAGGTTATTTCCTGAGGTATACTTCTTTCAGGGTACTCATCTAATTGTTTTTTTAACTTTCTGTTTATCTTGCAGTCCCTGCTTCTGTTCGTTATTCCCACACAGACATCAGAGTGCCTGACTTCTCTGACTATCGACGCACCGAAGTGTTAGATGGTACAAAGTCTTCAAAAGAGAGCAGTGAGACTAGAAAAGGTTTCTCCTATTTGATAACTGCAACAACCAGTATAGGTGTTGCATATGCTGCCAAGAATGTCGTCTCTCAGTTTGTTTCCAGCATGAGTGCTTCTGCTGATGTGTTGGCCATGTCGAAAATCGAAATCAAGCTATCCGATATTCCAGAAGGCAAGAACATGGCTTTCAAATGGAGAGGAAAACCGCTGTTTGTGCGTCATAGAACCAAGAAGGAAATTGAGCAGGAAGCTGCAGTTGAAGTGTCCCAGTTGAGGGACCCGCAGCATGATTTAGATCGAGTAAAGAAACCTGAATGGGTTATCCTGATAGGTGTTTGCACTCATCTTGGTTGTGTACCCATTGCAAATGCAGGAGATTTTGGTGGTTATTACTGCCCTTGCCATGGGTCACACTATGATGCTTCTGGCAGGATCAGGAAGGGGCCTGCACCTCTCAATCTTGAAGTTCCCTCATATGAGTTCACCGGTGATGACATGGTGATTGTTGGTTAGAGATCTGGACTCAAGTCCAAGGTTCCTTTCAGTCGTCTTGTCACCTCAGAAGACCTATGAGCAAGCCTTCTATACTTAAGTGGGTTGATTTGAAATATTTAAGAATTGCTGATAATGTATTTGCAAACATTTATGTGAAGTAAATTGAATTTAATGTTGAATGCTTTCAAGCGTTCACCTAATAAAGCCACTGTTAAACATTATTAAGTTCAAAGACTTAAAAGGTGCAGTGTCTTTGATAGTTAATTCTAATTAAAAATTACAGACTTACCAGATATTTGTGAAATCTGTAACTGACTTTCTCCTTCATCTTCCTTCTTTATGTTAGGGTCAACAGATTCTGCAGAGCTAATGGTTAGACTGAGGTAAAATTAGCTGGTCATTTCCAAGTCCTGGGAGATGTTTATGGCATTGGCAGAAACAGTAGTATCCAGGTTTCCCTTTTGTTCTTTTACACATGAGTCCTGGCTGTGTGTGTCCTGCCGCACGTGCCCCCCAGCCCCCGGTCTGTATGATGATGTTGAATGTAATCTCTGGGAGAATCCTAAATGGGGTGTTAGCAGCTCTGAGGGTTTAGCCCCAGCTCTAGCTAGCTGTTTTCCTGCTAGGAAATTTTATTTTTCACTTACGGGAATAAGTAATTAGAATTCTTTAGTTTTAAGAGGCAGTGGTGAGATAGCATCTGAGAAAAGCTTTCCAAAATGGGAGTGCCACTGTTAACTCCTTCATCTGGTGAGGATATTTGTGTTCCCATTGCTTCTGCATCCACCCTATCTAGAGACAAAAGGGGAGTAGTGTATCTGAGACTACTGTAAAGGATTCTGCTGGTTTTGTTTCTGCAATGATAACATGTTGAGGTGTTTTCCTTCAGTTGGATACACAGTCCCCACTTTTCACCGTGATATGAAGGTGGTGGGCACAGGAAGACATCAGAATTGACACCCTCTTCTTTCTGCCTTCTGCCTTCAATTACACAGCTGAAATAAGACAGATCTGATATTCTCCCTGGGAACTAGGAGTAGGCTTTGACCCTTGTTGAGAATCACAGCTACTTTGATAAGTTTGCCATTTGGCGGTAAGTCAGTAATATACCACTGGGTCCATCTTTGATCACACGTGCATTTGTAAGAAAGCAAACTAAATTCAGTGGTTAGATCTTCCAAAGGGAGCTGGTCATCCAGGACTCCAGTCTTTAAAACAGTAGCTAAGTGTATCAAAAAGAAAACTTTTTGTTTATGAGCAGATATTTGGTTCATTTCTTTACCATACCTTTACCATTCTAGAAAGAAAATTAGCATGGGTGATAAATGGGGCTAATAAATAATAGTATTTTATGTTCTGGTATCTAGGTGTAAACATGAGACAAAAAGTGCCAAATATTGCTAATTTACTAAAAGTAGTGAAATTATATCATTAAGTATAAACAATATGGGTGTGTAGTATTTGATGTTAATATTTGGAGCATCTTGCATGAAGTCCGTGCCCCTCCCCCCACTCCCAACCATGAGGCCATGAGAAATTAGTATGTATTTGTTGGATATTTTGCTTATCGTTGTAGTGAAGATTCCTTTTTTCCCTAATATATATGGGGAAGATCATCTTACACTTACACATGCTGCTTTTTCATGGTGCCAGTTGTCCACAACTTACTGTTTAAAGCTACACCCATATATTTATTATAAGCTGACAAAATTTGAAGTTGAATTGTTAAGTTCCTACTTTAAAATGGCAGCAGGAGCTGTTCATCACTTCCTCAAGATACGCCAATGTAGAAACTGGTATATATTTTACATTCGTAAAATTCTTACTTGGATGGGATGATAAGTAAAAATGCCAGGTTTTAATTTGAAGGTGAATTATTAAGCCTGGAATGGAAACCTCAAAGCATTATTAAATGAATCCTTAGACCCCAGTGAATCTGAGTGACTTTTGGGGGGGTGGTGTTTGTCTTCATGTGTGAAAGTTAAAGGAATTTTGTTCCTTTGGACATAACTGAAGCTGCTGAGCTTTTAATATATCCATGTGTGGGTTGTGTGAGTTGGGGGCATGGTGTAGTAGAAGTAGTACTAGACTAGAATTTAGGGTTTTAATTCTGGCTTAGCCATTTCCTAGCCATGGGACTATGAGCCTGTCACTTCTTTTGGACATTTTTTCCCCCATCTGTAAATTTGGAATGGTTGAACTAGATTTCTAAGAGTTCTCTGACCTTTTAGGATACTCTGACACCCCCCCCACCCCGCCCTAGTAATGGGAATGGGTTTTCTTAAATAAGCATTTGTTGTGTTCTCAGTATTTGGTATTGCAACAAAGACACCCAAGCTGCTAAAAGCAGCATTTTAATCAGCTGAGCCAACCTTTTACAATAGTGGTTGGTCAACCTGGGACAGCACTACTATTCTAGGGGGTGTTTGTGGCCATTATGTGATTGTCACAGTGATGGAGCATGCTGCTGGTATTGGGGTGGAGGGATGCGGGAGTGGGAACACGAAATGTTCACTTGTGAGGGAAACGCAGGTCCACGAGCTAAAAGAATACTGTGCTGCCAAAAATATCAACAACACTTCACTGAAGAAAAATGCTCGTACCCTATTATTACCCCCTCCCACCCTGAAGTGACACCTCAAAATATTTCATTTTTCCATATTTGAAATGCCAGAATAACTGCACTAGTGGCTCCCAGCCTGTGGAGGACAAAATAGAAAGTTTGCAGGTTCCTAAATGTATGCAGGTGTTCTGTGCTGGAATTGCTGGATTTGGTGGCTCATTATGGCTTTTGTGATATTTTGACTAATAACGATAAACTTAAATTCCACTCTTCCATTTATTTTTTTTTTAACGTTTATTTATTTCTGAGACAGAGCATGAACGGGGGAGGGTCAGAGAGAGAGGGAGACACAGAATCTGAAACAGGCTCCAGGCTCTGAGCAGTCAGCACAGAGCCCGACGCGGGGCTCGAACTCACATACCTCGAGATCGTGACGTGAGCCGAAGTCGGAGGCTCAACCGACTGAGCCACCCAGGCGTCCCCGCACTCTTCCATTTATTTTTTAAAGAAGGCTTGGTTCCACAAGTGATAGGACAAGTAAAATTACTTCACTACTTTGCTAAGTGGGTAGAGCAGACTTAATGTTAGCTTTTTGATTGTTTCAGTGAAACAAAATTCTGGATATTAGGGGGAAATGACTTAAAAAAAGAAGAAATTTGACCAGTTGGCATCCTGACATCAGATCATTAACATGTACTTATTTTTACTGGGAATGAAGACTGACAGTGTTGAGATTAAATGCCTTTTTATTATGCTTTAAACAAAGTGGTTATAGAAAATAACCTTTCAAAGAACTTAACATTGTTAATGTCAATTTACTTTGGTCTTTCTGAGAATAACTTTGTAAAATCTAGCTGACTCAAAACTGAGTGTGTAGAGGCATCTGTCCTTATTTGATATATATGGTTTAGGATCAGAATGTGCTATTAGTACTCTAATTTTTCTGAATAATGTGAATATACTATATTTGTCATAAGTCATTCTTCATTCCCACACTGCTAAAACTGATATTTTCTATATTTTTATGTCATTTAAGTACATTTTATATATTAACACAAAATAAATGTGCATATTTTTCAGAATGATATTCTTGGCCCAGTGTTCTAACACTTACCTTGTCATCTGTTTGCTAATGACTCCCCTACATCACTTCCCTGAGCCTCATACTCATGTTCAACCATTTAAACCGGTTATTTGTGCATAGATATTCCATTAATACCTTAAACTTAAAATGTCCAAAAGGAAAGGAAGTCCTCTCTGTTTTCCATAAGACATCTCCTTTATTGTTGGTGGCCTTCCTAGCTAGCCAGTAATCTAGCTGGCAGTAAAAACCTCTAGTCCCCTCTGCCTCCCTTTCCATTCCCCCCTGTCCCCAGCCTGAATCCCCAAACCCTGCTAATTGTACCTACTTAGTAAAATAGGTCCATTCCTGTCTCTGCAACTTGTAACATTCTAGTAGGGGCAAACTTTGGGCACTCCTAGCCACTAGGTGAAGTGTACTTCTGTGTAGGATTTCATTTAATCCTCAAAAAATCCTGTTGGCTGGGTAATGTTGCTATTCCTAGTTTTACTGGTACTGAAACTGAGGCACATCATCATACTGCCAGTAAGTTAGTGGAACTGAAATTTTAGTTTCACCTAGGGAGTCTTAGTGCAGAGTCTATAGTCCTGATCACTATCCTATATATATACCTATATATCCTATGTATATAGGATGTGTGTGTGTGTGTGTGTGTGTGTGTGTGTGTGTGTGTGTGTGCACTCATATGCTTTAACTGAGGCCTTGTATCTACCAAACAGGTCATCTTTCCTCCAGTCTTCTCACTTTAAAGCCCATCTTCCATATAGTCACCAAGTGGTATAGAGGTTAAGAGTATGGACTCTGCATGGAACCTCTACAAGATCCTCCTTATCTGCATCCCATCAGTAAAACCTTTGCACTGACAGTTTTCTGGGCTTGTTTTGTCCTAGTCTCTTCCCATGCTGTCTCTTCTGCCTCGTTCCCCTTTCCTTTGTCTTGTCTGGTTTGTCCTCTGCCTGCCCTTTGAGATTGTTTAGGTGTGGTATCCTGTACCTGAATTATATTCACTTTTGCAGCAAGTTTCCCCAAAATAACCAGGGCATACCCATTGAGATATCCATATTTTTCTCTATGTTAAAGTTCACTCTCGGTCTGTCTCCCAACCCACTACTAAACAGAGGGCTGGGGACCATGGCAAGTACTCAGCCATGGAGTTGAATGCTGAATGGGGGGTGGGGGTGGGGTGGGGAGGTGAACTTCCGAGTGGTATTGTCTGAAAGAAAAGGTTTCCAGGGAATACTTTGTATTAACATTTTTAAAAAATAGAACAATCATGTAATATCTGTATCTTTCTAGGACTTTAGGTCAGAGGAGAAATGAACTATATTACAGGATGTTTTGGATTTAAGTTTACACTCCTCCCAGAAGAAAAAAATGGAAAGAATAAATAATTCACAGTCTTAAAAAAAATGGATTATTTTACTTTTTCCATTTGCTTCATAATGAGCATTCTCCCCAAATAAGATTTCAATGTCAAAAGGTTTGTCCTCTAGTATTTTATTTCCAACACTAAAATGCTATGGACATCATGTCATTACTGCTACCATTTTCTCTCTCTTTTACTCACTTTCTGTCCTGGAATTTAGGATGGGAACATTTTGCTTAGCAGGGAAAATACTATCAAGTAGGTGAATTGACCAGTTCTCTGAGGTAGGAAGGGTGGAGGATTATTTTCTCTTTTTCAGTACTCAGCACTACTTATCGGAAGTTAAAAAGGTCCTACGCATAGTACTGACAGGAATGTGAGGTTAAGATGGTTTCTACTCCAGGTGCTTAAAGGAAACCTAAATACACCACAAAAGAAAGACTAGCCAAGTGTTTGCTTATAAAAAGATTATTATAGATCAGAAATCTCTGGTCAGCGGTACAAGATTAAAATTAATTTTGTGAAGGACTTCAGCAGTATCTTTGTAATAACTCCTCCATAATGATCAACATAAGACTGGTCTATCAGTGAACCAAAAATCCCAAATTCAATAAACTACACTTTATACTTTTGCAGCTATTATCCTAAACTTGGGTCAATTTGAGTGCAAAAGCTTACAGTCATCTAGCTTTTGAAATCCTTATCTGATTAGAATATTTGCAAAGGTAAGAAATGAAAGTGCATAAGTAATAGGTTTTTCGTCCAGTTTTTAAGAGGGCAAACAAAACCTTGACTCCTTAATTGAAAGGGAAAAAAAGCTAATGCATTTCACATAATTGTCTGCTTTAAGATAAGTATCTGAAATTTGCTGTTTTCTTTTATCTGTTCATGGCTAAAATTTCAACTCATGCCTCTTCCTTATCTGAGGGAATACTTGCTTTCTTAGCTCTGCCTAAAATACACACTCTTCTGTGGGACCTGTTCAGCCCACTGGAGAAACAGCATTCTGAGGGCCCCAGCTGATCTCAGTATGTGAAAATCAGGTTAAGACTGTATTCCCCCTTAGTCAAGATTATCTATTAGACCCTTTTAAACACAAATCTCAAATGAGATTAAGGGTATGAAAGGCATTATAGACCTTAAAGCAAAATACAAATGCTCAAAATGTTATTTAGTGAACTATACCAGGGAGACCATACATGACATTTAGAATATGATTAGGTATGCAGAAAGGCAATTTTGGTGGAGGTATGTCCCTATTCAGACTGTGATTTATCAACTGAAAATAGGTATTAATCCTGCATTCTCATGATGCTTTGGTCCCTGGAAGTTCAGGTTCACATGTACACATGGTTTCAATGTTAATAGCAAAGCTGAACTCATCCACAGTAATGGCTCATGTTGTAGGGCCTCCTCCCCTGCCAGGTTTTAACTAAGGGATTATTAATTGAATCCAAAAGCTAGTTCTCTGAAAAGAACAAGAAAATAGACACAGCTTTTGTAAGCTTGATAAAAAGAAAACAAAAGCAAAAATACATAGAGAAGTAGACATCATCAAGTGATGGAAGATATTAATAGTAATGAAGTAACAAGAATGCAACTCTAGGGGCACCTGGGTGGTCAGTAGGTTAAGTGACTTCGGCTCAGGTCATGATCTCACGGTTCGTGGGTTTGAGCCCTGCATTGGGCTCTGCTGACAGCTTGGGAACCTTCAGCCTGCTTTGGATTCTGTGTCTCCTTCTCTCTGTCCCCCCTGCTTGTGCTCTATCCCAGTCTCTCAAAAATAAATAAACATTAAAAAAAATTTTTTTAAACGGAATGCAACTCTATGCAACAAAAGTTGTAAAGCTCAGGGGATACAGATGATTTATTAACAAAATATAAAATACCAAAATTCACCCAAGAAGTAGAAACCTTGAGTATACCATAATTATCATAGATCAAGTTAAGTATTAAAAGTTACCATAACTGGTTGGCTTCATATCTGAGTTCTGTATGACATTTTAAAGAAAAGATAGTTTCATCACTGTTTCAACCATTCTGGATCCGAGCTTCTCTAATCTTACCATGCATACAAGTCACCTGGGGATCTTGTTTGTGATGCATATCCTAATTAGGATATGGGGTAGGGCCTGAGATTTTTGCATTTCTAACAAATTCTAGGAAGTGAGCTTGACATCCAGTTGATACCCATGCTGCTAGTCCATGAAGCATACTTTGGGTTAGCAAAATTCTATACCATGGCGTTGTGGGGTAAGGTGGGATATGGAAGCTCTACAATTCATTTTATGAATTCAACATAAGATTAATATTAAAACTAGACATTAAATATACAAAAAATACATCAATCTCATTTACTGAATAAACACATTTTAAAAATTTTTTAATGTTTTATTTTTGAGAGAGAGACAGAGCAGGAGTGGGGGGAGGGCAGAGAGAGAGGGAGACAGAGAATCTGAAGCAGGCTCCAGGCTCTGAGCTGTTAGCACAGAGCCCGACATGGGCTCAAACCCACAAATCGTGACCTGAGCCAAAGTCGGATGCTTAACTGACTAAACCACCCAGGCGCCCCACAAATAAAACATTTTAAATAAAATGCCAGTAAAATAAATCTAGCCTCTCTGTTTCTCCCTGTTGGACAGAGATAGCTGCACAATCCCTGAGATAGGATGGTGAAGGTTGGAGTGAATGGATTTGGCTATATTGTATGCCTGGTTACCAAGGCTGTTTTCAAATCTGGCAAAATGTATACTGTTGCCAATAATGACCCCTTTGTCGATCTCAACTTCATCCAGTATAATTCCACCCATGACTAGCTCAATAGCACAGTCAAGACTGAGAATGGGAAGCTTATTATCAAGGAAAAGCCCATGTTCATCTTCCAGGTATAAGATCCAGTGCTGAATATGTTGTAGAGTCTCCTGGTGCCTTCATTATCTTGAGAAGGCTGGGACTCATATGAAGAGAAGAGCCAAAAAGTAATCATTTCTGCCCCATCTGTTGATGCCCCCAAGTATTGTGTTGAGCTGAACCATAATTATGACAACTCAAGATTGTCAGCAGTACCTCCTGAACCACCAACTGCTTGCCCCCCGACCAAGGTCATCCATGACATCTTCAGCATTGTGGAGGGACTCATGAGCACAGTCCATGCCATCACTGCCACCCAGAAGACTGCAGATGGCACTTCTGGAAGCTGTGGCATGATGGCCGAGTGGCTACCCAGAATATCATTATTTCTCCTGGTGTTGCCAAGGCTGTGGACAAGGTCATCCCTGAGCTGAATGGGAAGCTTACTGGCATGGCCTTTATGTCCCCACCTCCAATGTATTGGATGTGGGTCTGACCTACTATCTAGAAAAAGCCGTCAAATGTGACATCAAGAAAGTGGTGAAGCAGGCATCGGAGGGACCCCTAAGGGCATCATGGGCTACGCTGAAGACCAGGTTGTCTTCTGCGACTTTAACAGTGACACCCCTTCTTCTACCTTTGATGTTAGGCCTGGCAATGACGGCTTTTCCTGTTATGACAATTAATTTGACTATAGCAACAGGACTTTATGAAAGATAAGTAAATTACAGGACTTTATGGGGAAAAAAAGTCAATCAATATTTAAGCAAATTAAACATGCTCTTGAGTGAGATAGCTTAGTTTCATTAAAAAGTAAATTCTCCAAATTAACATGCATTTAGGATCTCCATAGTGGTTTTTGTTTGTATGCTTATTTTGTTTTATTTAGGATAAAATGGGAATACAATTTATACAGAATAAAAAATATCCAAAAAGAGCCAGGAAAAGTATGAAAAAGAATGAAGATTTGCTTGAGATACAAGAACCTGTTATAACATCATTGTAGTTAAACTCATATGATATTGGCATGGGAATAGACATGTTAGTGGAACAAAATAGACTGTAAAAAGAACTAGATCTCAGGGCATATGAGAATTTAATATTAGAAAAGCAGGATTCAATTCAGTTGTAAAAAGAATGAATTGTTTAAGAAATGGTGCTGATAACTGTTGGTGGGAATGCAAATTGGTGCAGCCGCTCTGGAAAGCAGTGTGGAGGTTCCTCAGAAAATTAAAAATAGACCTACCCTATGACCCAGCAATAGCACTGCTAGGAATTTATCCAAGGGATACAGGAGTACTGATGCATAGGGGCACTTGTACCCCAATGTTTATAGCAGCACTCTCAACAATAGCCAAATTATGGAAAGAACCTAAATGTCCATCAACTGATGAATGGATAAAGAAATTGTGGTTTACATACACAATGGAATACTACGTGGCAATGAGAAAAAATGAAATACGGCCTTTTGTAGCAATGTGGATGGAACTGGAGAGTGTGATGCTAAGTGAAATAAGCCATACAGAGAAAGACAGATACCATATGGTTTCACTCTTATGTGGATCCTGAGAAACTTAACAGAAACCCATGGGGGAGGGGAAGGAAAAAAAAAAAAAAAGAGGTTAGAGTGGGAGAGAGCCAAAGCATAAGAGACTGTTAAAAACTGAGAACAAACTGAGGGTTGATGGGGGGGTGGGAGGGAGGGGAGGGTGGGTGATGGGTATTGAGGAGGGCACCTTTTGGGATGAGCACTGGGTGTTGTATGGAAACCAATTTGACAATAAAGTTCATATATTAAAAAAAAATGGTGCTGATAAAACTTACTATCCCTCTGGAAGAAGAGTGGACCCCAGCTCTCGTTATGCATAAAGACAAATTCTAGGGAGATTAAAGATGCATGTAAGACAAAATATTTTAAGAAAAATCTCAGAAACTGCATATAATATGAAGATGGAAAACACCTTCTTAATCATGACAAGGCACTTAAAATCTATATCAGAAAATATAGGGCTGTTTGTACACAAAAATGAAATCTTGAGCAAAAAAGATATTAGCCAAATCAAACCACAATAGATTTGTAAGAAACTAACAATAAATAATGAAAATGAAAGAATTAGTCAATATAACATAGAGATTTTATAAATTGACAAAACTCCAGGAAAAAAGTAGGAAAAAGAAATGTACAAGTGAATACAGAAAAAGTAAATCTGAGAGACTAATAAATGAGAAGGTATTAAATATCTTAGTTGTTAGAGTAAGCACAATGGTAACGAGATATCACTTTACATCCATCAGGTGGGCAAAACTTTAAGGAGAAATAATATTTTGCTGTCAAATAAGTGTGAGAAAGGGGTACTCACATATTTCTGGCAGAAATAGGAAACAGTTTTAATATATTTCTCCAGATTGTTTTCCCAAACCAAAAATACACATACCCATTAGTGCAGCCATTAATCTTCTGAGACACTCCCCATAGAAATAAAAACTACAGAAAAATGAAGATATAAGAATATTTGTATCAGTGAATATATAGTGGGCCCAAGCTAGAAACAGAATGACAATGACACAAAATATATAAACATTTTTAATGTTTTATGAGTGTAAGAAAAGTGTGGAAGAATACCAAGTGCTGTTAACATGGATTATCTGGGATTGAGGTGGGTGTGGGGAAGGATTCAGGGGGAGGATAGGGGTTCATAGAAACAAGTTAATAAGAAAAAAGCAAGAAAATGTGACTAGCCCTGCTTAGCATGAATGATAGCCCATTTTGCACAATTATATATGTACAAACATACACATACATACATATATACATACATGTATGAATATATGCGTATATGCATCTATCTGTGTATATGCAGAAACAGATTGGGGAAAATGAGTTATACAAATATCTGTAGACGTATAGAGATGTTCATGACATATTGCTAAGTGGAAAAAAAAGAAAATTACAAAGTAAAATGTATAATATGATTCTCTTTGGCAAAAACAAAAACATCCTCTATATTGTTGCTTTGATATGTTTGCATGAGCAAAGAGGAAGGCATGGTCCTTTAACAGGACCCCTTCTATCCTGTTAGAAGGGGTCACAAGTGTAGAGTTGAGGGGAGGGTGATGATTAGGCTTTTTCTTTGAAAAATTTTTTAATGTTTATTTATTTTTTAACGAGAAAGAGAAAGAAAGCCAGAGTGTGAGTGGGGGAGGGGCAGAAAGTGAGGGAGACGCAGACTCTGAAGCAGGCTCCAGTCTCTGAGCTGTCAGCACAGAGCCTGACATGGGGCTCAATCTCATGAAGGATGAGATCATGACCTGAGTGAGGTCAGACGCTTAACTGACTAAGCCACCCAGGTGCCCCAGGTTTTTTCTTTACACAGTTTTTAGTATTATTTTACCTGCTAAAACAAACCTGTTTTGCTTTATAATTTGAAAAACTTGAAATTATATTGTCCATTTTCCTGACTGGGAACATCAGTTGGTCCCTCCTATTAATTAATATTAGACATTGACTAGTGTTTGTCAGTGGTCAATTTTTTGCATATTAGCCATTAGATATACACTTATACATAAAAGTCCTATGAAAGTACAGTTGTGTATATATGGGTAGAGTAATTTTTTAATTTAGTAATTGTTTTGTAGGAAGATTAAAAACAATAGATTACCACTTATTTACTTGCATCACTTATAAATCCTAAATCATAGTTTGCTTTGGTTGATTCAAACATGAACGGAAAAAGGATGGAGGTTAATTGCAGAAAATTCGTTTGCATCTTGACATATAATTATCTATTAATATCTAGACCAGAGCTGTCTAATAGAATTTTCTGCATTGAGGGGCACCTGGGTGACTCGGTTAAGACTCTGACTTTGGCTTGGGTTATGATTTCACAGTTCATGAGTTCGAGTCCTGCATCGGGCTTTGTGCTGACAGCTCAGAACCTGGAGCCCGCTTTGGATTCTGTGCCTCCATTTCTCTCTGTCCCTCCCATGCTCTCTCTCTCTCTCACAAATACATAAACATTAAAAAAATTAAAAATATAATTTTCTGCAATGAAAGAAATGTTCTATAATCTGTATTGTCTAATATTGTAGCCACTAGCACATGTGGTTATTGAGCACTTGAAATGTGACCAGTGAGTGAATCTGAAGAACTGAATTTCAAATTTCACTTAATTTTAATTTAGTAAATGGCCACATGTGTACAATGCAGATCTGAAACCACTTTTCTTACTAAAACCAAACAAACATATCCCAAAGCTGTTGACTGGAATAGCAAATTTGCCTCTTTTGTCTAATAACTAATGTGTAGGATAGTGTTCTCTGTGTATAATGCTATAACAGCTTTTTAAAAACATTGTTATGATGATCTTTACATTTTAATAAACTATTTCAAACACAGAAATATGACAAAATGATAAACACTCATAAATCCACCATTGTATTTAACAAATGCTAACATTTCATTAAATTTTGCTTCAGATTTTTTAAATAAAATATTACATATCTAATTGAAGCCCTTTCCCTCCATCCTACACAACATCCCACTCCATATATATATACATATACATATATATACATATATACATATACATATCTATATATATACAGATATATAGGTATCTGAAAATCTATATATAGGCATGTGTCCTTCCTGTCCATTGGTCTCAGATATTTACCTCATACTTTCAAAGGTGGACAAGAAACAAGTGCCTTTATCACTGTATAAAATTTTGTCTAGGCTATATGTTTATGTGTCTCTACATGTTTGCCATAAACAATCCAAGAAAGATTAGAGAGATTTCAGAGCCATAGACAGAAGTTTAAGCAACTTGGATGAGAGTTACCTACCTCAGAAAGTGAGAGTAGATTATGTAAAATAAGAATCATACAATTCTACAACAACAACAAAAAAAAACACACAAATGATTCAATTTTAAAATGGTCAAAGGACCTACACAGATATTTCTGCAAAGAAGACATACAAATGGCCAATAGGTATATGAAAAGCTACTCAACATCACTAATTACCAGAGAGAGGAGGATCAAAACCATAATGAGCTATCATTTCACACCTGTTATGTTGTCTATTATCAAAAAGATAAGAGATAACAGGTGCTGGCAAGGTTGTGGAAAATAGGAAATCTTCATACCTGTTGATAGAAATGTAAATTGGTACAGCTGTTATGGAAAATAGCATGGCTGTTCCTCAAAGAACTAAAAACTGAACTACCATATGATCCATCAATCCCACTCCTTGTTATGTATCTGCAGGAACTGAAATCAGTGTCTTAAAGAGATATCTGCACTTCCATGTTTATTGCAGCATTATTCACAATAGCTAAGATATGGAAACAAACTAAGTGCTCATCAACAGGTGAATGAATAAATAAAATGTGTATGCATATATATATATATATATGCATACATATATATATATATATATATGCATGTGTGTGTGAGTGTGTATGTGTGTGTGTATAAAATGGAATATTATTCAGCCAGAAAAAGTGATATCCTGCCATCTGTGACAACGTGGATGAACCTGGAAGGCATTATGCAAAGTGAAATAAACCAGACAGAAAAAGACTACAAATACTGTATGGTATTACTTATAAATGGAATATTAAAAAAATTAAAAGCCAATTTCATAGAGAAACAGAGCAGAATGGTAGTTGTCTGATACTGGAGTAAGGAGGAAATGGGGTTATGTAGGCCAAAGGGTATAAATTTTTTCAGTTATAAGAAGAACAATTTCTGAGAATCTAATGCACAGCCCAGTGACTATAGTTAATAATAGATTTTGTATACTTAAAAGTTACTGGGAACAGAGCTTAATCATTCTCACCACACAAAAGAACTATGTTAACTATGTGAGGTGATGGATGTGTTAATTATCTTGATTTTGGTAATAATTTGGCAATGTATATGTATATCAAATCATCATGTTGTGTGCTTTAAATATATACAATTACATTTTTCAATTACTCCTCAATAAAATTATTTAAAAAATAATTATTAAGGAAGAATTAAGTTTGGTGGATTTTTATGAGAAATGACATTTGCCAATAGGTAGGGGGGTCCAAGGGAAAGAGTCCATTTTCCTAGTCAACAATTGAGGGTCATCATAATGAGGTTTCTCTATATTTTTCATAAAGGGACTTGCCTAGAGAAGTGGTTCTCAAATTTCCTCATTAGAATCATCTGGGAGCTTCAAAAACCACTGATTCCCAATCCACTTCCAGAGATTGTGACTTGATTAGTCAGAATTTTTAAATGATCTCTAGGTGATTGCAATATGCAGTCATGATTGAAAGCAATAGCCCCAGACCAATTTTTCAAACTTGGTAGCCACTAGAATCACCTACTCAGCTTTAAAACTGCCTGGACTCACCCCTAGGCATTAGTTGTTTTAAAACTGATTTAAATGGTATGGAAGCCACCAAGAAAAACAGAGGAAAGTCAAATAAATACAACCAGAAATGAAAGAGGAAACATTCCAACTGATACCACAGAAATACAAAGGATCATAAGAGACTACTATGAACTTTATTATTATATGCCAACAAATTGCACAACCTAGAAGAAGTGGATAAATTCCTAGAAACATAAAACTTACCAAGTCTGAGTTATAATGAAATATAAAATCTGAACAGAAAAAAAAAATATTAGTAAGGAGATTGAATTAGTCATTAAAAACCTCCGAACAAGCAAAAGTCCATGACCAGATGGCTTCACTAGTGAATTCTACCAAACATTCAAAAAAATTAGTATCAATCCTTGTCAAACTCTTCAAAAAAAATAGGAGGGGATTCTTCCAAACTCATTTTATGAGGCCAGCATTACTCTGATACCAAAACCAGACAGGATGCCACAAGAAAAGAAAATATCCCCGATAAACCTAGATGCAAAAATTGTCAACAAAATATTGCAAACCAAATTCAAGAATACATTGAAAAGATCATACACCATTATCAAGTGGGATTTATTTCAGGGATGCAAAGATGTTTCAACATCCACAAATCAGTCAATGTGATATACCACATTAACAAAGTGAAAGATAAAAATAATGATTATCTCAATAGATGCAGAAAAATCATTTGACAAAATTCAATATCCACTTATGGTAAAAACTGTCAACAAAATGGGCATAGAGGAAATGTGCCTTGACATTTCCACATATGTGACAAGCCCACAGCTAACATCACACTCAACAGTTAAAAGCTGAAAGCCTTTCCTCAAAGATTTAGCACACAACAAGGATGTCCACTCTTGCCGTCTCTATTCAACATTGAAAGTATTTGGAAGTCCTAGCTGGAGCAACTGGTAAAGAAAAATAAATAAGAGGCATCCAAATTGGAAATAAAGAAGTAAAACTGTCACTATTTGCAGATGACATGGTATTATTTAGAGAAAATCCTAAAGATTCTTAGAACTAATAAATTCAGTAAAGTTGCAGGATACAAAATGAATACATGAAAGTCTGTTGTGTTTCTATAATAACAAACTATCAGAAAGAGAAATTTTAAAAATTCCATTTATAATGCACCAAAAAGAAGAAAATACCCAGAAAGAAATATAACCAGGGAGGTGAAAAACCTATATATTTAAAACTATGAGACATTAATGACAGAAATTAAAAAGACACCAATAAATGGAAAGATATTCCATGCTCATGGATTAGAAGAATCAATATTGTTAAAATGTCCATACTACCCAAAGCAATCTACAGATTCAATTAAATCCTTATCAGATTTCCAATGGCATTTTATACAGAACTAGAACAAATAATTCTAAAACTTGTATGGAA
This sequence comes from Lynx canadensis, assembly GCF_007474595.2. Taxonomy (NCBI): domain Eukaryota; kingdom Metazoa; phylum Chordata; class Mammalia; order Carnivora; family Felidae; genus Lynx; species Lynx canadensis. Next base: position 38,540,888 of record NC_044317.1, on the reverse strand, counting down.
CCACAAAAGACCTCCCATATCAAATCTTTGAGAAAGAGCAAAGTTGGATGTATCACCCTCCCTGATTTCAAATTATAGTACAAAGCTATAGAAATTAAAATACTATGGTACTGGCATAAAAATAGACACATAGATCAATGGAACCAAATAGAGATTACAGAAATGAACCCATACGTATACAATTAATTTATGACAAAGGAGCCAAGAATATACAATGAGGAAAGGACAGTCTCTTTAATAAATCATGTTGGGAAAACAGGACAGCCAGCCACATGTTAAAAAATGAAACTTGACCACTTCTTACATCACACACAGAAATGAACTCAAAATGTATTAAAGACTTGAGCATAAGACCTGAACCATAAAATTCCTAAAAGAAAACATAGGCAGTAAGCAACTAGATATTAGTCTTGGAGATGATTTTTTGAATCTGAAACCAAAGTAAAAGCAATGAAAGCAAAAATGAGTAAGTAGGACACTAAAATACTTCTGCACAGCAAAGAAGACCATCAACAAAATGAAAAGGCAACCTACTGAATGGAAGAAAATATTTACAAATCATATATCTGATAAGGGGCTAATACCTAAAATATATAAAAAAAATTCATACAGCTCAATAGCCAAACAAATAATCCAATTAAAAATGGGCAGAAGTTCTAAATAGTCATTTTCCCAAAGAAGACATACAGGTGGCCAACAGATACATGAAAGAGGCTCAACATCATTAATCATAAGAGAAATGCAAATCAAAACCACAATGAGATACCGTCTCATTGCTGTTAGAATGGCTATTACCAAAATCACAAGAAATAACAAGTGTTGGCAAGGATGTGGAACCCTTGTACATTGTTGTGGGAATGTAACTGATGCAACAACATTGGAAAACGTGGAATTTCCTCAAAAACTTAAAAATAGAACTACCGTAAGATCCAGAAATTCCACTACTGGGTTATTTGAAGAAAATGAAAATACTAACTGAGAAGATTTATGCAACCTTATGTTTGTTGCAGCATTATTTACAATATCTAAGTTATGACAGAAGCTTCCATCATAAATGGATACAGAAATTGTACACAACCATACACAAGAATGAAATCCTGCCATGTGACAAGATGGATGGACCTCAAGGGCATTGTGCTATGTGAAATAAGTCTGACAGAGAAAGACAAACGCTGTATAATTTCTCTTATATTTAGAATCTAAAACAAAAACAAAAATAACAATAGAAGGAGCTCATAGATACAGAGAAGAGATTGGTGGTGCCAGAGGTGGGGGTGGGGGGATGGGGGAAATGCGTGAAGAGATCGGAAAGTCAAAAAGGTAAAAAGGAAAAAAATGCAGTTCATGTAAAACAGACACAGAAATTTTTAATCATTTTCAAAATATTGACTATATATATATGTTTATATGTATATATATATATATATATGCTAAAAACACTTTGTTTTGATTCATTAAAAAACAATAAATGATAAAGAAGCAATTTGGGATTGGGATATTTTAAAGCTCCCAACCAATTCTAATGTGAGGTTAAATTTCTGAATCTCTGGCCTAAGGGCCTATGTTTAGAGGAAAGAATTAGCTCAAGAACCTCAAATGAATTTAGAGCTTTATTTCTGACTTTAATGTGCTGGATTCTGTCTATAGTGGCTATATAATTGAGGAATAGGTGCACAAACACAAAATAGAACAATCTCTAGGACACATTTTGCTTCTAGTCAGTGCCAGTATATCCAATCCAAAACACTTGGATACACAATTCCATCCATTTGTCACTAGGGACTCTCTCTTGCATAAGAATTTTAGGATCCGGCCTTTTGAAGCACAGAAGTCATTTTGGATTATGAGAAAGAAAAGGATTTCAGGTTGTTTGATGGATGCAGGAACGATTATAGTGTAAGGGAATGAGGGGGCAGAGGACCAAAGGCAACTGCCATTTTTCCAGCCACTGCATTGCATTCCAGGAGTGGTTGATACTCGATGCGAAGGCCAGTATAAATCATATTATTTAAGGAAAGGGTGTATTTGTCATTTGCCCTCAACAATTTACTTCATCTGAATGAAATGGTTGTTCCTAGAAAAGATAGCTCACTGCTGAGTTGAGTGAGTGAATAGGTTGCAACATCAGTAAGAAATGGAACGTGGCTTTCCCAGCACGCTGAGATGAGGGAGCTGAACAGCTCTGACCCAGGAGTTGATGCTTTCTAGGGGAGGAAGGGGAAGCAATAAGAGGGCTGATTAATAAGAAAATGAAAAATCCCAACAATAAATGCTGTAGATACATATTGTGGGTACTGTACCTCTGAGCAGTTTCCTTTCATTTTTTGAACCAAAGGAGAAGGAACTGAGAGATTAATCTTCGATTGACTTGAGGGGGGAACAGGGGAAGATCTTTTAAGATCTAATATGTTCTTTGGTTGACAATTACACTTTTTATGGGAAGAAGGTAGTTCTAACATAAAGTGTAAAACATTCTTATATATTACCTGAAAAGTTAAAGACAACATTTTATGCAAATACTATTTTTTCTAAGCATTTTTCGTACAGATGAATCTATGTGCTTTTCTTAATACAAATCATATCCCCTGTACAAAGTAATTTACCAGAAGAATATTCTTGATATACTAAAGCTGTGTACAAAACAGTCTGCACAATCTATCACAGGAAAAACTCAGCTGATCACCCTTCTGGTACCTTTAAGGCATATAATTTCGAAGGATTTAACTTGAGGTGACCAGCAGAAAATACCCAAGTCTGGTTTCAGAAAACCACAGGGAAGATTCTGATTCTAAAGACTCCAAAATTTGCCTTTAGCCAGGCCTCATGTGAAATGGGGATATAATACGGCTAACTGCCATTTTGCACTTTGTTCCCTCACCCCCTTATATTTAGTCCAGACACTCTTCTTTCCTATCACTTCTTTTTTAGAGAGCTGTCATATTAGCTTATGGAAAAGACCCTCAGCAGACAGTAATTCAACTTGATGGAGGCTTACAAGGAGTTATTGGCATAAATTATCTCTGCACAATTACCCACCAGTTCATGTCACAAGTGTGTTCCATTGCTCTCGCTCTCTCTTTTTACAAACTACTTAGCATAATTATGTTATTTTAATGACTAGTCTAGCAACAGTAATTATGAAATTACCCAACAGTCTATCAATTGGCATTGAAAAGTTCTTTTTCAGTCCTAGAACTCTCAATTTTGGTGACACTTCTCAGAATTACCAATACTTCTGCTAAAGTTTTCTATGCTATTTCTGACCACGTCAAAGCAAAGGAACCAACCAGATGACATAGTCTTCGTCAGATACTAGTTTTCACCTGTCCATTCATAGACCTAAGTTGCTGTGGTGGAATGTTCTGAGAACCCAACAGAAAAACCAAAAGCTGGGTTAACTCTGCTGGAGGTGACTTCAGAGTCTTCTTCTCCAGTAGACAAGTGCTGCAGTTTCACGGAGTCTTTCTTGGCAATGATTGCAAACTGGGTGCCACAAAATACAAATATTTCTCAATCAACAGGACTAAGGCCTGGAAGCTGTGTGGTGACTTGTCCAGGATCTCACAGTTAATTAGCAGGTGGAATGGGACTCTGTTCTTTCCACTGCTCCTCCCATCTTGGGGCAACCAAGAAGACACGATATTTGACTGAGGACTCTTATAGGAATACTGTCACTTAGTGCCCTTAACAAGTCACAGGTGTACAGCATTCAACAATTTTCTCAAGGCCTCTGTCTTCCTCTGACCTAGATGATGCCCTGAGTTCTGACCTCATTTCGAGGTCTTCCTGATTTCCTTTGAACTGCCCATAATAGGAAAGGCTTGATGTTAGTGTTCTTGACCCCACTCTAGAATTAGCTCAAGATTTGTGGACCACTAGGCAGGAAGAGCCAGAGTTTCTCCCATGTTCCAAATGCCTCACCTCCTAGCTACTCATTAAAAGTTTCTACCATCCCAGGTAGAGCATTTACTGAGAACCTACACAGGTACACCCCAATGTACCTGAAGTTTCTATAAGAACATTCAAGCCAATGAATGAAAATTTGGGGGCTGGCTGGCTGCTTATTTGCCCTTGTTTTGTGAATGGCTGCACTTCTGCCTTCCTTTGTAATAACTTTTTGTATAATAAAATTGGTGCACAACTTTGGAGGAACAAGAAGTAAAACACAACCTCAAGAGCCTTGTCAGTCATGTCATTTGGAATTGTTGGCAGTATTTTCTTACTATTCTTCTTAATGGGGTGAGCCATTAAACTCATGCCCTGAGAGAGGCACTAACTGGGCCAGAAGCCACAAGAAGCCAGAAGTAATCAGAGTAATAATTATATTATTATAACAAATATTACTAGCATTTTTTCCAACATTGTGTGCCAGAAAAGATTCTAAGAGCTTAAATATCCATAAACCTGAGGCAGGTGGCAACTTCCCCCAGTGAGGAAGGGGATATAGAGAGGTTAAGTTCTTGCTCAAGCTCAAACGGCAAAACAACCTGACCTTAGTATATGTTCTTAATTAATTAAAATCTTTTTATTATTTTTCTTTTTCCTTAATGGGAAGAAGCACAGAGCAGCTGGGCTCAAGCTGCTCCACTTCTTCACAGTCCCTGGTGCCATCTTTGGTTCATTAATAGGCCTGCAGGAGCTTCGATAGGCCTTGGGATATGATAGAGATGAGCGACTAAACAAAGCATATTCTTCCAGCAATCCCTATCAAAATGACATCAGCATTCTTCACAAAGCTAGAACAAACAATCCTAAAATTTTTATGGAACCAGAAAAGACCCCCATAGCCAAAGCAATCTTCAAAAAGAAAACCAAAGCTGGAGGCATCACAATCTGGACTTCAAGATGTACTACAAAGCTGTAATCATCAAGATAGTATGGTACTAGCACAGAAACAGACACTTAGATCAATGGAACAGAATAGGGAACCCAGAAATGGACAAACATATGGCCAACTAATCTTTGACAAAGCAGGAAAGAATATTCAATGCAAAAAGACAGTCTCTTCAGCAAATGGTGTTGGGAAAACTGGACAGTGACATGCAGAAGAATGGACCTGGACCACTTTCTTACACCATACACAAAAATAAACTCAAAATGGATGAAAGACCTAAATGTAAGACAGGAAGCCATCAAAATCCTCGAGGAGAAAACAGGCAATGACATCTTTGACCTTGACTGCAGCTACTTCTTACTAGACATGTCTCCAGAGGCAAGGGAAAGAAAAGCAAAAATGAACTACTGGGGCCTCATTAAGATAAAAAGCTATGCACAGTGAAGGGAACAATCGCAAAGCTTAAAGGCAACCAACAAAATGGGAGAAGATATTTGCAAATGACATATCGGATAAAGGGTTTGTATCCAAAATCTATAAAGAACTTATCAAACTCAACACCCAAAAAACAAATAATGGGCAAAAGACATGAATAGACACTTTTCCAAAGAAGACATTCAGATAGCTAAAAGACATATGAAAAGATGCTCACTCATCATCAGGAAAAGACAAATCAAAACCACACTTAGATACCACCTCACACCTGTCAGAAATGGCTAGAATTAACAATTCAGGCAACAGCGGGTGTTGGGAGGATGCAGAGAAAGAGGAACACTTTTGCACTGCTGGTGGGAATGCAAACTGGTGTAGCCACTCTGGAAAACAGTATGGAGGATCCTCAAAAAATTAAAAATAAAACTACCCTATGACCCAGGAATTGCACTGCTTGGTATTTATCCAAAGGATATAGGAATGCTGATTCGAAGGGGCACATGTACTCCAATGTTTATAGCACCATTACCAACAATAGCCAAAGTATGGAAAGAGCCCAATGTCCATCAACTGATGAATGGATAAAGAAGATATGATACACACACACACACACACACACACACACACACAGGATACTACTCAGTGATCAAAAAGAATGACATCTTGCCATTTGCAACAACATGGATGGAACTAGAGTGTATTATTGCTAAGTGAAATAAATCAGTCAGAGAAAGACAAATATCATATGATTTCACTCATATATGGAATTTAAGATACAAAACAGATGAACATAAAGGAAGGGAAGCAAAAATAATATAAAAACAGAGAGAGAGACAAACCATAAGAGACTCTTAAAGAGAAGAAACTGAGGGTTGCTGGGGGTGGGGGGGTGTTGGATGGGCTAAATAGGCAATGGGTATTAAGGAAGACACTTGGGATAAGCACTGGGTGTTATATGTAAGTGATGAATCACTAAATTCTGTTCCTGAAATCATTATTACACTATATGTTAACAACAACAACAACAACAACAACCCAACAAAAAACAAAACAAAGTGTATTCTTCCAAAATCTTCTGCTCCATTCTTGAACTTGGTGTTCCAGGTAATTGCCTACCACAAACTGTGAGTTTGATGCATCTGTAGGATGCCATTTGTAGGACGCTGAGACCATCAGCACCATAAGGCAAAACTAGATTTCTCTATTCATTAGCCTTCATTAAAGGAGGCACTACCCATTTGTTGACTTGGTTTAAATGAAGAATGATTGTATGCCAGGTGCATAAATAATGAGATTTAGCCTGGAGAAGAGCATATTGATTTAAAGAAACATGAGACCTGACTTTGATTTAGAGGGCCCTTGAGGAAAAGAGGTGTGCATGTGTTATCTGTGTCCAATGGTTGACTTCTTGGGAGAAGGCAGAGGAGACATGAGAAAGGGCTCATGGGATGGTAAGGCTACACGGGTACAGAGTGGGCTGCTTATAGGCAGCAAGACCGCCACATTGGATGTGAGCATCATATAAGGGATTCGAGAAAGAGTGGTTTTGCCTTAATAGCTGTCCTGATTCATGGACTCAGGTGTTCATTAGAACAGCTATATTTCAAGATTTGGAAAAAAACACTTAAATGCTTATAATTGGGCATTATATGAGCTAGGATGCTTTCTCTACCAAGAGATAGAAAACTGCACCAAATTGACTTAAGGAAAAAGGGAACATTTTGGTCTATGAGATATCAAAGTTCAGGGATAGTTAGACATGGCTGGACCCAGGGATTCAGGTGAACTCATCATGACCCTGCTTCTTCTGCCCAGGTTTTTGGCTCCAGTTCCTTGGTACTGGATCATTTTTAGGCAGCTTGTCCCCTTAGGGTGTGGAAACGGCTGAACCTCATCCTTCCAGATTCAAATATGGAGGTGCCAGCATTTCCAACAAAAGAGCTACTGGGGAAATTAAAAATCCTTCTAACAATAAGAACCCCCATCCCTACTCCATGCCAATAGGGAAGAGGGAACAAGCATCATTTTTTCTTTTTCTTTTTTTAAATTACAATATAATTAACATAGTGTTATATTATTTTAAGGTGTACAGTATAATGGTTTAAAATTTTTACACGTTATTCAGTGATCATCAAGATAAGTGTACTTTTAATCCCCTTTTATCAGTTTCTATTCCCCCAACAACCTCCCCTCTGGCAACCACCAATTTGTTCTCTGTATTTAAGAGTCTGCGCTTTTTTTTGTTTGTTTCTCTCTTTTTTTCTTTGTTCATTTGTTTTGTTTCTTAAATTCCACATATGAATGAAATCATACAGTATTTGTCTTTCTCTGACTGACTTATTTCACTTAGCATTATACCCTCCAGGTATTCATTCATGCTGTCGCAAGTGGCAGGATTTCATTCTTTTTTATAGCTGAGCAATATTCCAGTGTGTGTGTGTGTGTGTGTGTGTGTGTGTGTGCACGCCACATCTTCCTTGTCCATTCATCTATTGATGGACATTTAGGTTGCTTCCATTTCTTGGGTATTGTAAATAATACTACAATAAACATAGAAGTGAATATATCTTTTCAAATACGTGTTTTTGCTTTCTTCGCTTTCTTTGGATAAATACTCAGTAATGGAATTACTGGACACATTGTAATACTACTTTAAAAATTTTCAGGAAACTTCATACTGTTTCTGCAGTGGCTACACCAGTTTGAAATTCCCAGCAATAGTGCACAAGGATTCTTTTTTTTCCCCACATCCTCACCAAAACTTGTTGTTTCTTGTGTTTTGATTTTAGTCATTCTGACAGGTGTAGGTGATAGATATATCAATGTAGTTTTGATTTGCATTTCCCTGATAATGAGTGATGTTGAGCATCTTTTCATGTGTCTCTCAACCATCTGTATATTTTCTTTGGAAAAATGTCTATTCAGGTCCTCTGCCTATTTTTTAATCAGATTATTCATTTTTTGTGTGTGTTGAGTTGTATAAGTTCATTATATATCTTAGATATTAAATCCTTATCAAATATATATTTTACAAATATCTTCTCCCGTTTAGTAGGTGGCATTTTTGTTTTGTTGATAGTTTCATTCACTGTGCAAAGATTTTTACTTTGGTGTAGTCCCAATGGTTCAATTTTTGCTTTTGTTCCCTTGCCTCAGGAGACATATCTAGAAAACTATTACTATGACTGATGTCAAAGAACTTACAGCCTACATTTTATTTTAGGAGTTTTATGGTTTGAGGTCTTACATTTAGGTCTTTAATCCATTTTGAATTTATTTTTGTGGATGGTGTAAGAAGGTGGTCCAGTTTCATTCTTTTGCATGTGGCTGTCCAGTTTCCCCAACACCATTTGTTGAAGTGATGGTCTTTTCCTCATTGTATATTCTTGCCTCCTTTGTCATAAATTAACTGACCATATATAAGTGTATGTTTATTCCTGGCTTTCTATTCTGTTCCACTGATATATATTTCTGTTTTTGTGTCAGTACCATACTGTTTTGATTAAACCTGATATTTTCTTGAGTAGGTGTGAACTTACACGCATTTAGATAGTCCATGCAAGACTACACATCTGTGCAGAATTTCACACAGTTTATACGGTAAAGTAGGAAAAAGAAAAAAAGAATGCTTCTTTTATCTTCTTGAGAGACAAATGGATGTACTTTGTGATAGCCTTGTGTACATTGTATGAGAGACTCCTGAGTCAATTTTGGGGGTATGTGTTTATACTTCATAGAGTCAGAAGGCCTGTGACTTTGTACTATAAAGTCTAGACACTAGGTTTATTTACCGTATGATTACAAGATCTGGCCTACCTATTATGTTTTTAAGAAGATACTCTAAAGGCCGGTGTGCCTGGGTGGCTCAGTCGGTTAAGTGTCCGACTTCAGCTCAGGTCATGAACTCACAGTTTGTGGGTTTGAGCCCCGCAGCGGGCTCTGTGCTGACAGCTCAGAGCCCAGAGCCTGCTTCAGATTCTGTGTCTCCCTCTCTCTCTGCCCCTCCCCTGCTCATGCTCTGTTTCTCTCTGTCTCAAAAATAAATAAAACATTAAAAAAAATAAAAAAAGAAGATATTCTAAGGGTAACTAAAGGTAGGGAGGAGCAGCTGCTGCCCTTTATTAAACAAAATATCATTGTATTTACCTGCATCATACCACATTGATTCCAGTTTGATTCCAGTTGGGTGGTATGCTCATTGCTCACTGCTGAACCAATATATGTGGCCAGAAATAGGACATACTGATTGGCTTAGGCCTGGGTTATTGAGGGGAGGTTTCTAAGAGGGAAAGCAAAGTACAATAGGAGGAGGATTCATGAAGGCTGTGCAGAGCCTTCTAGATTCTCAGGGGCCTGGGGATAGGGCAGCAGTATTTCTCTGGTCAAACCTAACAGGTGACTTAGTTTGGCTGTCAGGAGTTGGTGTATCACTGTGCTGCCAATTCTCAAATCCTTTTTATAACCATAAGACTTCAGCTCAAAGAAGAATGAACAATTGCAGGTTTTTTGAGAATAATTGCTATGGATTTCAAAAAACCTACAGTGAGAGAACACAAAATACAGTCTGAGAGCCAAGTTTGAACTGAGGGCAGTCATCTTGAATGTTAAGGCCCTGCTTGTAAAGCAAATGTTTTAGGATGAAATCTGTGGGAAGGTTTGGAATCCATGGGGTACCCCAGCTGTCCTGCAAAGGATAACTACCCAAACCTAAAGTGGTTTAGCCAACTATCAAAGGGAGTGCCTAGATCATGGTGCACTATATTTGCCACACCCACAGCCAGTGTATTATATTATGTGTGAGTAACCACATTTTCTTCCAGTGACCTGGGGAGGGGGCAAGACCTTCAGCCTAGGTGGGGATTGTTGTAAAGTTTTGCCGGATAAATATCTATCTTCTAAAAATATTACCTCTTTGGAATCTATATGTGGTGGCCAGTTATTAATTGGACATCAGAATAAAAATGTTAAACAGAGAAAATCAGGATAGAGAAGGAAGTATATGAGTTTTGTTGGCCACAAAGTACTAGAACAGGAATTGGTAAACTCCAGCTCCAGCCTTATTGTGCAGATAAGAAAAGTGGGCCTTGGAGATTAACTTCCCAGGGACACTCAGACAGTTGTGGCCAAACTATAAATTTAACCCTACTATACTATTCCAAAGGCAATGATACTTTGCTCATGGTGGGAAAAAATACAGAATTTCCTGTAGTTATTGATAGGTGAGATTCCAAAATGCTATTGGAGGTCACTGCTCCCACGTCCAAAAAGACATTTCCCAAGTGATTTCCAAGGCCATCTTCTGGTGACAGGTGGAATGGAGGTGCTCTTGTTTAAGATCAGACCTTTATTCATGTCCATGCAGGATCATAGATCAAATGCAGGTGGCTGGAAAAGCCTTTACACAAATTGGCTGAGATAGTTAATACTAGTCTGAGATATCATATAAATAGAACTAGTAGTATAAGAAGCCTATCGCCCTTTGGACTGCAAGGTTTAGTTCTGACCAGCAAACTAGATAGGCAAACCCTGACTGTCAACCTCTAGTAAGGCCCAGAGAGCTGAATTTTCTAAAATTTTCTTCTTCTTGTAGTGAGTATGTGCTCTACTGGAGTGGGAGAGATGGAGGTGAGTTAGATGAGTGGTGAGTGAAGTGAGGTGAGTGCCTAGCCTCTCATTTCACAAGCACAGACATGAAGGCAGAGAGAAACCAGAATTCACTGTGCTTCCTCCCTCTGGAGATTGCAGCATTGACAGAAACAAGCCTGGTGGCTGCCTGGTATCACAGACTCACCATTCTGGCTCTGTGTGCTGGCTAACATAGGGGCTTCTCTTACCTTGTCTGGTCATCCCATCCTTAGTTGTCTGACACCAGGGTGATCAGGGATCTAATGGAGATGCTATGATTCATGGTCAGATAGAGTCTGTTGGCACTCACCTCCATAGACTAGAAGGAGCCCTTTTGCTTGCTGCCAATCACTCTTTGCCAACATTTGTTTTTTAAAGATAGCAACCTGCCTTGGCAGATAATCTGCTTTGGCTTATGATTAGCATTTCTGCCATCAACCTGAACCCTCCTCCTGTGTGCTCCATAAATCACTAGCCTTTTTTTGCTGTGAATTCCTTGTCATCTCCACATTGCTGGGCTGAGGTCATTAAAGGTTGTTGCTGCCAGTACTATTTATCTTCAAGCTTTGTTTTCTCTTCTGCCTTTCCAGGCCTCTTCTCTCTCAGGCAAGTCTCCTTTCAATTATCTCAATAGGTCATCCCCTCAGTGACTATGATCCATTTCATTAATTTTGTTCTAGCTGATGTGACAGACTATGGTGCCTTCATCTGGCCATCCCAGCCTCAAGGATGATTGAAGATGCTGGGCCATTTCCCTCCCACCCAAGGACATGAGGAACAAAAATGACATGGCAGAGATGTTGGTAGATCTGGCTAGGCTTCAAGGAAGCTGTGTGGCTCTGTAGAGCTTACAGATGGCTTGGCAGCCTTGTTAGACTGGGAGCTTCCAGCTAGTGACCAATCTCTAGCCTTTCCCCAATTCTCCCCCAACTCCTCCCTTTTCTAAAGCTGGGCACCTTGCAAATGCTCACTAGATGCAGGTTGAGTAAATGGATAAGAGAATAGATGAATGAATGTGATTAACTATTAAGGAAGTCAATGCAACAAAGCAGCAATTAAACTCAAACCCCTTTGATGTAAGGCCCTTTCTGGTCTGTCCCCTGCTGGCCTGTTTAGTTTCATCTCCCATACTGTACCCTTAAGACTTTATACTTCAGTAATATAGAATGACCAACACTCTAGCTCCGCAACAGTGGTTCACACTTCCAAGCTTTTGTGCAAGTGGTTACATATGTCTGAATTCTTTTCACTTCTTGCTTCAACTCAGATGTTTTTCCACTCCCCATTTGTATACCCATTAGTAAGAACTGTTCTCCAAAGTCACTCTATGGTCAGCTTTCCCCCTCTGATCCTCTTCTGTAACTGATGCACAGGGATCCTCAATTGTAATGATCTATAATTCTGTTCCTTATAGTGTGTTTGGTGAAGTGCCATCCAAAGAGATGGTCCCCAAACGACATTCTGTGTTAATAAGTCAGGAAAATACTGTAAATTGGACATCTCTCATAGAGATTCACAGTGCCCATTAGCTTTTTCCCTCAGTTTTATTGAGGCATAATTGACGATTACAAATTATACATATATTTAGAATTACAATGTGATGTTTGGTATATGTATATACCCTGAAATGATTACCACACTCAAGCTAATTAATATATCTATCACTTTACTTAGTTGCCTTTTTTTTGTGGTGAGAACACACAAAATTGGCAAAATTGGCAAATTTCAAGTATACAGTATAATATTATTAGCTACAGTCACCATGCTGTACATTAGATCTCCAGAGTACATTCATCCTGCATGACTGAAACTGTGCACCTTTGGACCAACATCTCCTCATTTCCCCCACTCCCCAATCCTCATCAACCACCATTCTACTCTCTGCTTTTATAAGTTCAATTTTTGCAGATCCCACATTTAATGAGATCATGCAATATTTGTTTTTCTCTGTCAGGCTTATTTCACTCAGCATAATATGCTCCAGGACATCCACTGTAGGATATCCCTTATTGTAGTTTCCATATTTGACTATTTGAATAATGCTGCAGTTCTTAACAGGGGTATACAGATATCTCTTTGAGACTGTGATTTATTTCTTTTGGATATATGTCAAAAAGCAGGATTGCTGGATCATATGAGAGTTTCATTTTTAATTTTTTAATTTAACATTTTCCATAATGGCTGAACCAATTTACATTCCCACAAACAGTGCACAAGGCTTCCCTTTTCTCCACATTCTTGCCAACACTTATCTTTTGAGTTTTTATAATGGCTATGTGTGAGGTAATATCTCAATGTCTTTTTGATTTGCATTTCCATGATGATTAGTGATTTAAGCACCTTTTCATCTACTTGTTGGCCATTTGTGTGTCTTCTTTTGAGAAATATCTATTCATAGTCTTTGCCCATTTTTTAATTGGGTTGTTGAATTTTTTTGCTATTGGGTGCATTATACATTTCAGATATTAACACCTTACTAAATGTATGATTTGCAAATGTTTTCTCCCATTCTGTAGGCTGTCTCTTCACTCTATTAATTGTTTTCTTTGCTGTGCAGAATCATTGTAGTTTGTACTTTCACTTGTTTAGTTTTGCTTTTCTTGCCTGTGCTCTTGGGATTATATCAAAAAATCATCACCCAGACAAATATCGGTGACTTGCCCCCTAAGTTTTCTCCTAGTAGTTTTATGGCCTCAACTCTTATGTTTACATCTATAATCCATTTTGAATTCATTTCCATATGTGGTGTGAGTTAAGAGTCCAGCTTAATTCTTCTCATGTGGATATAAATTCTCCCCAGCACCATTTATTGAAGAGACTATCCTTTCCCAATTGTGTGTTCTTGGTACACAAGATCAGTCAACCCAACATGGATAGCTTTATGTCTGGGCTCTCCATTCTGTTTCAATTGTCTGTACATCTGTTTTTATGCCAGCACCATATTCTTTCGATTATGGTAGATCTGTAATATATTTTAAATCAGAAAGTGTGATGTCTCTTTCTTTGCTCTTCTTGCTCAATATTACATTTTGTAGTTCCATATGGATTTTAGAATTTTTTTTTGTAAGAAATGTCATTGGAAATTTGATAGAGGCTGCATTGAATCTATACATGGCTTTGGTAGCATGGGCATTTTAACAATTCTTCCAATCCATGAATATGGAATATCTTTCTGTTTATTTTTGTTTGCTTCAATTTATTTTATGATTGTGTTACAGTTTTCAGTGTACAGATCTTTCACTTCCTTGGTTAAATTTGTTCCTTAGTATTTTATTGTTTTTGATACTGGTGTTATAAATGGGATTGTTTTTTTTCTTTTCCAGATTGTTCATTTTTAATATATAGATGTGCAACTTATTTTTGTATATTGATTTTATATCCTGCAACTTTACAGAATTCAGTAATTATTTCTTGAAAGAGAATCTCTTTTGTATTGTTGGTGGGAATGCAAGCTGGTGCAGCCACTCTGGAAAACAGAATGGAGGTTCCTCAAAAAACTAAAAATAGAAGTACCCTACCACCCAGCAATTGCACTACTAGGCATTTATCCAAGGGATACAGGTGTGCTGTTTCGAAGGGACACAGGCACCTCCATGTTTATAGCAGCACTATCAACAATAACCAAAGTATGGAAAGAGCCCAAACGTCCATCGATGGGTGAATGGATAAAGAAAATGTGGTATATATGTATACAATGGAGTATTACTCAGAAATTAAAAAGAATGAAATCTTGCCATTTGCAACTACGGATGGAACTGGAGGGTATTATGCTAAGTGAAATCAGTCAGTCAGAGAAAGACAAAAATCATATGACTTCACTCATATGAGGACTTTAAGAGGCAAAACAGATGAACATAAGGGAAGGGAAGCAAAAATAATATAAAAACAGGGAGGGCGACAAAACAAAAGACACTCATAAATATGGAGAACAAACTGAGGTTTGCTGGAGGGGTTGTGGGAGGGGGGGATGGGCTAAATGGGTAAGGGGCATTAAGGAATCTACTGAAATCATCGCTTCACTATATACTAACTAATTTGGATGTAAATTTTAAAAAATAAAGTTAAATTAAAAAAAGAATTCATTAATTAGTTCTTACAATTCTTTGGTGGTCTATAGGATAAGATCATATCATCTGCAAACAGAGACATTTTTACTTTTTCATTTCCAGTTTGGATGCCATTTGTTTTCTTTTTCTCTCCTTATTGCTTTGGGTGGAATTTCCAATACCATGTTGAATAGAAATTGTGAGAGTGGACATACTTGTCTTTTTCTTGATCTTAGAGGAAAAACTTTCAGTTTTTTACCACTGAGTATGATGTTTCCTGCAGGCTAATCATAAATGGTATTTATTATGTTTATGTACATTCCATCTGCACTTAACTTGTTGAGATTTTTATCGTGAAGGTGTTAAATTATGTCAGATACTTTTTCTGCAACTGTTAAGATGATTATATGATGTTTATCCTTTATTCTGTTAATGTGGTATATCAATGTGACTTATTGCATCCTTGCATGCCAGAGATAAATCCCACTTGATAATAGTGTATGATCCTTTAATGTGTTACTGAATTTAGTTCGCTAACATTTTTTTGAGAATTTTTTCATCTTTTTTCATCAGGAATGTTAGAAAATCCTGTAATTTTAGTGTTACTATTTGGTTTTAGTATCAGGGTAATGCTAATATTGTAGAATTAGTTTGGGAGTGTTTCCTCCTCTTCAAATTTTTGAAAAAGTTTGAAAAGGATTGATATTCTTCTTTAAATATTTGGCTAAATTTGCCAGTAAAACTATCTGGTCCTGGACTTTTTTTTTTTATGGGTAGGGTTTTGATTACTCTTTAATTATTAGTCTGTTAACATTTTCTCTTTCTTCTTGATTCAGTCTTGGTAGGTTGTACATTTCTTCTAGCTTATCCAATTTGTATATAATTATTCCTATTAGTCTCTTATTATCCTTTTTTTAAATATAAAATTTATTGTCAAATTGGTTTCCATACAACACCCAGTGCTCATCCCAACAGGTGCCCTCCTCAATGCCCATCACCCACTTCCCCCTCCCTCCCACCCCCCTATCAACCCTTAGTTTATTCTCAGTTTTTAAGAGTCTCTTATGGTTTGGCTCCCTCCCTCTCTAACTTTTTATTTTATCTTTTGTATTTCTGTGGTATCAGTTGAACTATTTCCTCTTTTCATACATAATTTTATTTATTTCACTCTTCTCTCTCTTATCTTGGTTAGTCTAAAGATTTGTCAATTTTGTTTATCATTTCTTTAATTTTTTTTTACCATTTATTCCGTTTTGAGAGAGAGAGACAGAGAGAGAGAGAGAGAGAGAGAGAGAGAGAGAGAGAGCATGAGCGGGGTAGGGGCAGAGAGAGAGGGAGATACAGAATACAGAATCTGAAGCAGGCTCCAGGCTCTGAGCTATAAGCACAGAGCCCGATGCAGGGCTTGAACTCACAAACCATGAGATCATGACCTGAGCTGAAGTCGGATGCTTAACTGACTGAGCCACCCACGCACCCCAATTTTGTTTATCTTTTTAAAAAAAACTAGTCTTAGTTTAATTAATTTTTATTATCTTTTAGCATGTATTTAATTTATTTCTGCCATCTTTATTATTTTCTTCCTTCTGCCAGCTCTGGGCTTTGTTCTTCTTACTCTAGTTTCTTGAGATATAAAGTTAGGTTATTAATTTGAATTTTTTTTCTTAAAGTAGACATCTATCACTTCAAAGTTCCCTGTTAGAACGGCTTTTGCTGCATCCCATAGACTCAGGTATGTTTTGTTTCCGTTTTTATTTGTCTCAAGCTATTTTCTATTTCTCTTTTGATTTATTCTTTGACCCATTGGTTGTTCAAGGTAGTGTTTAAGCTTCACATATTTGTGAATTTTTTCCAATATTCATCTTGTTATTGATTTCTGTTTCATACCATTGTGATCAGAAGAGATGCCTGATATCATTTCAGTTTTCCCAAATTTGTGAAGACTTGTTTTGTATTTTAAAATACGATTGCTGCTGGATAATGTTGCATGAGCACTTGAGAAAAATGTGTACTCTGCTGCTGTTGGACGGAATGTTCTGTATGTCTTTTAGTTCTTTTTGGCCCATCTGGCTTATAGTGATATTCAACTACTCTCTTCTCTTATTGATTTTCTGTCTGGATGATCTATTTATTGTTGAAAGTGGAGTATTGAAGTCCCCTACTATAATGTTATTGCTGTCTATTTCTCCCTTTAGTTCTGTTAATATTTGCTTTATATATTTAGGTGCTCCAATATTGGATGAATATATATTTATAAGTGTTATGTCTGGTCAATGAATTGACAGCTTTATCAATGTGACCTTTTTTTATCTCATGTGACAGTTTCTGATTTAAAATCTTAGGGATCCTATGCAGTTGGGTAAGCTAGGCACTCACTGTGCTCTCACCTTCTCTTGTGGGAGAAATTGTGGGCTTAGGGGATCACTTTTGGCATTGAGCTCAATGCTCAATGGAAGGAAGGGTAACATGAGAAAGTGAAATGGTTCTTCTTGTCCTCTTCAATGCATCCATTCTTGGATTTTTTGCTTCAGCATGATGCTGGGACCTCTCTACTGGACTTCCATGCTCCCACAGAGGCACATTTGCTCATGAGTTGTCAAAATCAATTTTTCTTTGGGGAATAAATGCAGAAAACTATTATTCCACCATATTGCTGATTTCCCTCTACCACTGTCATTAAAAAAGCTTCAGTAAGTCCAAGAATAAACAAATCTATTCAATTTTAGCTCAAATTTTCTAAAAATTTTGTAAACTTTAAATACAGAGCCCTCTTTCATTAGTAGTTACTGACATCCCACCTATTTATGTTTGCTTGAAGTTCCCTTGGCAACACTACTTCATTACATTCCATTTTCATCTCAGGGTCGAAGTTTAGGGAGAGCAAGGACTTTTTATCCTATCCCGGACACCTCACAAGTGCACAAAAAAAATATGTTTAATTGAATTGGTTTGAGCTGACAAGGTGAGCAGTGCACCTCCAAGAATTTGTAAGAAGTTTCCCCATGATTCTCCAGTCTGGTTTTCAGCAGGCTTGCTTTTTAAGGCTATGTTCTCTACTGACTGACACCAATAATTCTCACTCATGACCCCTGATAATTCTTCCTTTACTATCACTTGTGGGCAGTGACATCAAATGAAGGTGAGCAGCAATGAGAGGGAAGACATGTGTTCCTTTTGGGAAATTCATGCTTGGCTGGAGAGAGGAGATGGAAGTGTTTCTCAGAGGATGTCATCTGAGTGCCTCAGATGGGAGGCAACTCATGATCACAAAGGGATACTGGAGCTGCCATAGGTGGGGTGAATGATATAGCAGGGTCAGGTGGAAGAAGAAAAGGATGAAATGCACTCATTTATTTAGGAAGCATCAGCCCATCTGCTGTAACATAGCTATGTTAGAGCATGGTGTGTAGTATGATGGTATAACAGACAACACAAGAGAAAGGTTGCAGTGAAGTTTCTCTAGGACTGCTGATACCTGTGGCAGCCTAACCAGAGGGGATGATGCTAGAGCTCAGTTCTTCAGATAGACATGGGGGGAAAGGCTTTCTTGGGAAAAGTTATAGTGTATGCACATTATGATGGTATGAAACAACTGGCCATGCAAAGGGAGCTAAGGGGTTCTGAGGGTGTCTTAGGGCAGTGGGTGGAGAGTAGCATGAGGAACAGGTAGGAAAATGTCATGGAGGGCCTCATAAGTCATGGAATGAAATCTACCTTGAGTGCAATGAAAAGCTGCTGAAGGGCTTTAGAGAGAAAGTTGAAATCACTTTACAACTGTGGAAGGCCAACTTAGCAGAAGCAGAGGATGGAGTAAGGAGGAAGTGAACAAGAAACAAGAAAATCATGTACGAGACTCTGGTGTTCAGATATATAGGTGCTGAACAGTAGCAGAGGGGATGGAGAGAGATGAAGGAGTCTGTAAATACATGGAAATAAAGAAATATTTTATTTTAAATTTATCAATATCGCTAGGACTTGGTGCTTGTGGTGATGTGGGAAATGTCAAGAGAGTTGCAGGTAGCTTCTGATTTCTGCCATGGGCTTCTGGGTTTGTCTATATGAAAACATAAGAGTTAGAAGTTATCATGATTTTGTATTAGGACAATCGACTCAATTGGCTGGTGTTTGTAACAAGTGAAAGTGATAGATTTCTACCTTTTGCTTTGCAGTCTTCTCTTCCTTCATGCTTGTTTCAGTAATTTCTTTTGGGGAATAAAGTCTCCACCAAACTGTTTGCATTCCACAAGTTTATTCAGATTCCACAAATCTTGTTTCACAGCATGGAAGAAAATGCCTTCATGTTTTTATTCACAAATGGCTACAATCAAAGCAAAAGATTAACTGGGTTTCTATTCTTATTCATCATAATTTAGTTGGGACCTACCTGCTCTTGTGTGAACTATAGGGCTGGGATTTTCTTTCACAATTGATGCAGTTCTGGGGCTCTGAGACATCCAGCTGAGAGCTTGGCACACCCTCAGTGCCCAGAAACACTTATTGACCTGACACTCCTGCTCTTCCTACCCCAACATTTCTGAAATCTTATTTTTTCTTCACAGATGCCAGACTGTATGAGTCCATATTTTACCATCAAGGACCAAACATGCCCCTTCTCCATGGAGGCTTCCATGGCTTCTGGGAGGAAACATTCTCCATCCTCAAATCCTATCATTCTCTACTGGCACCTCTGATGAGGCGGTTATCAGCAACTGGGACTCAGAGTCAAGCATTGGTGTCCACATTCCAGTTCCAACACATACTACCTAGGAGACATCCAGAGCCTCAGTTTCCTCATTTGCAGAAATGAGAATAATAGTCACTCCTCTCTCTGGAGGTTGTTGTATGTGTTAAATGAGTTAATGCATATTAAGCAGTTCACATAGTAAGTGCTCATTTCATGTTAGCTATCATTATTATAATTTTACTTTTACTAATGTAATTATGCCTCATATTAGATTTATCTGTGGTCATATTTCCTCTATAAGACTGTGAGGACAACATTGTGACTATTTCAGGCCTTTGACCTGTAGAGTGCTAATCACAATGCTTGCCACATAGTGAGTACTCAGTAAATGATGAATGTTCAATGAATATCCCTGAACAGTTATTACTAGAAATTTTTGAGAAATTTAGTTTTTCTCATTCTCTGTGATTTATCCTATTTCTAGGCCTTTAGCCCAATTGAGTCACCTCTGAGACAAGGGTGTGCTACAGACAGTGTCCAAGTGAGATCCTCACCCTGTGTGTTATTTTTTTTTTTTTTTTTTTGGCTCTTGTCCATGTCATAATGTCCTTGAAGAGTTGTGGTATCTCATAGCACCTGGGCATTTTCAAATAGTTTTAACTTTTATTCTCTCAGGAAGAGAGACATACAAGCACATTTTTGTATCCTTATTAGTTGAAGACATGGACTAGGAAACACTAGGCAGATGGCAATTTTCAAGACTTAGAGTGACAGTAGAAAGCTTGATTCATGGGTAGGTGAATACCTTGAAAGACACAGACAGATTATATCATCTGTATGGGTTCTTTTTTTAATAAATTAAGAAAGAAAATATAATTTTATGGTTATCCACATGTTTAACATTTCCAATGCTTTAAATTCTTTTCTATAGATTTGAATTTCCATCTGGTATCATTACTCTTAAGCATTTCTTGTCTATGGCAATACATTTCCCCTGCTTTCTGTTAGCTGTAAATAGCTTTATTTTACCTTCATTTTGGAAGGATATTTCACTAGATACAGAATTCAATGTTGACACTTTTTTTGTCTTTCACTACTATAAACCTATTGTTCCAGATGTCCTCTGATCTCTATTATTCCTGGTGAGAAGTTAGCTGTTACTCTAATATTGTTTCCTTGCACATAATATGTTTCTTGCCTCTTTCTGGATTTAAAGATTTTCTCTTTACCTTTGTTTTTGATAGTTAGGTTATAATGTGCCTAAATATAGTAGACAAATTGTCCACAGCTTACTGAGACTCTATTTTTCAAGGAAATCTTTCTGTCTGGGTTTCAGTTTGGATAATTTCTACTGGTTTGTCTTCAAGTTTGTTGTTTTTTTCTTCTCAGTTGTTCAATTGGATATTAAGCCCATACAATACACTTTTCATTTTGCATATTGTGTTTTTTCACTTCTAATACTGCCAATATTTAGTATTTTCATATCTCTCCTAAAATATACCACTTCTATACTTTTTAAAAAATATTTATTTTGGGGTGCCTGGATGCCTCAGTTGGTTAATCATCCGACTTTGGCTCAGGTCATGATCTTGCAGTCCATGGGTTCGAGCCCCGCATCAGGCTCTGTGCTGGCAGCTCAGAGCCTGGAGTCTGCTTTGGATTCTGTGTTTCCCTCTCTCTGCCTGCCCTCCTCCCCACCCCACCCCCCACTCACACTCTGTCTCTCTCTTTCAAAAATAAACATTAAATTTTTTTTAATTAAAAAAATATTTATTTTGAGAGAAAGGGCATGTGTGCATGTGCATTGGTGGAGGAGGGGCAGAGAGAGAGAGAGAGAGAGAGAGAGAGAGAGAGAATCCCAAGCAGGCTCCGTGTGTCAGCACAGAGCTCAACATGGGATTCAATCTCACTAACTGTGAGATCATGACCTGACTGGAAATCAAGAATTGGATGCTTAACCAACTGAGCCACCCAGCCCCTTCACTTGTAATATCAACATTTTCCTGTAAATTTAAATATATTTATAGTAGCTATTTAAAGATATTTGCTAAATTCAACATCTAATTCATCTACAGATCTGCCCCCATTAATTATTCTTTTCTTTTGGGAAAAAAATGGGTCACATTTCCCTGCTTTTTTGCATGTCTAGCAATTTTTTATTGTATATTTAACTTTTTAGATGATAAATTATATAGGCTTTTGATTCTGTTATCCTATTCTGAAAACTGTTAGGTTGTAATGGGAAGTTAAGTTACTGGGGAATAATTTTGTTCTTGTACAGGCTTGGTTTTAAGCATTTGAGCTCTTTGTTAGAGCATTTCAGATTTTTCTTTATTCCCAGAATATAGTCTTTAGTCCTAATATATAGTTTTTATTCTTAAAAAGGTGTGGTCTTGATATTTCAGTGGATAACTCCAGGTACTGAACAAGCTCCTCTAACTTGGTGGGATTTGAAATTCAAACTTGTCTCCCCAGCACCAGGAGCTGCCAAACTGTTTTCAACTCTTAGCTGTCCAGCACTTGCTATATGCTTAGTTCCTAAGAACACTCCCACACACATATGAAGTTTAGGAGTCATCCATGATTTTGAAGGCCCTGTACACAGATACGAGGGATCCACCTCATTCTGAGAATCCATCCCGCCTCAATTTTCATTTGTGTCTGGCAGCTCACAACTGCAACCTCTGACCCTCCAGCCCAGTACGACAGCCACTTTTTACCTGAGTGCTGTACCTTGTGCTCTGAAAACTTGTTAGGACCTTTGAGAAGAGGAGGTAATGTAAATTTCACCTAGTTTGCTTTCTTCTTTTTGAGGGCCATATCTCTTCCAGTTTATTACCGCTTTTTGTTGCTCCCTAGTGCCTTAAAACAGTTGTTTTTCTTGCATTTTTTCCAAAGTTTATGCTTGTTATTGGCAGGAAGGTTAGTAATCTGATCATTGTACCATTACTAGAGTTAGAACTGACTTGTCCAAGCATATTCTTGTTTTACAGAGCCTTTTATTTTTTTAAATCCTTAAGACAGAAAAAGATGTTCTCCCGTGATTGAACTAAGGAGCTCTGTAAATATTTTTATTCCTTCTTTAATTTGCCCAAGAAATATATTCTGAACTCTAGACTGTATAAGGATCTGCCAAGCATGCTGTATACTTCTCTTTAAAAAGATTTTATGTTTAAGTAATCTCTACATCTAAGGTGGGGCTTGAACCCACAATCCCAAAATCAAGAGTCCCACACTCTACCTACTGAGCCACACAGGCACTCCTCCATATACCCTTTCAACTACACTTACCAAGTTAAAATTTAGCAGCAACTTGTCATTATTTGGAATTCGTTTTATGACCTCTGATGTTCCTCCCAAACCTCAAAATCCACAATATTCTGAATTAGGTATGGGACCTACCTAAAAGTGTCTCCATTATATAATATTAAATTATACTTATTGTTTCAGTTATAGTGGATGTCATTTAAATTTTTTTATCTCTCCAGAATCCATTTGTTTTTCATTTTTTTTATTTTATTTTTAAAATTTACATACAAATTAGTTATCATCTAGTGCAACAATGATTTGAGGAGTAGATTCTTAATGCCCCTTACCCATTTAGCCCATCCCCCCTCCCACAACCCCTCCAGCAACCCTCTGTTTGGTCTCCATATTTATGGGTATCTTTTGTTTTGTCCCCCTCCCTGTTTTTATATTATTTTTGCTTCCCTTCCCTTATGTTCATCTGTTTTGTCTCTTAAAGTCCTCATATGAGTGAAGTCATATGATTTTTGTCTTTCTCTGACTAATTTCGCTTAGCATAATACCCTCCAGCTCCATCCACATAGTTGCAAATGGCAAGATTTCATTCTTTTTGATTGCCAAGTAATACTCCATTGTATATATGTACCACATCTTCTTTATCCATTCAACCATCAATGGACATTTGGGCTCTTTCCATACTTTGGCTATTGTTGATAGTGCTGCTATAAACATGGGGGTGCATGTGTCCCTTCAAAACAGCACACCTGTATCCCATGGATAAATGCCTAGTCGTGCAATTGCTGGGTGGTAGGGTACTTCTATTTTTAGTTTTTTGAGGAACTTCCATACTCTTTTCCAGAGTGGCTTCCCCAGCTTGCATTCCCACCAGCAATGCAAAAGCGATCTTCTTTCTCCACATCCTTGCCAACATCTGTCATTGTCTGAGTTGTTAATGTTAGCCATTCTGACAGGTGTAAGGTGGTATCTCATTGTGGTTTTGATTTGTATTTCCCTGATGATGAGTGATGTTGAGCATTTTTTCATGTGTCGGTTGGCCATCTGGATGTCTTCTTTGGAAAATTGTCTATTCATGTATTTTACCCATTTATTCACTGGATTATTTGGTTTTTTGGGTGTTAAGTTTGATAAGTTCTTTGTAGATTTTGGATACTGACCCTTTATTTGCAAATATCTTCTCCCATTCTGTCGGTTGCCTTTTAGTTTTGCTGATTGTTTCCTTGGCTGTGCAGAAGCTTTTTATTTTGATGAGATCCCAGTAGTTCATTTTTGCTTTTGTTTCCCTTGCCTTCAGAGACGTGTTGAGTAAGAAATTGCTGTGGGCAAGATCAAAGAGGTTTTTGCCTGCTTTCTCCTCGAGGATTTTGATGGCTTCCTGTCTTACATTGAGGTCTTTCGTCCACTTTGAGTTTATTTTTGTGTATGGTGTAAGAAAGTGGTCCAGGTTCATTCTTCTGCATGTCGCTGTCCAGTTTTCCCAGCACCACTTGCTGAAGAGACTGTCTTTATTCCACTGGATATTCTTTCCTGCTTTGTCAAAAATTAGTTAGCCATGTGTTTGTGGGTCCATTTGTAGGTTCTTTATTCTATTCCATTGATCTGAGTGTCTGTTCTTGTGCCAGTGCCATACTGTCTTGATGATTACAGCTTTGTAATAGAGCTTGAAGTCTGGGATTGTGATGCCTACTGCTTTGGTCTTCTTTTTCAAGATTGCTTTGGCTATTCAGGGTCTTTTCTGGTTCCATACAAATTTTAGGATTATTTGTGAATAATTATTATTATTTCTGGTTCCATACAAACTTAGGATTATTTCTAGCTTTGTGAAGCATGCTGGTTTATTTTGATAGGGATTGCATTGAATATATAGATTGCTTTGGGTAGTATTGACATTTTAACAATATTTGTTCTCCTATCCAGGTGCATAGAATATTTTTCTATTTTTTGTGTATTCTTCAATTTCTTTCATAAGCTTCCTATAGTTTTCAGTGTATAGATTTTTCACCTCTTTGGTTAGATTTTTTTCCTAGGTATTTTATGGGTTTTGGTGCAATTGTAAATGGGATTGATTCCTTGATTTCTCCTTCTGTTGCTTCATTGTTGGTGTATAGGAATGCAACCAATTTCTGTGCATTGATTTTATATCCTGCTACTTTGCTGAATTCATGAATCAGTTCTAGCAGTTTTTTAGTGTATTCCTTTGGGTTTTCCATATAGAGTATCATGTCATCTGCGAAGAGTGAAAGTTTGACCTCTTCCTGGCCAATTTGGATGCCTTTTATTTCTTTGTGTTGTCTGATTGCAGAGGGTAAGACTTCCAATACTATGTTGAATAACTGTGATGAGAGTGGACATCCCTGTCTTGTTCCTGACCTTAGGGGGAAAGCTCTCAGTTTTTCCCCATTGAGGATGATATTAGCGTTGGGTCGCTCATATATGGCTTTTATGATCTCGAGGTATGATCCTTCTGTCCCTACTTTCTTGAGGGTTTTTATCAAGAAATGATGCTGTATCTTGTCAAATACTTTCTCTGCATCTTTTGAGAAGATCATAAGGTTCTTGTCCTTTCTTTTATTCATGTGATGAATCACATTGATTGTTTTGCAGATATTGAATCAGCCCTGCATCTCAGGTATAAATCCCACTTGGTTGTGTTGAATAATTTTTTTAATGTATTGTTGGATCTAGTTGGCTAATATCTTGTTGGGGGAACTTTGCATCCATGTTCATCAGGGAAATTGGTCTATAATTGCCCTTGTTAGTGGGGTCTCTGTCTGGTTTTGGAATCAAGGTAATGCTGGCTTCATAGAAAGAGTTTGGAAGTTTTCCTTCCATTTCTATTTTTTTGGAACAGCTTCAAGAGAATAGGTGTTAACTCTTCCTTAAATATTTGTTAGAATTCCCCTGGAAAGCCATCTGGCCCTGGACTCCTGTTTTTTGGGAGATTTTTGATTACTAATTCTATTTCTTTACTAGTTATGAGTCTGTTCAAATTTTCTACTTCTTCCTGTTTCAGTTTTGGTAGTGTATATGTTTCTAGGAATTTATGCATTTCTTCCAGATTGCCCATTTTATTGGCATATAATTGCTCATAATATTCTCATATTATTGTTTTTATTTCTGCTGTGTTGTTTGTGATCTCTCCTCTTTCATTCTTGATTTTGT
Organism: Lynx canadensis; assembly: GCF_007474595.2. Classification (NCBI taxonomy): domain Eukaryota; kingdom Metazoa; phylum Chordata; class Mammalia; order Carnivora; family Felidae; genus Lynx; species Lynx canadensis. The sequence continues at coordinate 38,514,841 of NC_044317.1, read as the reverse complement.
TTATTTGGGTCCTTTCCTTTTTCTTTTTGATCAAACTGGCTAGTGGTTTATCAATTTTATTAATTCTTTCAAAGAACCAGCATCTGATTTCATTGATCTGTTCTACTTTTTTTGGGTTTCGATAGCATTAATCTCTGCTTTAATCTTTATTATTTCCTGTCTTCTGCTGGTTTTAGTTTTATTTGCTGTTATTTTTCCAGATCTATAAGGTGTAATGTTATGTTGTGTATCTGAGATCTTTCTTCCTGCTTTAGGACGGCCTGGATTGCTAAGGTCCTCTTATGACCACCTTTCCTGCATCCCAGAAGTTTTGGGTTGTGGTGTTATCATTTTCATTGGCTTCCATGAACTTTTAAATTTCTTCTTTAACTTCTTGGTTAGCCCATTCACTCAGAATCCATTTTTGCTTCCTCTAATAAGTACCTAGAATAGGGAACTATTTCTCTCCCCACTCTCATAGGCCATGTGGTTCAGGTAGGGTTATATCCCGTTCAGAAGAAGAACATGAGACTCTGGTTGAGCCAATCAGACTACTACCAAATCTTAGTAGTCATAAGTGATTGGTTTAAGGCCTGCCATGTAAATCAAACCCAGTCAATCAACATAATTACATCTCTTGGCTAAAGTAATTATTTCATTATATCAAGATGCAGATAATGGCCCAAGAGTGAATACGTGAAGAAGCTACTGGAAAATAAACTCCTGGGTATTTATCAAACTTGAAAACATAAAGATGTAGATGGGGGACTATTGGCATTATATTCACATTAGAGGAAACAAATTAGAACAGTATAGAAGAGAGCAGAGACAAAATTTGAAGAGAATGAGTGCAAATCATTTGAGGGCTTGGATACAGTTGTGCACTCTAAGCCTATACTTTTCAGGTATGTGAATTAGAGAAATTCTCCTTTTTCCCTTAAGACAGTTTGAGTTGGGTTATCTTTCACTTAGAACAGAAATAGTCCTGACCTATCAGCCAAAGGTCTAAATGCGGAGTGCCAATTATGGCACCCATCGATGGAAAGGTAGGCCTGGACATTCCAACTTGTTTTTGAGTGAACACATTTAAACAAGGCATGTCAATCACCAGATTCACAGCTGATGGCCTTTCTTTGGCACCCTGCAATCATTCTCCTGCAATTTTCCAGAATAAGTGGATGCAGGCACTAGATCAACAACACTGATGATATGTTTATATGCTACACATTCTTAATCCATCCTGCAATCAGGCTACATCTCTCTTCCCAAGTGGATGGAAATTCTTCATATATTAGCATTCTATGTATTCCCTCTCTGAGCAGGGCTTCAGCTATTATGCAACCTCAGTCCCTGTCTACTGGACGAGAGGTAACCTTTGAGCAATTTGTGGGAACAGTTATACAATCCAATTTCTGACTGTTCTTGGCAAAACTGAACTTTAAAGGTGCTTACCTGATCAGAAAATTCCACATGTTGGTTTAGAAAAAATGTGCCTGCTTCTATTTTTTTTAAGGTTTCAGCCAAAATTAATCTGCAGTGTCTCCCAGACATTTAAAAAATAGTCTCTGACACCTCAACTACTTGATCTGTCAAATATTTTTTCCTCTTCTAATTGTTATAATGTCCAAGACCTTTTGTGCAAATTTCAAACAGAAAAGAGAATTACAAAATAGTCATTGTCTTTCTCTTTTTCTCTGTGTGTGTGCTACAGTGAGGCTTTTTCCTGGGCACCCACAAAATCAGAGAGTCTTAGGAATATGAAGATGATTTTTGACAAGCAGCAAACTGTCACTTTGGACCAGAAAAACATCCCCTTTTTCGTTTATAATGCCTGATTTTTCCACAGCAGCATAAGCACAGCATGACCATTATTCCCAATTCATAATTTATTTTGGACCAGATTAGATTGTCAGTCATGTGTCATTCTGTGTCCCATAGAGTTACCACTGCAATGCTATGGACCAGGTGTGTCCTGGATGAGTATCTGCTCTGATTCCTTCAGTTAATTTCACAAATTCATTTTGTTGTTGTTGTTGCATTTTCCCAGGTACATTTACAGAGTTCTTTACTTCTGTCTACCAGGAAGTATTAGCTCAGCTATGTTAGAAGAAGGGAAATAAATGAATCACTTATTGAATCTTCCTTTGTGAAAAGAAGGGTATCCCATTTACTGAGACCAGATCTGGGCACAGGGATAAAATTGTAGTAATCAGTATATGGAAAGTTGCCAAAATGGAAGACCCTTGGGGACAGGGCTAAGACAGACATTTCTAGTGTTCACCAATATTTGGTAATCCTTTCTTTCATGAACACTTGGGAGCCTACACTCCCCCATCCTTTGCATTTAGTCAGTGCCATTTAGATCCTGACCAATAGGATATGAGGGGAAGTAACTTATGTCCTATCTGGGCTGAGGTAGTTTAAATGCTCTGTATGATTCAGTATTCTCTCTCCTGTCAAAGATGCTATAGGAGGCTTCATGATAAGATGCAGAGACACAATATTGAAAGAGAGCTGCCCAGGCCTGCAGTGCACTCTGAACAAGAAATAAACATTGGTTGTGTTAAGCCATTAAGAGTTAGGTGTTGTATGTTGCCACAATATAGCCTAATTTGTCCTGAATGATGTAGAAATTTTGAATTTAAAAAGTTGAGATAGGAGCGCCTGGGTGGCTAATTTGGTGAAGTGTCCAACTCTTGATCTCTGCTCAGGTCATGATCTCATGGTTTCATGAGTTTCAGCCCCGCATTGGCCTCTACACTGACAGTGGGAAGCCTGCCTGTGATTCTCTCTTTCCTCTCTCTCTGCCCCTCCCCTACTTGCACTGCCTCTCTCTCTCTCTATCTCTCTCAAAATAAATAAACATTTTAAAAGTTAAGATGTAATTTATAAACAGCAAAATATAGATCTTTAAGTGTACAGTTTGAACTATTTTTACAAATACCTGTATTCATGTACAAATACCTGTACTCATATAGCCAATACCCGTTTTCAAGCACAGACATTACCGTCACCCCAGACAGTTATTTTTTTGTTTGCCCCTTTCCACTCAATCTCTTTCCTCCAGAGAAATCATTGATTTGCTTTCTTTTTACTCTAGTTTTGTCATTTCTAGAACTTCACATAAATAGAATTGTATACCATATAAATTTTGTGTGTGTCTGATTTCTTTCACTCATTGTAATATTTTTGAGATTTATCCATATTGATAGCATGCACTAGTAGGGCTTTTTATTTTTTCTTTTCTTGCTGAGTAATGGTCTATTATATGATTTGCCATAGCTTATCCATTCTTCTTGTAATTCCAGTTTGGGGTAATTGTGAATAAAGTTCCTATGAAAACTTGTTTACAAGGCTTATTGTAGACATATATTTTCATTTCTCTTGGATAAACACCTTGGTGTGGGATTTTTGGGTCATAAGATGTATGTTTAACTTTCTTAAAAGGTTAAACTCTCAAAACCATTTCCAAAATATTTATACTATGTATACCTGCAACGTATGAGAGTTCTAGTTGTCTCTACATCCTCTCCAACCTGCAGAGTTGTTACTCTTTTTCACTGTAGCCATTCCTGGGGTGTGTAATGGTATCTTGTTTCTTTAAATTAAAATAGTTTTAATTTTCGTCACTCTGATGACTAATAGTATTGAGCATTTTTTTCATGTGGTTATTAGCAATTCGTATATTTTAATTTGTGATACATGTGCTTATATTTTTTGCTTGTTTAAAAAGAACTGGGTTATGTGTTCTTTTGTAAATGAGTTGTAGAAGATATACGTATATATGTGTATATATATAATAAATATATTCCGATTGATATATTGTGAATATTTTCTTCCAGGCTATAGCTTGTCTTTATTTTCTTAATGGTATTTTTTGATGAGAAGATAATTTTTTATTTTAATAAAATCCAGTTATCAATGTTTTTCTTTTATGGTTAGTACTTTTTGTATGCTAAGAATCTATACTGTCTCCCAAGTTATGGAGATATCTTCTGCCTTAGAAGAAGCATTATAGTTTTTGTCTTGAGTCTAAGATTTATTTTGAATTAATATTTGTGTGTAGTATAGGATAACACTCATGACTCTTTTTTCCTTTTTATTCATGTGGATATATAGTTATTCTAAAAAACTTGTTGAAGAAATTTTCTTTTTCCCAATGGGTTGTTTTGGCATCCTTGTCAAAAATCATTTACTTTTATACATATGGACATATTTTGGACTTTCAATTACATTCCATTGATCTGTCTATTCTGTCACCAAAAACACATTTTATTTTCTTTTAGTTTTAATTTAAATTCCAGTGAGTTAACATACAGAGTAATATTAGTATCATATGTAGAACATAGTGATTCATCACTTACATACAACACCTGGTTGCTCATCACAAATGCACTCCTTACTCCCCTTCGTCTAACCCATCCCGCTATCCTAGCCCCTGTAACCATCTGTTTGTTCTCTATAGTTAAGAGTCTGTTTCTTGGTTTGCCTCTCTTTTTTGCCACCCCCATATTTGTTTGTGTTATTCCTTAGATTCCACATGTGAGTGAAATCATAAGGTATTTGTCTTTTCTGACTGACTTATTTCACTTAGCGTAATACTCTTTAATTCCATCCATGTCATTGCAAATGCAAGATTTCATTCTTTTTTATGGCTGAATGATATTCCAATGTGTGTGAATGTGTGTGTGTCTGTGTGTGTGTGTGTGTGTGTGTGTGTGTGTATCTCACCACATCTTTATCCATGCCTCAGTTGATGGACATTTGGTCTGTCTTTATAATTTGGTTATTGTAGATAATGCTGCTATAAACATTGAGATGCAGGTATCCCTTTGAATTAGTACTTTGTATTCTTTGGGTAAATACCTGGTACTGCAATTGCTGGATTGTAGGGAGTTGTTTTTTTTTTTTTTTTTTTTTTTAGCTTTTTGAGGAAACTCCATACTGTTATCCAGAGTGCCTGTACCAGTTTGCATTCCCACCAAAAGTGCAAGAGGGTTTCCCTTTCTCCACATCCTCAGCAACACCTGCTGTTTCTTGTGTTGTTGAATTTAGCCATTCTGACATGTAAGAGGTGATGTCTCAGTAGTTTTGATTTGTATTTCCCTGATGATGACTGATGTGGAGCATCTTTTCATATGTCTGTTGTCCACCTGTATGTCTTCTTTGGAAAAATATCTATTCATATCATCTGCCCATTTTTTAATTGCATTATTCATTTTTTGGGTGTTGAGTTTTATAAGTTCTAAATATATATATGTGGATACTAACCCTTTATCAGATATATCATTTGCAAATATCTTCTCTCATTCTGTCAGTTGCCTTCCCCATCACCCTGTAGATTGCTTTTTAGTTTCATTGATTGTTTCATTTACTGTGCAAAAAACTTTTTATTTTGATGTAGTCCCAACAAGTTTAGGTTTGCTTTTGTTTACTTTGCCTCAGCAGACATATCTAGAAAGAATTCGCTATGGCTGATGTGAAAGAGGTTACAGCCTGTATTCTCCTTTTGGATTTTGATGGTTTCTTGTCTCACATTTGGGACTTTCATCCATTTTGAATTTATTTTTCTATATAGTGAAAAAAAGTGATCCAGTTACATTCTTCTGCTTGTCTCTGTCCAGTTTTCCCAACACCATTTGTTGAAGAGACTGTCTTTTTCCCACTGGATATTCTTTCCTGTTTTGTTGAAGATTAATTGACTATAGAGTTGTGGGCTCATTTCTGGGTTCTCTATTCTGTTCCATTGATCAATGTTTCTATTTTTGTGCCAGTACCATACTGTTTTGATCACTACAGCTTTGTAATATAACTTGAAGTCCAGAATTATGACGTCTTCAGCTTTGTTTTCCTTTTTCAAGGTTGCTTTGGCTATTGGGGGACTTGTGTGGTTTCATATAATTTCAGGATTTTTTCTGTGTGATGAATGCTGGTGGTATTTTGCTAAGGATTGAATTAAATATGTAGATTACTTAGGGTGATATAGACATTTTAACAATATTTGTTCTTCCAACCCATGAGTATGGAATATCTTTCCATTTCTTTCTGTCATCTTGAAGATCTTTCATAAGTGTTTTATAGAATACAGGTTTTCAGAATATAGGTCGTTTACCTCTCTGGTTAGGTTTATTCCTAGGTAACTTATTGTTTTTGGTGCAATTGTAAATGGGATTGATTTCTAAATTTCTGTTTCTGCTGCTTAATTATTGGTGTGTAGAAATGCAACAGATTTCTTTACATTGATTTTGTGTCCTGCAACTTTAATGAATTCATCGATCAGTTCTAGCAGTTTTTTGGTGGAGTCTTTCAGGTTTTCTATGTAGATATCATAGCTTTATAATAAGACTTAAAAGTTGAGGAGGTCATCTAACTTTATTCTACCTTTTCAAGATTCTTCTATCATTCTTGGTCCTTTCCAGTTCCAAATAAAATTTAAAATTAACTCAGCCTTCAAAAATCCCTGTTGTAAGTTTATTTGGTACTGAATTGAATATATAGATCAATTTTGAGAGAACTGAAACCTCAACATTAATGAATTTTCCAGTTCATGAAAATGGTATATCTCTCCATTTATTTGGGACTTTGTTAATTTCCCTTAACACTCTTTTATAGTTTTCAGTATAGAAGTCTTGCACATACTTGTTAAATTTATTATTAGGTGTACTATATTTTGAAATGCAATTTTAAATACTAGTTTTTAAATGGAATTTTTGAATTCTGATGTCTTTGAAACTATAATATCGCCCTGAGCATTTAATAAATTTGGATTTAAGTGTATGCAAATACTCTTTCTTTGCCTCTTGTCACTTTATGTAATTTCCCATACTTGCCAATGACCTTTCTTCTTCCTTGTGTTAAATAAAATCCTGTTTTTACATCGAGAATTTTCTTGCTCTTTGAGAAGATGGCAGCATAGGAGGACGCTAGGCTTGCCGCAAACTACACAAACTACTTAGATTCCACCTACACCTGCCTAAATAACCCAGAAAACCACCAGAAGATTAGCAGAACGGAGTCTCCAGAGCCAAGCTCAGATGAGAGGCCCACGGAAGAGGGGCCCCTCCTGAAGTGGATCACCTAAGGAGAAGCGAGCTAAGCCTGCCCCTCCTGCCCCTGTGAAACTTGCCTACCCACCCCAGCTAATACGCCAGACCCCCAGCACCACAAGCCTGGCAGTGTGCAAGTAGCCCAGATGGGCCATGCCACCCCACAGTGAATCCCGCCCCTAGGAGAGGGGAAGAGAAGGCACACACCAGTCTGACTGTGGCCCCAGCAGTGGGCTGGGGGCAGACATCAGGGCTGACTGCGGCCCCGCCCACCAACTCCAGTTATACACCACAGCACAGGGGAAGTGCCCTGCAGGTCCGCACCACACCAGGGACTATCCAAAATGACCAAACAGAAGAATTCCCCTCAAAAGAATCTCCAGGAAGTAACAACAGCTAATGAACTGATCAAAAAGGATTTAAATAATATAACAGAAAGTAAATTTAGAATAATAGTCATAAAATTAATTGCTGGGCTTGAAAAGAGTATAGAGGACAGCAGAGAATCTCTTGCTACAGAGATCAAGGGACTAAGGAACAGTCACGAGGAGCTGAAAAATGCTCTAAACGAGATGCAGAATAAAATGGAAACGACCACGGCTCGGACTGAAGAGGCAGAGGAGAGAATAGGCGAACTAGAAGATAAAACTATGGAAAAAGAGGAAGCTGAGAAAAAGAGAGATAAAAAAATCCAGGAGTATGAGGGGAAAATTAGAGAACTAAGTGATACACTAAAAAGAAATAATATACGCATAATTGGTATCCCAGAGGAGGAAGAGAGAGGGAAAGGTGCTGAAGGTGTACTTGAAGAAATAATAGCTGATAACTTCTCTGAACTGGGGAAGGAAAAAGGCATTGAAAACCAAGAGGCACAGAGAACTCCCTTCAGATGTAACTTGAATCGATCTGCATGACATATCATAGTGAAACTGGCAAAATACAAGGATAAAGAGAAAATTCTGAAAGCAGCAAGGGATAAACGTGCCCTAACATGTAAAGGGAGACCTATAAGACTTGTGACTGATCTCTCTTTTGAAACTTGGCAGGCCAGAAAGGAATGGCAGGAGATCTTCAATGTGATGAACAGAAAAAATATGCAGCCGAGAATCCTTTATCCAGCAAGTCTGTCATTTAGAATAGAAGGAGAGATAAAGGTCTCCCCAAACAAAAACTGAAGGAATTCGTCACCACTAAACCAGCTCTACAAGAGATCCTAAGGGGAATCCTGTGAGACAAACTACCAGAGACATCGCTACAAGCATAAAACATACAGACATCACAATGACTCTAAACCTGTATCTTTCTATAATAACACTGAATGTAAATGGACTAAATGCGCCAACCAAAAGACATAGGGTATCAGAATGGATAAAAAAAAAAGACCCATCTATTTGCTGTCTACAAGAGACTCATTTTAAACCTGAGGACACCTTTAGATTGAGAGTGAGGGGATGAAGAACTATTTATCATGCTACTGGAAGCCAAAAGAAAGCTGGAGTAGCCATACTTATATCAGACAAACTAGACTTTAAATTAAAGACTGTAACAAGAGATGGAGAAGGGCATTATATAATAATTACAGGGTCTATCCATCAGGAAGAGCTAACAGTTATAAATGTCTATGCGCCGAATACGGGAGCCCCCAAATATATAAAACAATTAATCACAAACATAAGCAACCTTATTGATAAGAATGTGGTAATTGCAGGGGACTTTAACACTCCACTTACAGAAATGGATAGATCATCTAGACACACGGTCAATAAAGAAACAAGAGCCCTGAATGAGACATTGGATCAGTTGGACTTGACAGATATATTTAGAACTCTGCATCCCAAAGCAACAGAATATACTTTCTTCTCGAGTGCACATGGAACATTCTCCAAGATAGATCATATGCTGGGTCACAAAACAGCCCTTCATAAGTTTACAAGAATTGAAATTATACCATGCATACTTTCAGACCACAATGCTATGAAGCTTGAAATCAACCTCAGGAAAAAGTCTGGAAAACCTCCAAAAGCATGGAGGTTAAAGAACACCCTACTAAAGAATGAGTGGGTCAACCAGGCAATTACAGAAGAGATAAAAAAAATATATGGAAACAAACAAAAATGAAAATACAACAATCCAAACGCTTTGGGATGCAGCGAAGGCAGTCCTGAGAGGAAAATACATTGCAATCCAGGCCTATCTCAAGAAACAAGAAAAATCCCAAATACAAAATCTAACAGCACACCTAAAGGAACTAGAAGCAGAACAGCAAAGGCAGCCTAAACCCATCAGAAGAAGAGAAATAATAAAGATCAGAGCAGAAATAATATAAAATCTAAAAAAACTGTAGAGCAGATCAATGAAACCAAGAGTTGGTTTTTTGAAAAAATAAACAAAATTGACAAACCTCTAGCCAGGCTTCTCAAAAAGAAAAGGCAGATGACCCAAATAGATAAAATCATGAATGAAAATGGAATTATTACAACCAATCCCTCAGAGATACAAACAATTATCATGGAATACTATGAAAAATTATATGCCAACAAATTGGACAACCTGGAAGAAATGGACAAATTCCTAAACACCCACATTCTTCCAAAACTCAATCAGGAGGGAATAGAAAGCTTGAACAGACCCATAACCAGCGAAGAAATTGAATCAGTTATCAAAAATCTCCCAACAAATAAGAGTCCAGGACCAGATGGCTTCCCAGGGGAGTTCTACCAGACGTTTAAAGCAGAGATAATACCTATCCTTCTCAAGCTATTCCAAGAAATAGAAAGGGAAGGAAAACTTCCAGACTCATTCTATGAATCCAGTATTACTTTGATTCCCAAACCAGACAGAGACCCAGTAAAAAAAGAGAACTACAGGCCAATATCCCTGATGAATATGGATGTAAAAATTCTCAATAAAATACCAGAAAATCAAATTCAACAGCATATAAAAAGAATTATTCACCATGATCAAGTGGGATTCATTCCTGGGATGCAGGGCTGGTTCAACATTCACAAATCAATCAACGTGATACACCACATTAATAAAAGAAAAGATAAGAACCATATGATCCTGTCAATCGATGCAGAAAAGGCCTTTGACAAAATTCCGCACCGTTTCTTGATAAAAACGCTTGAGAAAGTTGGGATAGAAGGAACACACTTAAACATCATAAAAGCCATTTATGAAAAGCCCACAGCTAACATCATCCTCAATGGGAAAAAACCGAGAGCTTTTTCCCTGAGATCAGGAACATGACAGGGATGCCCACTCTCACCGCTGTTGTTTAACACAGTGTTGGAAGTTCTAGCATCAGCAATCAGAAAACAAAAGGAAATCAAAGGCATCAAAATTGGCAAAGATGAAGTCAAGCTTTCACTTTTTGCAGATGACATGATACTATACATGGAAAATCCGATAGATTCCACCAAAAGTCTGCTAGAACTGATACATGAATTTAGCAAAGTTGCAGGATACAAAATCATAGTACAGAAATCAGTTGCATTCTTATACACTAATAATGAAGCAACAGAAAGACAAATAAAGAAACTGATCCCATTCACAATTGCAGGAAGAAACATAAAATACCTAGGAATAAATCTAACCAAAGATGTAAAAGATCTGTATGCTGAAAACTATAGAAAGCTTCTGAAGGAAATTGAAGAAGATATAAAGAAATGGAAAAACATTCCGTGCTCATGGATTGGAAGAATAAATATTGTCAAAATGTCAATACTACCCAAAGCTATCTACACATTCAATGCAATCCCAATCAAAATTGCACCAGCATTCTTCTCGAAACTAGAACAAGCAATCCTAAAATTCATATGGAACCACAAAAGGCCCCGAATAGCCAAAGGAATTTTCAAGAAGAAGACCTAAGCAGGAAGCATCACAATCCCAGACTTTAGCCTCTACTACAAAGCTCTAATCATCAAGACAGCATGGTATTGGCACAAAAACAGACACATAGACCAATGGAACTGAATAGAAACCCCAGAACTAGACCCACAAACGTATGGCCAACTCATCTTTGACAAAGCAGGAGAGAACATCCAATGGAAAAAAGACAGTCTCTTTAACAAATGGTGCTGGGAGAACTGGACAGCAACATGCAGAAGGTTGAAACTAGACCACTTTCTCACACCATTCACAAAAATAAACTCAAAATGGATAAAGGACCTGAATGTGAGACATGAAACCATCAAAACCCTAGAGGAGAAAGCAGGAAAAGACCTCTCTGACCTCAGCCATAGCAAACTCTTACTCGACACATCCCTAAAGGCAAGGGAATTAAAAGCAAAAATGAATTACTGGGACCTTATGAAGATAAAAAGCTTCTGCACAGCAAAGGAAACAACCAACAAAACTAAAAGGCAACCGATGGAATGGGAAAGATATTTGCAAATGACATATCAGACAAAGCACTAGTATCCAAAATCTATAAAGAGCTCACCAAACTCCACAACCGAAAAGCAAATAACCCAGTGAAGAAATGGGCAGAAAACATGAATAGACACTTCTCTAAAGAAGACATCCGGATGGCCAACAGGCACATGAAAATATGTTCAACGTCGCTCCTTATCAGGGAAATACAAATCAAAACCAGACTCAGATATCACCTGTGGCTAAAATGAACAAATCAGGAGACTATAGATGCTGGCGAGGATGTGGAGAAACGGAACCCTCTTGCACTGTTGGTGGGAATGCAAATTGGTGCAGCCACTCTGGAAAACAGTGTGGAGGTTCCTCAGAAAATTAAAAATAGACCTACCCTATGACCCAGCAATAGCACTGCTAGGAATTTCCCCAAGGGATACAGGAGTACTGATGCATAGGGGCACTTGTACCCCAATGTTTATAGCAGCACTCTCAACAATAGCCAAATTATGGAAAGAGCCTAAATGTCCATCAACTGATGAATGGATAAAGAAATTGTGGTTTATATACACAATGGAGTACTACAGGGCAATGAGAAAGAACGAAATATGGCCCTTTGTAGTAACGTGGATGGAACTGGAGAGTGTGATGCTAAGTGAAATAAGCCATACAGAGAAAGACAGATACCATATGTTTTCACTCTTATGTGGATCCTGAGAAACTTAACAGAAACCCATGGGGGAGGGGAAGAAAAAAAAAGAGAGGTTAGAGTGGAAGAGAGCCAAAGCATAAGAGACTCTTAAAAACTGAGAACAAACTGAGGGTTGATGGGGGGTGGGAGGGAGGGGAGGGTGGGTGATGGGTATTGAGGAGGGCACCTTTTGGGATGAGCACTGGGTGTTGTATGGAAACTAATTTCACAATAAATTTCATATATTGAAAAAAAAAAGAATTTTCTCCTCCAGGAAGACATTTTTAATTACTGTGTCCTTGTAGTTCTTCCCATCCTCCCTCCTTTCATTCTTGCATTATCCATTCAAGCACTCATTAATTAGAAAGATAGATCAGGCATGGCTCCTGTTCTCAAGTAACTTAAGTTATAGGAGAGGAGGCACACAAATAAATGTTAAGTAGAAAATAACCAATGTCATCTGAAAGTTAAAAATAAAATGAAAAACACTCTTGGCTGGAAGAGGAAGGTAAGATCATGGGAGGTTGCCTGAGGACTTTTTGGGTTGTAATTGTCTTTAAGGTCCTATAGCATTCGCAAGACTATTAAGCATTATCTAAATTCCTCAGTTAGATTACATGGTTCTAGACTGCAGGGACCACACCTTACATTTGCTATGTTTTCCAATGTGGTAGTGCTTCTCAAAGATCAGTGTACCTGAGAATCACTTGGTATGCTTTTTTAAACGTTTATAGTCCCAGGTCCACCCCTAGGGATTTTGAATAAGTCTACAGAAGGGTTCAGGACTCTATTTTTAACGAGGTTTTGTTTACTCTAGTGCAATGGTCTGTTGAATTACACCTTATGGTGACTGGCATAGTTTTAGGCACACACTTAGTATTGAGAGAGTAGTATATTCCTTAATGAATGTATCTCAATAGCATCATAGGAATGCAAAAAAATACCAGAACCTTAGTAAGAACCTTTTAACATCTCTTACAATCAGAATGGCATAATTTTATGTGGCAAACAACTTGGATGAAGTCTCTGCTCTGTTTTCTTTCTTTCTCTTTTCTTTTCTTTCTTTTTTCTCTTTTTTTCTCCTACTGTTCTGCTTAGAACTTTTCCTGCCACTGTTTGATGTGAAATGACCTTGCAAATTCTCCTTTCTGCTTTTGCAAAATCCTGTCTCTCTTAGACACTTCCAATCTTGATCTTTTCCCTGCTGGAGTATTTCTTTGGCTTTTACTCTCCTTGTAAAGGATTCCCTGACTGAGTCTACCTCTGCTTTAGTTACATTCCTGCATTATTCACTCAAGAGGAAAAATAACCTCCATAGCAGAAGAAAATATCCTACCTGCTACAGTCTTGACGACCTCCAGCTGTTCCTGTGATTGGTGTGACCCACACCTCAGATTCCCTGGATGACATACAACCCATGCAGATCAGTTGTTATGACAACCATATTTATTTTCATGCAAGTCTTTCTCCTGTAACTCTTTTCAAAGACTAATTTTGCATTGTACTCTCCACTCTAATGTATAGTATATAGCATACAATAGTTCTCCAAGACACCTTAGATCAAGGGTCTTGAATTTCAATGATAATGGCTTCTTCAGAGCCAAGTGAATTTTTCAGTTCAACTATATAGCTACTGTTTAATCTCCCAAATGAGACAGGGAGAGGCCAGGTAGGACATTTTTCATAAGCGAAAAGGTTCTAAACCTTGAATATAGACTTTAAAAACTTGCATGTATTTCAGGTAACTGGTACTTGGCTGCTTTATAATGAAAGGTCTCCTCAATAAATATTCTGGAGTGAGCTCAAACTAATCTGAGGAAAAGTGGGAAGTGCCACTCAACCACGAGGAGTTCAATTTGGCAAAATCATGGGTCAGAGGGGATTGCCCCCTATAACTGAGTTACTTATATGTGTTTATCTCATGTAATGTACTTCACACTCAATCCTCTGGCACATTTGTTTTTTTCTAGGGCATCCAAGAGAATGGATTGTGGCTATGTAAACAAACTGATAAATAATGTGAGATGCTCTGGCCACTGGACCTGTCCCATTTACACACCTTTCCTGATAATTCCTTCCATGCCTATTCATCCTCCTTTCAGGGTTGACCCATAATTCTGAGCTGTGGCTGGGGGAAGCTTAATAAAGCTAAGCCTAGGACATTCATTGTGAGATCCCCATCAACAAGAATGGTTGACACATGGGCAGTTTAAATCAGGCCTGAAATGTTATCTCCCCTGGCCAGAGGCTGTTGACTACTGAGTTTTTCCCTCCCTACAGCTATCATGGGTTGTGTTTGTGTGTCTACATGCACACAGAGGAGCACTGAGGAAAAGGATCACTTTGTGCACTGATTCAGTTAGTGCTACTTTTGAGTTAATGTCAGTGGGCTGGTGAATGAGTCATATTGGTGGCAGTAGGGCTGCTTCTTTGAGCTATCACACCAACCACGGTGATTCTAGGAATTGTCTCTGAGGTGTACCCAGTCTATTCACTTCTCGTGGTCACACCCTCACACCAATACTGAGCTTCTTCCCTGCCTTCTGCATGACCCTACTTCAGATGGGAATACTGATTAAAGCCCTCTCATACTTGAAGGACCAGCTCAGGGACACCCCCCCCCCCCCCCGCACTAGGAAAGATTCCAATCCCCTTCCTGTCTTAGTTTGAAATTGATCACTGTTGTGTGTGTCTGTGTGTGTGTGTGTGTCTGTGTGTGTGTGTGTGTGACTTTTCAAAACATGCTGGAGTTTTTATTGAAATAATAATGCATAGCAGTCAAAAAGGTAAACCTAGGAGATTGAGGATCTCATGCCAACTCTGCCACTTAACAGCTGTGGACTTGGGGAAAATTACTCTGGTTTCTCCAAATCTCAATTTTCTTATGAGTAAAACAGGAATTATAATAGCTTTCTTACAAGAAGTATAATGAGCTTCCCTTGAAGGATTTTTGGAGGAATTATACGGCATTGTTTTTTAATTTTTAAAAAAATATTTATTTATTTTTGAGAGAGAGAGAGAGAGAGCATGATAAGGAGTGACACAGAGAGAGAGGGAGACACAGAATCTGAAGCAGGCTCTAGGCTCTGAGCTGTCAGCACAGAGCCAGACACAGGGCTTGAACTCATCAACCCTGAGATCATGACCTGAGCCAAAGTTGGACACTTAACTGACTGAGCCACCCAGGCGCCCCTATATGGGACATTTTTAAAGCATCCAACATAGGACCTGTTTGTAATATATGCTCATTAAATGTTACTTGTTGTTGTTATATTTATTTGTTCATTAAACAAATATGAATCGGGCATTGTGTAAGGTGCCACAGATACAGAGATGAACAGTCCCTGTCTTGAAGGAATTTACAGGTTAGTAAGGGAGAAAAACGAGATTCTATGAATTGCAGTTAAATGAGGTAAATTTAATGGTGGAGATGGGAACCTTCATGGTGCTGCCCAAGGCAGAGTTGGAAACTCTGCCTCATCTTGTTGTTGGCTTGGGTGTAGCTATGTGTACTATGGGCCCATAGGTTCCTGATGGGCAGGGGCAGTATTTCTTCGATTTGATTCTAAGATTTTGGTAAATGATTAAATAAACGTATAGCCATTGAATTCAAAGCAGAGAACTTGGGTGTTCCTCATCTTCCCATGTTTCCATCATAGCCCATCTATCTCTGCCTCTTCAAGCTGTAAGTAGCACTAAGTTCTGAAGGGCACTTGCAGTGAGGATAAGGCTTTAAAATTCCAGGTTATCCTGAGCAGATGACCATCCTGGATGGCATGGAAGGTCCCTGGTGGGCGCTGTGCCAAGTCAGAGTTGACTCAGTGCCCTTTCTCTCTGCCAAGGTCAACACTATGGGCAAGCGATTTCCAGGAGCGGGACTCCCACCCTGGTGGGTAGTTACTTAAGTTTTTATGAGCATGGCTTGATTAATTAGCTTCTGAAAGGACAGTAGTTATTCCCAGAGAGGCTGTTAGGAAGCACCTATGTTATTTGGTCCTTGCAAGAAATGATTAACTAAAATTCACAGTCTGCAAAATAATTAACCAAGAACTTTGACACTATATTATGCAGTCATTTTGAAGAAAAGGTCTCTTACGTTGCAACTTAAAACTTTAAATTATTTTGGAGAGTAGCTTTGGCTTTTAGATAGATTATAATAAAAGCAAATTATTGTACATTTTAATAACTGGCTTCTTTGAAAAGGAGATCTGATACAACGCTGATGACTGTGATGTATCTCATAAAAGCTAATTGACAATCTAGTTCTTTAAATACCACAAGAATCCATCATGGTTAATATTACTACGATGAGTTCCAAAGGAATTAAAGATGATTTACCAGCCATTGAGACATTTTGCTAATATTATACATACTGAAGGAAGTAGTAAAAGAGATTAATACTTTTAGCCATCTCCAATTGCCTAATTTGTAAACAGATGCCATGCTCAGCACCTGCAGTTCAAGGGCATGTACCTGGTTAGGATGAAAACAGCACTGTGATTATGCACATGGCTTTATCTTGTCTCTACATTGTACTTTCTCTGGAATTTCTACAGGCCCATTGGGATATGGTGGTTCTATTCTTGGAAACAGCTGTCTCCTTTATTCATTTTGTTATATTCTGTCTCTCTTCTCTGTGCCTCTCCTAAGAGACTCTATTGCAAGAGGTGCACTGTGATACACTGGGCCCCCTTGGGGACAATTCAGTAGACACAGTTAACACTTATTGACTTTACAAAATGACCAGGGGACTGATAAAGGAAAGAAGGGATTTAACAATGGAAGAATTCTTCTTCAAAGAACCCTAGAGTGGGGGTCCCAGCTCAGTTGGCCCAGGGTATTCAAATCTTGGTATATTGACTAGAGGTCACAATCTGATGAATGCAGAGCAATCCATCCTCAAAGAGTTAAAAAAGGTTTTGAGTCAATGTTTAAAAATCTAGACTTTTGGGGGCAGTCTTTCTTAGAAAACCAGAAATGTGATAAAACTAGGCTCCGAACCCCATAGAGTAGGAAGCTCTACCTGCTTTAGACAGGACACAGGTCATCTCCCTATCCTTGTCTTGGTTTAATAACTATCTTTTTGCACTTCAAATATGGAGTCTGGGGGCTCTATCAGAGACCACTAACTCTAGAACTTGAAAAAACTCTAGGGAACTTAATTACACGAGGATTTTTCTTTGCCCTCAGAAAGAGTCTAGAAACTTGCTCGATGCGTGAGGCACTTTGATTTGGCCTCCTGATTCCTAGACTCTACTCTCACCACTCCCCTCCTCATCCCCAAAGCTCCAGCCATGTATTTCTCTAGCTGAGAAGAAACATGGCCCAGTTGAATATTAGAAAACAAAATAATCTGAATGCTAAAGCATGCATATATCCTGAGGGCAAAAGTATGGGAAGCCATACGCTCTACCTATGCCATGCTGACTTTCTGTCACACTTTGGGTTCTTTGTGGACAGAGACAGCAGGGGAAGTAGCAATTATGTTAGGCCTTTTCTCCTTAGTAAGAGGATTTCCCCTTCTCTCTGTTAATTCAGGTAGTTTAGTTTTACAGAATTCTCATCTTGTGATATTAATACATTGTCAACTTGCTCTTGTCACTAGTTAGTAAGCTCATTGAGGGGCAATCCATCTGGGTGTAAAGTGGGTTTCCCTAGGCCTCACTTGCCTGAAGATACAATGGAGCAACATGCTTTATTACACACATTTGGCTCTGCTGCTATCTCAGCACTATAGTATGCTACAAAACGTCATTCAGCAATTCTGGAAGGTTTCAGGAGGTGGCTCATGCTTGCTCACAAATCAGAGTGTTCAGCTGTCTGGAGCTATCTGCCATTTGCTTCCACTTCTACTCCAGGCTCCCTTGGTTGATCCACCATACCAACCGGGATGCTGTGTTTATTGAGCTTTGCCACTGAAGCCCCTGGACGATTGTGCCCACCTGGTACCCAGACTCTGTTTCTGACACCACTTCTATAGCAGGGTGGGTCCACAGCTATTTCTGCTTTGTCTCCCACTGTCTCCTGACAGGAACCAAGATGGGGATAACCAGAGCTCCAGAGAAGTCTTCTAACAACAACTCATTTTAGAGAATCAGCATTCCAAATGTGTGGTAGGCACTGCACTGGAGGGTTCCAGAATGGGGGATGCAATGCACAAATCTTGTACCTCAGGAAACATAGACCCGCAAACATGCAACTACATCATGATAGGTAAAGTAGGAACAAAGAGGCAGGACCCTGCATCCAGACTCCTCTCTAGGAAAAGTAACATTTAGACTAAAACCTGAAGGCACATAGCAATTAGGTAAGAAAAGGTGGAACTAGAAGAAAGAAGGCAAAAAGGAAAGACGAATGAATTGCAATGCATTTAAAAACAGAGAGAGGGAAAGGGCATGGGTTTTTCTAATGACTACAAGTAGTATAATTCAGTTCCAGTAAAAAGAGGGTGCTTGGGTGATTGCTGATAAAAAGAAAAAAAAGGAGACTGGAGATGTTGCAGAGGCAGGAGGAGGAGCTTAAAAACCACCTTAAGTGGTTAGACTTAGAGTGATATGGAGCCCATGACAGGCTTTAAACAGGAAGGCTGGCACAGAAACAGACACTCAGATCAATGGAACAGAACAGAGAACCCAGAAATGGACCCACAAGCATATGGCCAACTAATCTTTGACAAAGCAGGAAAGAATATCCAATGGAATAAAGACAGTCTCTTCATCAAGTGGTGCTGGGAAAACTGGACAGCAACATGCAGAAGAATGAACCTGGACCACTTTCTTACACCATACACAGAAATAAACTCAAAATGGATGAAAGACCTCAATGTAAGACAGGAAGCTATCAAAATCCTCGAGGAGAAAGCAGGCAAAACCTCTTTGACCTTGGCCGCAGCAACTTACTCAACAGATCTCCAGAGGCAAAGGAAACAAAAGCAAACATGAACTATTCGGACCTCATCACAATAAAAACCTTCTGAACAGCGAAGGAAACAGTTAGAAAAACTAAAAGGCAATCAACGGAGTGGGAGAACATATTTGGAAATGACATTATCAGGGTTAGTATCCAAAATCCATAAAGAACTTATCAAACTCAACACCCAAAAAAACAAATAATCCAGTGAAGAAATGGGCAAAAGACATGAATAGACATTTCTCCAAAGAAGACATCCAGATGGCCAACCGACACATGAAAAAATGCTCGACCTCAATCATCATCAGGGAAATACAAATAAAAACCACACTGAGATACCACCTTACACCTGTCAGAATGGTTAACGTTAACAACTCAGGCAAAAACAGATGTTGGTGAGGATGCGGAGAAAGTTGCATTGTTGGTGGGAATGCAAACTGGTGAAGCCACTCTGGAAAACAGTATGGAGGTTTATCAAAAAATTAAAAATAGAACTACCCTACGACCCAGAAATTGCACTACTAGGCATTTATTCAAGGAATATAGGTATGCTGTCTTGAAGGGACAAATGCACTCCAATGTTTATAGCAGCACTATCAACAATAGCCAAAGTATGGAAAGAGCCCAAATGCCCATTGATGGATGAATGGATAAAGAAGATGTGGTACATATATACAATGGAGTATTACTTGGCAATCAAAAAGAATGAAATCTTGCCATTTGCAACTATGTGGATGGAGCTGGAGGGTATTATGCTAAGTGAAATTAGTCAGTCAGAGAAAGACAAATATCATATGACTTCACTCATATGAGAACTTTAAGAGACAAAACAGATGAACATAAAGTAAGGGAAGCAAAAATAATATGAAAACAGGGAGGGGGACAAAACATAAGAATCTCTTAAACATGGAGAACAAACAGAGGGTTGCTGGAGGGGTTGTGGGAGGGGGGATGGGCCAAATGGGTAAGGGGCATTAAGAAATCTACTCTTGAAATCATTGTTGCACTAGATGATAACCAATTTGGATACAAATTTTTTAAAAAAATTTTTTAATTAAAAAATTAAAAATTTAAATTAAATTAAATAATATATCATAAAGCATTCATCTGGGTCATAAAAAAATAAAAATAAGCAGGAGGGGGATTTGAGTGAATGTGAACCTTAGATATACCATTCTTGTGTAAAGAATGGGTGAGACCTGCAATTCCTGCAGAATGACAGGCTAGGGACTCTGTCAAATCCTCCTGCTGGAACACTGGATATGTAACATTGGAGAAAGCATCTTTGAATTGGCACGTTGGTTGGGAATAGTCAGAGGTCAAAAACTAAATAAAATCAAGTAACCAGGAGTAAACAGGGCATGTAAGCCAGCTTCCACCTTAAGTGTGTTTGCCAAATTGAGGGGCCTTGAATCTTGGATTTTGTGGCTCTACAGAGTACATAGTACAGGGCTTATCCAAAGTGGGTAGTCTAGTAGGAATGCTTTCCCTCACCCTTCCTGTGTCCCCACTTAAAGCTGATATCTCAAATGGCCACACTGTCCATGAAAGTGTAAACTAGAAATAAACCACCCATCTCATCACCAACTACCTCACCAAGGAACTGCAAGGAAAATTGCCCTTCTCAAACTTTGGAGCTGAGTAGGTAAAGGGAATAAAGAAAAAAAAAAATCTCTTCTTAAAACTTATAATACACCAACCCTTATGTAGGTTTGCATTCCAAAATCAAACTATCCATTTACCTAAGAATTTAGTTTAAATTGATTCTGGCTGGTAGATTCCCCCAGGCATGTGGCAGAATCAAATTCAAATCTTCCCTGGGGATCTAGCTTTCCTACTGGTCTCAAATAATTTCAACAAAGTTCTGGAAAT
Organism: Lynx canadensis; assembly: GCF_007474595.2. Lineage (NCBI taxonomy): Eukaryota > Metazoa > Chordata > Mammalia > Carnivora > Felidae > Lynx > Lynx canadensis. The sequence goes on along the minus strand of NC_044317.1, from coordinate 38,493,973 downwards.
AAAAAATAACACATACCTCTACACACATATAAGGAAATGAGGCATAATGAATAAAAATCAGCAGAAATATAAGTATTTGACCTGAAAATATTTCAGATAGTGGAATTATAGAACAGTCACCATAAAATAAGAATGTTTAATGGTTTTCAAGTAACAGAAATGCAAACAAAAAGTAAAACACTATAAAACAGGATGGATTATATTAACAAAAGCATTTAGATATTGAAATATGATGATTGGCATAGAAAAGTATAATGAATGAGTTTAACAGTAGATTAGGCACAATTAAAAGAGAGAATTAGTGAACTTCAGATAGATCTGAAAAAACTATCCAGAATAAAACACAGAATCAAAGAAAAGAAATATCTGACAGTTAAGGGAAGAAATTGCAGAGAAGAGAGAGAGAATGGGGCAGAAGCAATATTTGAATAGGCAATGATTGAGAATTTTCCAGAAGAGATAAAAGAAGCCATTGTACAGCTTTGCGAATTCCTACAAAAGCAGAATTAAAGAAAACAACAACAACAACAATGACAACAACACACCCTGCACATCATAAAGAAACACCAAAGGCAAAGATAAGATTTTAAACAGAGCCAGGTTAGAAAAAAGAGATAATTTCCAAAGGAATGGCAATGAAACTGATAGCAGACTTCTACACTAAAATATGGAATCCAAAAGACTATGGAATAGTATCTTCACTGTGTTGACAGAAAAACTTGTGGACCTGGAATTATATATCCAGAACAATTATCTTTCTATAATTAGAGTAAAATATAGATAATTTCAAATGAAAACTGAGCACATTTCCCCACAGCTCACTCTAATTAAAGAAGATTCTAAAGAGTTCACTTCAGAAGAACTGCAATCACAAATGAAAAAATATGATGTGAAGGGAAAAATCATGAGCAGAAGATGGGATAAATATGCAGGTGAATTTCACAAATTCTGGTGGCATAAAACAATAAAAAGATATGGCATGAGGTTTTAAAAACAAGATGTCATACACACCAGTAACAAAATAAAAGTGAGAGCGCTTGCAGTCAACATGATAACATCTTAAAAACAATGTTTATGTAAAAGCAAGTTACAAAATAATCCATGTGATATTATACTTTTTAATTAAAGTTTGAGAGCTTGCAAAGTAAGAGTCTACATCACATATGGCTGCATACCCATATAGTACAAGTATGTAGCATTCACAAGTAGCATACACACCAACTTAAGTTTGTGGTTTCCTACTGGCAGCGATCAGAGAAAGAAACAGGGAATTTCAGTTGTAAATACATGTTCTGTTTTGGAAATAAAAATATATCTGAAACAAATATGTACAAGTTTAAGATTTGTTCAATCTGGGTAGTAGGTACACAGATATTTATGTATATTTGAAATATTGTAATAAATTATGTTAAAGTCAACATGGCCAGAAAGGAAAGTTTAAAGGGTATTAATTGGAGAATATGGTGGCTTGAAAGAGTCCTCTTCCTTCTTTTTAAAGTAAATCTGACTGAGAATTCAGCGTGCTCAAATGCTGCCAGGGTGGAGCTAGCAGTGTGATCTCTAAGGGGGGATCAGATGCCTGGATTCTAGAACAATGCTTCAGGAAACTGCCTCATATAGAAGAGGAGTCCTTCTTTCTTGATAAGAGGTGTGTAGAAGGAAACCAGGTGAATTTCTGAGTTTGGTACAGTTGAAGGTGTTCCCATTTGATACCTTGAGTCAACTCAGAGAGAGAGGACAGATGTTTGAGGAGCCTGAAAGGGGCTTGGTATCAACTGAGAGGTGCCATGGTGTTCTTGGCAAAGTGGGCCAAATGTGTGTCACACGCTCCCAGTGTACCAAAGCCCTGTCTCTCCTTTCCTCAGCCAGTTAGCAGAACTTTTAGTGAAATAGCTCTTCTGGAGGTGCCACAGCTTTTAGGTATGAGCCTGAATGGACTGGTGGGAAGGCTGTCTGGTAGTAGTCACCTTTACCTGAGTACATCATCCCTGTACACAACTAAGGGCAAACTTAGTGGTTCTCAGATTTTACCTGGAAATATCGTTCCAATCTCTCACTATTTCTTTCTCCTCTCTTGGGAGGCTCTTTTTTTCTCCGTCCAAATAGAGTTTTGCTACATTGCCTCACCATTTTTTAATTTTATTTTTTATTTTTTAAAATTTACATCCAAATTAGTTAGCATATAGTGAAACAAAAATAATATAAAAACAGGGAGGGGGACAAAGCAGAAGAGACTCATAAATATGGAGTCCATTGTCTCACCATTTTGCTACATGTGCCCATCCTGATCATAACACCAGGCTAAATGAAACTTTGGATCAAACAAGGTCCTTTGCTCCATCTGGGTCCCAGTGCCCAGCCCTGGTTTCTGGTCAGAGCAGGGGCTCGCTCATCACCAGGCAAATCTCACATCTTACCTCTCTCCTTTGTACAGCACAGCACTGCATCAATGTAGTCAGAAAATGAGACCCTCAGCACCTCTTTAAGCCTTTGATCACATGATCCCCACTTATCCCATTAACAGAAACAAAATCAGCAATGGTACTGATTGGCCATTTTCTCCAAGACCTGGAAGACCATTATAGTCATGAAATATTAAGCACCTCTTAATCTGACAGTACTTGTTCACTTCTTACATAACTTTAATTGCTTTATATCCATGGCATTATGGAAATCATGCACCACTGCCTCTGAGACTGTTTGAATAGTGTTCCCACATTCAAGTAACAGGTAAAAGTTCCTATAGTTCCTGTATCACCTCAAATCAGTAGTCAGTACTGACTACAAGTCAGTAGTCTCAGATTTTAGTTTCATTCAGTTATATGATGATAACAGTCAACTCATGGGTTCTTTGATATTCATCTTATAGACTGATATCCCCTGACAGAAATTCTTGGGAAGAAAATACAGAAGTGATCAGTGTCCATGGACCAGTGGGTCTAATGGTGGTCAGTATGCTTCTAGAACGGGGTTTCTCAATCTTGACACTAATGACATTTGGGGCTGGATAAATCTTTTTGTGTGAGTCTGTCTTGTGCATTGTAGGATGATTAACATATCTGTGGCCACTACCTACTAGATTTAGGTAGCATCCCCCCCAAATTGTGACAACCAAAATGTCTCCATACATTGCTAAATGTCCCCTGATCGAGAACTGCTGTTACAGAAGATTGTCTGAAACTGAGAGACAAACACAAATCAGTTAGGTGAACTTGATGTTGGAGGATTCATTAACTTAGATTGCAGGGAGGACCCATCTGTACTATAAATATGTTATTTGCCAGTGCTATCAGTTAACGCATTAACCAATGAGGCCTGAATGCTGGTGATTCTCAGGTTTTTGCCTTGATCTTCTTATTTCCTTGATTGATCCCTGTGTATCTCATTTACTTCTAAAGTTCTAGTGATTCTTGTAGGCTGGAGAATCCATACCAACCTAAACATTTCTGGTGAGCTCTGGACCAATAAACCCAATTTCTTATGGAATCTGGATGTTCTCTGAACACTTCAAACACAATTTTCTCCAGATAGATTTATTGCATTAGCCAGAAGGATATTTTGACACTAAAAATTTGATGATATTTTTCTCCTTCTTGAAACTTTTGTTCATACCCCATTACTCTCAAATAAAATCCAACCTGCTTAACACAATGGACAAGTCCCTTCATAATCTGCCTGTTGGTCCTCTTGTTTCTTACTAATACTTCTTTCTCTGGCACCTTGCTCCAGCTACACCCATGTTCTTTCTTGACTTCAAGCATTTGATCTGTTTCTCCCTTCTCCTGGCTCAGGCCTGCTGAATATTCCAGTTATAGCTTGGATATTACTTCCTCCTGAAGTATTCTTAGAGCCCACAGATTGGGTCTGTAGCTTGGTCCTGTGTCTCTTCCTTTGTAGTGGAAAATTTTCCCAAGAGATTTACTTTTACTAAGAAGATCACATTTCCCAGGGGCTCCATGTACTGCCCTCCATAAAGAGAAGAGGAAGATTAGGGCAGAGAGTCCAGTTTCCCTAGTTGAGGTCCCCATGGTCACTCGTGAACTTATGTTGTAGAGACTCTGAATTCTATTATGTTCCTCTGAAGAGTGTTGAGTCTTTTTCAATATCAGGCAGTTAAATTGCTGGCAGGACAACCAGAGTTATTGGCAGCTAGGCTTTATGTTTTATTAGAGCTGGTGTGTTGCTTTACCCCTGGACCTAGGGAGCACTACTTAGTTTTGGGCAGAATCTTAACTTCTAAGGAATAATTATAGTATTTCAATGGAATGCCTAAGATGTTTACCAAGTCCTTCTAACTGGCTAGGATACATACTTCAAATTTAGTCTCCCATGCACTGAAGAGGAGCTGACATAGGGCATCAGTCTTTTTACTGTGTTTCTTGGAGTTCCCACCGTTCATAGACAGTTTAGGGATGGACCAAGAGATGGAGGGAAGTTTCTAGACAGATATGGGGACTCCCTCTTCTCTATAGCTTCTCTGGTTAAAGGATTTGCATCTTGAATTACCAGCCATTTTGGCAGTTTCAAACTCCCTCTCAAGTCAACATGACCATAGCTTTCAGCTTGTACCTTAGTGGCCAGCTTGTATGACTATGGTTCTCACTCTCTCCAGCACTTTTATTTCCAAGGAAAAAATTGCCCCATGTTCTGTCAACTTTTGGGTTCTTACCAGTTCCCTGAAGTAACTATGCTTTATATTTTTCCCCCAGAGTTTATAATTGTTTTCTGGGAAAATTCTACCATTCCTGGAACTGGAAATCTTAAGAAATATTAAAAAGAATTTAAAAAAAAGAATAAATAAATGAATGTGTAAGTTTTGTATTAATATCAAAAGCAACATAGGGAACTTCTAATTAATTGCATGTAAACATTGTACAAAACATATTTGTGGTTGATTGGAAATACTTCGGTCTCAATTATTTTAACTATACTTTGGGATTTTTATCTTTTCTTAAAGGTGTGTTGTAGAGGCTGACTCAAACACAAAGTTTTGCTACCTCAATATTCCTTAATATTAGACAATAAATTAAAGGGTTTTTTTTTTTGGAAGGCGAGTTGGTGAGCCAGCAGATCACCTAAGTACCTAATGTAACAGCAAACTCTAAGAGTGGTTGATATTTTCTGTTTCCAATTCTTCTTTTCTTTATTTTCATAGCTACACTAAAACTGCAAGTGACCTACACATTGATAACCAAAATTGCCAATGATCAGTCTTTATTTAACTTGACTCTTTGTAATATTTGAATATTTTTCAAATATTTGCAATATTTAAGATGTTTTTCTCCAAAAACACTTTTTTGCTTGGCTTTCAGGAAAACCAGACTTTTCTAGTTTTTCTTCTACATTACTTCCCAGATCCCTTTGCCATTTTCTCTGTTTCCCTAATTGCTAAAATTAGAATGCCCCCAGGTAAAGTCTTTATACACAATTTCTTTTCTATTGACCTTTTGTCCCTCGGTAACTGTATCATGGCTTTAAATATCATCTATACAATGACAAATTCCCAACAGTCCTCTCATTTCCATCTCAGAAATCTCCTCTGAACTGTAGAATTGTATATCCAGCTACCTACTCTCCTTATTCATTCTGATATCTAATTAGGCATCTCAAACTCAACATGTCCAAAGTAGAACTATCTTCCTCCACCCCCTCACAACCTGGCTATTCTACAATCTTCTCCATATCAGTTGGTAGCAACTCCAATCTTTCATTTCCTTAGGCCAAAATTCTCAGAGTCACCCTTGACTACCCTCTTGGAAAGTACCCAAAATGCAGTCTTTCAGCAAATCTTGTTAGTTTACCTTCAAAATCTAACCAAAATTTCCTAGTCACCCCATCATTTCTAACCTAGGTTACTGCAGAAGTTTCCCAACTGGCCTCCTTGTTTGGCCCTTTACCTCTGTAGTCTACTCCAGAGTGATTATTTTTATTTATTTTTACTTCGTTGTCTTTATTAAACTGGACAATCCCCCAATTTGACTCAAGTATAGAAAATACTATGTTTCCCAGACTTTGTTTTGGAGTATTAAAAATATCTGTATTGTACATATTAGGTTGTAAAGCATGCAACATGAAGGGTTTTGTGTGTGTGTGTGTGTGTGTGTGTGTGTTGTTTTGTTTTGTATTTTTTTTTTTTTTAGTTTTTATTTTAATTCCAGATTTCAAACTACATTGCAAAGCTGTAGTAATCAAAACAGTATGGTCCTGGCACAGTAATAGACACAGATTAATGGAACAGAACAGAAAGCACAGAAATGAACTCACAACTATATGGTCAATTAATCTTTGACAAAGCAGGAAAGAATATATGATGAAAAAAGACAGTTTCTTCAATAAATTGTGTTGAGAACACAGGACAGCAACATGCAAAAGAAAGAAATGGGGCCACTTTCTCACACCATACACAAAAATAATTCAAAATGGATTAAAGACCTAAATGGGAGACCTAAACTATAAATATCCTAGAAGAGAACACAGGTAGTAACCTCTTTGACATTGGCCATGGCAAGTTTTTTTCTAGATATAGCTTCTGAGGGAAGGGAAACAAAAGCAAAAATAAACTATTGGGACTTCATAAAAAAAAAAAAAAAAACTTCTGCAAAATGATCATTATTTAGGGTACCCACTTGCTTCCCATCCATTCAGAGTAAAAGCTGAAGTCCATACAATGTCTACATGTTCTTCCCTACCATTCTCATCTCATGTACTATTCTCTCCTCTCTTGTTATGCCACACAGGTCTTCTTAAAGAGTCTAGGCACACTGCTGCCGCAGGGCCTTTGCACTGGCTGTTCACTATGCCTGGAATATTCTTCCTTTAACTTCCTTTGCTTCATCACCTTCTTCACAACTTTCTTAAAAATCCCTACCATATGATTGTGATGCTATTCCTGTCCACTCTATTTTAGTCATGTCTTTCCCTCCTCCCCTACCCTGTTTTTCCCCAAGCACTTATCATCATCTTACATCCTACATATTGTACTATACTTTTCGATTTATTGTCCACATTAACTGAGTAGACTCTAAGTTCTATAAGGGAAAGGATTCTAATCCTGGAATATAGATGAGTACCCAGCACAAGAAATTGACTCAATATCTATCTATCTATCTATCTATCTATTGATCTATCTACCTATCTATCATCTATTTTTATTTATATTGAAGTTAGTTAACATACAGTATAGTCTTTACTTCAGGAGTAAAACCCAGTGATTCATCTCTTACATATGTACTCAGTACTCATCCTGAAAAGTGCCCTCCTTAAGGCCCATCACCCACTTAACTCACCCCCCATAACCTCCCACTCCAACAACCCCCAATTTGTTCTCTATATTTAAGAGTCTCTTATGATTTGCCTCCCTCTCTGTTTTTATTTTTCCCTACTCTCCCCCATGTTCATCTGTTGGGTTTCTCAAATTCCACATATGAGTGAAATCTTATGATATCTGTCTTTCTCTGACTGACTTATTTCGCTTAGCATAATACCTTCCAGTTTTATTCACATTGTTGCAAATGGTAAGATTTCATTATTTTTCATTGTCAAGGAGTATCCCATTGTATAACTTCATTGTATCGAATAGTATCCCATTGTCTAACCCTCAGCCCAGTGAGGAGGCCAACTCTTTCCCCAAAGACCTGGACCAGCCTACATACAACTTCTTCTGCTGGGAAAGTTCAAATGCCCTGAGCCTCTGGATATCCACATAGTTCTAAAACCAAATTAATTAGTTAAGAGTGGGCCCTGTGGCAAAACCTCTCCCACAGTCACAAGGTCTGGACACGACTCCCAGGTTGAAGGCAGAGGATGTGTCTCTGAGACAATCTCTCTGAATGGATTCAGGGAAGGACTTATTTCTAAAAAAAAAAAAAAAAAAAAAAAGGTGCAAAGAAGTGTAAAGGTGTATATGGAAAGAAAGAGCCCTTCAGACATTGGAAGGGAATTATGTGGAGAAGGCAGTGCCGCGCACAATCTCCTAACAACCTGGCTGTGTGAAAAAGAAGAAACGTCTGAAAGCTTAGGGAAAAAATCCCTCTAACAGTCTCCATGTGGGAGCCCTATCAGCAACAGGCCTGTCTTCTTCTTTCAGAAGGACTGGAGAGCCCTGGAGCTTTGTCTGCTTTCTTGCTTTTCCCATCAGGGAGTGGAGTCAACAGTGACTGTGCTGCACTGTGAGTTGAGCCCAGCTGTAGATCCAAAGTGTGAGAATGGGCATTGGTGCGATCTTCCTCTAAAGGGCTCTTTCCTTGATGACCAGTTCCTGAGCCTACTGCTCCTGTGTGAACTGTCTGCTTTGCAGGATGAAGTCACTGCATTTATACAGGCTATTGAGGCAAGCTGGCTCCCATCCACCCCACCCACATTCCAGAGAAAGCCTACCACCAAGCTTAGGGATCAGAGGGCTTCTCCTTTGGGATATCAGATGGTGATGGCTGTAACTGAGTGCAGAACAGAGTGGGAATCATCTGCCCATCCCTTGGTGCTGGCTGAGTGAGTGCCAGCTTCTTGGCTCCAAAGGGTGAAGAAAGATATAGCTACAAGTGCAGTAAGGGGAAGGGAATGGCCACACAGGGGACCAAAGTTGGTTTGCCATTTCCATCCAATGGGAATATGATCAATGTAGAAAGATGTTTAACTTCATTTCTCCTCTGCCCAGAAAATGGGCTACCTCCATCCTAATACCTCTGGCTCAGCCTCCACACAAACAGTTCTCAACCAGATCTCTTCCAATGCCTTAGGGCTTTGGATGTCCATGTAGTCCTGAAACCAAAATTCCAGGGACACTGTGTCTCAACCTATCTCACAGTCAAAAGGGCTGGACCAGATTCGACATTTGCAAGCAGAAGATATTACTCTGGAAAACTGAATTTATATGCACCTCAAGAAAAAACCTAGATTGATAATAAAGCAATATGGTGAAAATGGATACATGCAAGGCCAGAGTTCTTCATTATGGGTGAGAATTGGATAGTGTTGAGAATGGACTGACTAGCAGAATGTATTAGCAAGGTGGCTGCGTCAGGAATCAGAAGAATCTTGTGTGGGTTTTGGCTAAGGAGTACTCTACAGGCTGTCTCTTGGCTCCCTGTGAGCAAGAGGCCCACATTCTACCTTAAGAAAGTGAGGGAAACCTTTGGCTTTTGTCATGTTTCTGCCCCTAAGATCAGTAGATAGGAGCAGGGGTGATTCTGGGGTATATATCAATTACATATTCTTAATCCATTCATCAGTTGATGGACATATTTTCCATACCTTGACTATTGTCAATAGCATTGCTATGAATATTGGGGTACATGTGCCCCTATGAATCAGCACTCCTGTATCCTTTGGATAAATTCCTGGGAGTGCAATTGCTAGGATGTAGGGTAGCTCTATTTTTAATTTTTTGAGGAAATTCCACACTGTTTTCCAGAGTGGTTGCACCCACCAGTTTTCATTTTCACCAACAGTGAAAGAGGTTTCCCCTATCTCCACATCCTCACCAATATCTGCTGTTTCCTGAATTGTTAATTTTAGTCATTCTGACAGGTGTGAGGTTGATTTATATTTTCCTGATGATGAGTGATGTTGAACATCTGTTTTCCATCTGGATATCTTCTTTGGAAAAGTGTCTATTCATGTATTCTGCTCATTTCTTCACTGTATTATTTGCTTTTTGAGTGTTGAGTTTAATAAATTCTTTACAGATATGGATACTAACCCTTTACCTCTGATATGTCATTTACAAATATCTCCTCTCATTCTGTCAGTTGCCTTTTAGCTTTGCTGATTGTTTCCTTCATTGTGCAGAAGCTTTTTATTTTGATGAGCTCCCAGTAGTTCATTTTTGCTTTTGTTTCCCTTGCCTCCAGAGACGTGTTGAGTAAGAAGTTGCTGTGGCCTATGTCAAAGAGGTTGCTGCCTGTTTTCTTCTGTAGGATTTTGATCGTTTCCTGTCTCACATTTAGATCTTTCATTCATTTTAAGTTTATTTTTGTGTGTGGTGTAAGAAAGTGGTCCAGTTTCATTTTTCTGCATGTTGTTGTCCAGTTCTTCCAGCACCATTTGCTAAAGAGACTGTCTTTTTTCCATTGGATACTTTTTCCTGCTTTGTTGAAGATCAGTTGGCTATATAATTGTGGATCCATTTCTGGGTTCTCTATTCTATCCTATTGATCTATGTGTCTGTTTTTATGCCAATACCATGCTGTCTTGATGATTACAGCTTTGTAATACAGGTTAAAGTCTGGAACTGTGGTGCTTCCAGCTTTGGTTTTCTTTTTCAACATTACTTTAGGTATGTGGAGTCTTTTGTGGTTCCATACACATTTTAGGACTGTTTGTTCTAGTTCTGTGAAGAATGCTGGTGTTATTTTGCTAGGAATTACATTGAATGTGTAAATTGCTTTGGGTAGTATTAACATTTTAACAATATTTAACAAATATCCAATTTTTCCCATTTCTTTGTGTCATCTTCAATTTCTTTCATAAGTTTTCTATGGTTTTAGTGTACATATCTTTTACCTCTCTGGTTAGGTTTATTCCTAGATATCTTATAGGTTTTGGTGCAATTGTAAATGGGATCAATTCCTTAATATCTCTTTCTGTAGCTTCATTATTGGTGTATAGAAATGCAACCGATTTCTGTACATTGATATTATATCCTGAAACTTTGCAAATTCATGTGTCAGATCTAGAAGGCTTTTGGTGGAGTCTTTTGGGTTTTCTACATAGAGTATCATGTCATCTGTGAAGAGTGAAAGTTTGACTTCTTCTTTGCCAATTTGGATGCCTTTTATTTTGTTTTGTTGTCTGATTGCTGAGACTAGGATTTCCAATACTATGTTGAATAACGTCATGAGAGTGGACAACCCTGTCGTGTTCCTGATACTAGGGGGAAAGCTCTCAGTATTTCCCCATTGAAGATGATATTATCTGTGGGCCTTTTATATATGGCTTTTATGATAAGTTATGTTCTTCTATCCCGAATTTCTTGGGGGTTTTTATCAAGAAAAGATGCTGTATTTTGTCAAATGCTTTTTTTGCATCTATTGATGGGATCCTATGGTTCTTAAACTTTTATATATACATTGTATATAATTTTTAATATATATATATATATATATATATATATATATATATATAATAAGAATTGACCAAAAACAAATCAGAAACTCTGAGTCTGATTCTAAAAGAAAAAAAAGAAGAGGGAGGAAAGAAAAACAAAAAAAAAAAACAAAAACCACAACAAAAAAGGAAACAGTTGTCTGTTGATGGCTGTGCTGGTCTGGAAGAGAGACTGGCTGTGTTGAGTCAGTCAGACCCACTCAAGTAAGTAAGAAGTTGCCAGGCAAGGAGGGGAGGAGTTTGATGTAAGCAGGTCCTGCCTCCACGGGGGCCTCTGTGATGCTCTCTGAAGCCCCACCATGTTGGTGTTGGAAGGGAAAATGGCGACGCTCCAATCTCTCCTCCTTGGACCAGGCATCTCAACCCACACTGTTCAGGTAGCCCTCAGAGAATAGAGGATGGTCAACTTGTCCTGCTCCACAGTTCTCCTGCACTTTCTAGGTGCTCAGCTGGGATTCAAAACAAGAAATCTTAAAGGACCCAGCTCCGTGTAGCTCCTCTCCCCTGTTCCAGAGTAGAGCCACTCCACTCTGCTGATAAAAGGCTTTTGGCTGAAACCTGCAAGGTCTATTGTCCTTGGGGAGGCAATAAACCCTTTTCCCAAAGTACTCCAGGAAGGGGACTGTTGTCTCTCAGTGTGCCTCTGAGATCACTACACTGGGCTATACATACCGGGGCTGGCTCCCTCCTCCCCAGGAGTGTGTGCCCTGGCTTCCAGTTCTGTTCCAGAGGAAATCATGCACTTTGAAACCTTGGAGTTTCAGCTCCTAAGGCTGTTTGAAAAAAAAGAAACTGGCACTCTCCGTACTTCTCATTCCCCTGTCTGTGGTCCAGAAAGGTTTTCCTCTTGTGCTAATCAATGCTGCATTTTCACAGCCCTTCTCTCTTTCTCTCCCTGGTCTCTCCACAGAAAGGGTTCCCTCTCCTCTGTGCCTATGCTGTTTTATTTCCCCAAATTGACATACACACATCTCAATCTTGCCAAGCTGTCTCCCTCCAACTGTGGAGATCCTTCTGCCACTACACAGATTGATTTCCTAGGAGTTCCAAATGATATCCCCTCAATACAGCTGTGTTTGAGGGATGAGAAAATCCTGGTTCCCCTACTTCTGTGCCACCTTAACTCCATCCTCAATAAACATTTATTGAATGACTACTAATGCATTATATTTAGGTTGATATAAAGCAACTAGATTCTTAGGTGCATGGTGGTTAGGTACTGAAAGAGATGACTCTTGATGAACATATAATGGTTTATGGGAAAACAGAGGATCCAAAGAAACTAAACTCAAACCAAGGAGGCTCACAGATTCCTCTTCAGCTTCAGCAGCATTCTTGTTACAACACTTCTATTCTTTCCCCCTTTGGATGCTGACTTGTATTTCTGTTAGAACATTTGTAGGAAGCAACAGTTTTTTGCCTATTTTCTCCTCATTGTGATAATAGCACCTTGCTTTTCTCTGAGGGCATTACCCATCCTCAGAGTTCAGTCCATGACTTTTGGATGGAGCCATGATCTTCTTTCCCCAGGCTCTTGGAGTGAGTCATGGACCAGTCCTGGGCAATGAAATATTCCATCTCCCTGAATGGCTATTAGATTAGGGATGGCTTCATAATTCAAGTTGATCCAGTTAGAACAAGCAAATTCTGAGATATTTGCTAGAAGCATAAGAGAAACTTTTTTTTTGTGATTGTAGTAAGACTAACGTAAACTTGACCTATAGGAATCTATCATGTAGAGACAGTCTATATGAGAATAAAGCCAACATAGGAAAGGAGAGTAGAGAGATACAGACTGATTTCTGACAATAATGTTTAATCTCCTGGATCCATCTATCCTTAAACCCATCCCAAGCTATTCAGTTATATGAGCCAATAAATTCCCTTTTTTGATTGAGTTGAAGGAGGTTATGTCACTTATAACCAAAGAGTCCTGAGACAGTACTTAGTAATTTTGCCATCAGTTTCTTATGTTCATGGCACTTCCAACTTCCATAGAAGCCTGTTGGATTCATCTTTGCATCTCCAGTTGCACTCGTAGTGATCCAGGTAGGAGGTGCTTAATAAATAAATACTGAGATGCATGGATGATGGATGGATGCATGGATAAGGAGAAATGTCTTGGTTCAAATTGTTTATGCTTTATTTTATTTTTTAAATATGAAATTTATTGTCAAATTGGTTTCCATACAACACCCAGTGCTCATCCCAACAGGTAAAGCAGGGACTGTAGTTTATCAAATGAAATCTGTAATTGTATGTCCTGTGTCTATAAATTCAATATACTTGAAGGAAAATATTCTTTCGGTTAGTGAAATTTTTAAAAACCATTTTGAAAACGAGTTTCTGGATTATCTTCTGGGGCTAATACTATCAATGATAAAAATCCGTTATGAGTAGGAAGGCTGTGACAGGATAGTAGAGATTCTGGGATTCTGGCTGGTTTCTTAAGAAATGATATGAATATATAAGAATGGTTAATTACAGCCAACAAGGGGGAGGTGGTTGTGACTTAAGCTGGTTTGTAGGGTGTGGTTTTGTTTTCTTGTAACTCCTAGAGGCTGTCTGGGGTATAGATGTCACAGATGAGATTGCTCAGTAATCTGATAGTTATCTATACATCCTATTAGTGTACTTTGAATTAAAGACCACTACTTCTTTAGTTTCCTCATATTGAGAGTGCTTGCTATAGTGGTCCCTAGATCTTCCTTCACAACTTTTTTGTGAATGTATGATTATGATAAAATGCTTTTTTATTTTTATTTTTATTTTTATTATTTTGGGGGGAGCAAATAATTTTTAATTTTTTTTAAAGCAAATACACCAAAGAATCGTGCAATGCTGCCAGCACTGGATGCAATCCTGACCCACAAGTCTGCACACTTCTTTGTAGCTGGTCCTGTGATAGCAGAAGCTTTCATTTCACCTTTGTTGTTTACTATGATCCCTGTGATATCCTCAAATAGAGAAACATGCCTTCTTTTCTCCGGTATGAATCTTGTTGTCGAATTACCACTGCTGGATGTAACTTCTTTCTCAACTCTGGTTTGCCTTTGTTCACTGTGGCCATCACCATGTCCCCCACAGCAGCAGCAGGAAGTCTGTTCAGTCGCCTTGATCCCCCTTCACAGAGACGACACACAGATTTTTGTCTCCTGTGTTATCAGCATAGTTGATATTGCCTCCTGCCAGAAGACCCAGAGAAATTTCGAATTTCCCACTGGACCACACACCATGTCCTCGCTTTGACATCTTGAACACCAGAAAGGGACAGAAAAAGCAAAATGTTTTTTGACTAATTGCTTAAATGGAATTATTTTACATTGTTTTGCATATTAAAATGGATACCTCACTCAAAGGCTTAATTTATTCCTCAGCCTCCATTAAATCCCTTGTTTTAATGTTAAATTAATGTTAACTTAATTTTCAAATACCACCAAAAAGCCTGTGGTAGCTTTGTTAGTGATAAACTCATTCTAACGCTGTCAATTTTCTCTTATTAAGTCTTTGTTCAAATGTTCTTGCCACCAGAAAAACATAAGCAAGACTTTCCTCTAGGCAGACTCATTTTGCTTCCATGCATTCTTCTGTGTTTCCTTGGCCTCAGGATGGCTGATGTTGTTGGGGCAGGTTTTAGGAAAGCCCAAGGTTGTGACAGAATGATGTTGGAACCATTGCCTCCTTGGCTGCAGGAGTGATGAGGTTGCATGAAACCAGGCTCCTTGAAAGTGACTAGCACTTTCCCTGTTCCTGAGAGGCATCTGCTTTCTTATGGCTTGCATTTCCTCAGACTTTGCAAGTCAGGTCTGTGACCACTGAATGGGAAGGAGGATTGCTAGTCCTCTTCCCAGAGGCTGACCTGTGACAGGAACTGTGACTGACCTGTTCGGGGCAGCCATCCAACTGCCTATAGGACCAGCACATGAAAAGCTGATGAGTGAAGTGGCTGTTTGGCAGCAGGAGACTATATACCCTGCAGAGCAAACGGTTGCAGTTAGCTCTGTGCATTCCCAGAGCGGTTGGGTCTTCCTGAGATGCCAATTTTGAACTCTTTTTTTTTTTTTTTTTGAGGTGGGGGAGGTGGGGGGAGGAAGGGACAGAGAGATTGAGAGTCCCAATTAGGCTCCACACTGTCAGTGCAGAGACCAATGTGGGGCTCCATCTCAGGAACTGCGAGATCATGACCTGAGCTGAAATCAAGAGTCAGACGCTTAACAAACTGAGCCACCCAGGCATCCCTCCAATTTTGAACCTCTGTATGCAGGTACCTAAATTGAAAATATTAGCAACTAACCCAATATTTTATAAAACTCGGTGCAGCACTGTGTGACCTTTCCTTTGTCTCTCACACTTAGTGGCTGAGTTCTAGCCCTGTGGAGCCCTGCTCCTCTGTCCTTGGTCTGCTCCTTTAGAACCTCACCCCCTCTCTGGCCTGCTGTGCGAGTTTGGCAGTCATTTGGCTTTTGTGTCTAAGTTCATTCTCTAAGAACACTTCAGCCCTCCCAGTAATCGAGGGATAATTATAACCATCATGATGCCACCTCCAAGGACTGGGATGAAAATTAATGAAGTGCTTCTCACATGCTCTCAAGCAACTTCAGAAGAAGTTGCTACTTTCTCACAGAATGTTATTCATCCCCTACCAGGTGGAAATTAGAGAACTAATAGGGCAATGTTTCTGGAAGCTTGGCAAGCCTACCATCTGCATCAGGATCCCCTGGGGGAGACAAGGGATTGAGTGGGGGAGGGACTTCCTCCTTGAAATGCAGGTTCCCAGCTCTACCCCACTCCCACAAAATCAGATCCTGAGAGAATGGGGCTTGGGAACTTGTGTTTTAACAAGCACACTCTCACCCCCAGGTGACATTAATGTCATTAAAGTTTGGGGAGGACTTCTGAGCCTTCAGAGGAAAGTGAAGGGGAATTGCTATGAAAAAAATCTTTGGGTGAAAAGGGGGCATCTCACTCAGCTTCCTTGAGCCTGTGAAAATGGCTTAGTAAGACATTGGAATTATTTAAAATAGAACAAAAGGATAAGCCTGGAGATTTTAGGTGGTAAATATAGGTAGTGTGGACAGTTTATGGAGACCTAGAGAGCGGGGTTCAAATTCAGGAATGAGGCCAGAGAAAACTTACTTTTCATCTCTGAGCTTCAGTCTCCCCATATGGTTCAAGATGAAAAGCTAGGGGTACAACTCTCCCATAGGAGTTTCTTGGGATCAGGGTACCCACATTTAAGCCAGGAAAATGGACTGTGGGTGTGGCTATTGCTACCTGGATCTGCCTGGAATCAAATAGATAAGAAATAAATAGATCTTCCAGAGAGTTCTGCTACCAAAAGAATCACTGACCAGAACAAATAGAGGCCAAGGCTGTTTGCAACTTAACCCTTAAGCCTCCTCTGGCCAGGAAGCAGGCTGAGAAAACTAAATACTTCCCCCAAGTAGAGCATATTCTCTGTTGCCTTTTTTAGAGATGGACAAGAACAGCAGAACAGAAAGGACCTGAAACAAAGGGCTGCAGAAAGCAAGGCCCTAGGGGCCCTCTTGAGGAGTAGGATTGGTGTGCACCCAGTAGGGCAGCTGGAGTGTGCAATGGGTCCATCCCTGTTCCACAGCTGTATGTGGGGTGAGAGAGGCTGCTCCTGCCCACAGAGACAGCCCCAGGAGATGGCCTCCCATTGATGCCTTGAGGGGGTGGGCCATCTCCCCTGGGTAAGGGGTGTGTTTTCCCCACATGAGAGGAAAGCAAACTTCACATCTGTTACTAGGGGAAAGGCTTAGATGAGAGGATTAGCTTGTTGTTCATGATTATTTGCTTCCCCTCCTGGGGTGGAGGAAATGGGAAGGGGAAAGTGGGGATTATTCTTCCCTTTCCAGGGATGTTAGGCTTTGGCCAGTGAACTGTGAGTGGATAACTTCTGTTATTTCAGAGCAGAAGCCATGTCTGTTCTCCCTTTGCCAGCACAATTGGCAAAGCTCCAGATAGGACATGCCACTATAACCAAGGCAGAGAAGGAGGGTCGCAGGATCCATGGCTGCCTCCAGCGATCGGCAGTGGGAGCAAGACATAAACTGTAGTTGCTCTAAGCTGGGGTCAGCACCATTTCTGTAAAGGGCCAGGAAGGAAATATTTTTGGGTTTGTGGGCCATGTGGCCTCTGTCACAACTACTCAGTTCTGCTTCTTTATCAGAACATTGGTCATAGACAACATTTAAACAAACGGGCATGGCTGTATTCCAAGGAGACTATTTACATACAGAGAGTGGGCTGGCTTTGGTGCTTGACCATAGTTTACCAACCCCTGCTATAAGACATTGTGATTTGGGGGTCCTTCATTTTCCCTAGGCTGCTGGATCTCATACTTTAACATATATCAGAATCACCTGGGGGCATGTTAGAACACAGATTGCTGGCCCTGCCCAAAGGTTCTGGTAGATATGCCCATATGGGGGGCCTACGGATATACATTTCTAACATGTTTCCAGGTGATGTTGATGCTGCTGATCCTTGACACCTCTTGAGTATCACTGCTCTGGTCCTTCTTGATTGATATATTATTCGTAAACTGGGGATAATATCAGAACTTAGCTCATGGTGGTGGTGTCCTAACTAAAGGAGATAACGTTGTAACATTATTAGGGGAAGTCCTGGGACTTTGTAAGTTCTCAGGCACTGTTACCATAACTTACATACAAACACACTCTCTTTCCTGTCTGAAGACACAGAATAGTAAATAAAAGGAGGACCGTTTGCTTCACAGGTGAGTCCTCACTTCATCAAAGACTCTACCATAGGATTTATTTAAAAAACACAGTGTTTTAGTCCGTTTGCAATGGGTGCTCAATGTCAACTTCATTTCCAACCAGGAAGATCGCTATTACTAAGAACAGGTGGGCCTTTATCATCTCACTGAGAAGGTGGTCATTAGCCCTCTGGCTTCTTTGAGGTCAAGACACTCTAGATAAACTTGATTTCTTCAGGTAAGCACTAAAAATAAAACAAAACAGTTCAACCCAACACAATTTGTGGCCAAGAATGTTACAGCTGTTTTGAGAAGGTATTGTAAGCACTATCAGATGGAGACATGGGTTACAACTGTAGGATTAGGGTGTTCTTGGGAGTCCAGAGGAGATCCCACCAAGCTACCTAACATCTATGACCTGGATCCTCACCTGCAACGGGGATAATACGATTCATCACAGGCTCGTTGACAAGATTAAACCAGAGTGTGTGTTTGACACTTGGGAGTCAGTTACTCTCAGGTTCCGTGCCCTCTTCTTCCTGGAAGTCAGCAGGGTGTAGGAATCAAGGATGTAGCCTCTGGATTCAGCTATCTGGGTTCAAAGCTTGCCTCTTCCATTTTGTTGGCTGTGTGTTCCACTCACATTATTTAGCTGTGCAGTCCTCCAGTGACACTATGTTCTCCTCTCAGTGATGATGACTATAACCTTTATTAGACTCACCACATGCCAGGGATTTTGCTACACAGCCCTTATATCTCCTTTAGTCCTCCATGACACCCTAGAGCGGGTGCTTTTATCACCCCCATTTTATAAATAAGGAAACTAAGCCCTGGGGAAGTTAAATAATTTGCCCAATACAGGCAGTCTGCAGGTTATGAGGGCTGAATTCTGATCTTATGTTTTGGGAGTAGAGTCCACCCTTTTGGCTGTGACACTGTATTGTTTCAGTCCCAGTTCTTACTCTATCCCCTGGCAGTGTGCTTTGGGGCCCACCTATGCATCCAACCCCCATGAGGCTTCCTTCATCTGTGCCTTCTCAGTAAATGTTTGTTGAGGGAATGTAGGAAGGTATAATAAATGCATGTATGAATGTTAATCTGTCTTCAGCCTCTTTGGTGTGTGCCCAGACCTTCCTGGGGAAAGAGGCACAGACACCAGAGTCTTCTTTCACACAGTAGTGCGAAGAACAGACTGTGAGCCTGTCTTGGGAGTTGCTCCCAAGTTCCTCCAGGTTCTGGTAACTGTCTCCCACCTGATGTCAGCTGTAGGCACATCACAGTTGGGCCTGAGCATGGTTAATCTTTTTTTCTGTCTCAGCCAGCTAAATCCACATTTGAGTCTCCCATATATGTTTCTGAGGATGTACCACCCTCCCCTCCACAAGCACCAGACATAGTGGTAACACATGAACTGACAGATCCAGTGCTGAACTGAGGCTGGTTGTTCTCAGGCCTGTGGAG
The DNA here is from genome assembly GCF_007474595.2 of Lynx canadensis. Lineage (NCBI taxonomy): Eukaryota > Metazoa > Chordata > Mammalia > Carnivora > Felidae > Lynx > Lynx canadensis. The sequence continues at coordinate 38,474,664 of NC_044317.1, read as the reverse complement.
AGAGAAGGATATTACCTTCCCTTCAAGGAGGAGGAGAGAGCAGCCAGTTCTCTGAGCAGCCCAGCTTAGAGGGCATCTCTGGTCAAAAGTGAGGAAAACCAATGTCTCTGTGATTTATGTGAGTTAACGAGGGTCATGTTCTTTCTTGTGCTTCCTATTGGGGGTCTTCTATATGTTAAGCAATTTATGTCAATGATTTTTATATGATTATTATTGTCAAGGAAATTAAAGCCATATTTAGATTGGATGCATTATTCAGTTTCTTCATTTATTTAAAAGTCAGTGTTGATAACCCTCTCTTTTGAAGCAAAGTTGGAAGTACAGGCTACAAATTGGCAAATGAAATTCTAGTTCCAAATAGCACGGTGGCATTTGCAAACCCTGGGGCTTCTAATCTGTGTTTGCTTTGGATGGAATGAGAACTGGGAAAGCTTTGGAAAAGCCATCTGCTCAACTCCCAGAAGCAGGTTTATGCTTCTCATTTGGTCTGAAATTTGGACTTGAGTGGGGGGAGTGAGGGGCATGGTGAACAGTCCTTTTCCTAAACCTACTCATCCCAAATGTCAGGAAGCCATCCTTCTCCACTTCCTGACTCCTCGCTTTCTCAAGGCTCCCTAAGTCATGATCGTGTAGCTTAGGGGATGAGATCTGGCATTCCTACTATCTCCACGTCAATTGGGTGTTGTGCCCCTCACCTAGCAGTGCTACCCCTAGGCTGTCTCTTTTTTGTTTTTCCTTCTCTAGTGCAACTTAGCATGTTCATGTCCCAAAAGTCAAGTTCTGGTCAATCCTGTGCTTAGGAAACTTCATTACATCCCTACTGGCTATGTGGCAAAGTCCAGACTTTTTGGTCTCTGGTGCCCTATGCATGTCCTTGTCTCATCAGCACACACCATCGGTCCTGGGCTTCCCTGCCCAAGGGCTTTCTCTGGAGCCCATGATGCCCACCACACAGAGTTCCAGAAAATTAACACCTCCCTATTCCACCACCCCTGCCCCCTATCATGATAGTGGCCCTGAACTCACGGGAGTTGGTACATAAATACCCAGCTCCCTTGCCTTGCAACTGGAGGTTCTGCACGGCTTTCAACATTCCCCAGAGGCATCCAACCCCAGTGGCCTCAGAGGTCCCTGGATTGATAACACATTGTTGGCTGTCTTCCTATCCCTGCCTTACTTCCCTTCTCCTCCACCAGTGTTCCCAGACTCCCACTCTCCAAGTCTACTTGTGCTGTGTCTTTGCCCCATAGTGGACTTCTGAAGGAACCCAAACTACAATGCTCCCTGTACTACTTTCCTAGGGCTGCTGTGACAAGTTCCAGACACTGGGTGACTTAAAACAGCAGAAATTTATTTTCTCAAGTTCTGGAGACTGAAAAGTCTGAAATCAAGATGTTGGCAGGGTCACACTTTCTGACAGCTCTTGAGGAAAATCCTTTCTTTCCTCTTTTAGTTTTCTGGTGTTTGCTGCCACTCTGGTGTTCCTTGGCTTGTAGATACATGACTCCAGTCATATAGCATCTTCTCCCTATGTCTTCATGTTGTCTCTCTGTGGATGTGTCTCCATCCAAATTTCCCCTTTTTATAAGGAAACCAATTCCATTGGATTAGGGCCCACACTAATGACCTCATTTTTACTTGATTACTTCTATTTCCAGATAAGGTCACTTTCTGAGTCACTAGAGGTTACTACTTCAACACGTATTTATGGGCAACATAGTTCATCCCTGCCTTTCCTCTTGCTCTTTTGGAGCTGACATTTGTTTCTGCTACTTCCTTGTCCCAGGGTAAGAACATCATTCCCTCATTTCTGACTGTGAGACTCAGATGTGTCTTCAATTCTCACCTCTTCTACATATAGCACTTTGGGAATGCTTATCCACAGGCTGTACCCCTGCCTGCCTGGGGCCATGGTGTCTCTGAGGCTTGAGGGTGGGCCCCAGGATGACACAGCTGAGCCCACAGTGGTGACAGGCACAGAGGCACTCTGAAAATACTTCTTGCATGATGGTCAGAAGGATGCTGCAAAACCTCAGTAAGCTAAAACACTCAGGAAATGGATTATTTTACATTATTTTTGGAATCAACTTGGGCTCAGACAAATAACTATTTCCATTTTCATTTCAACACTTACTGGCATTCTTTCTGGAAGATACATGTCTTCTTTTCTGCCTCAAGAAATCTAGTTTAATAAATACAATTTAACCTTCCTTGGATTTTGGACACTAGCAGCACCTGAGGGTTACAGTGTGAGCATAGCTCTCACATGCAGGCAGCAGATGTAGAAGGGGCAGATGACTGGGAGGTATCTGTGGGGAGGGAGCAGACCCCAGGAGTGATGTTCCAGGACTACATTACCAGCCTTGTTTTATGTCAGCTGGTACTTTCTCCTCAAAGCCAACTATGGAGAAAAATAATTCTGGTGACCTGAAGGCCATGAGACCTTGAACAACTGGGCCTATACAGACACAGTCATAGGTAGGTCCTAGGAAACATTTGATAGTAAATATGGACAGCAGATGGTTCTATTTGGGATTGCAAATCTTACAATTCTTTGCTGGATTTTTAGGAAAATATAACCAGTCCACAATTCTTTAGAGTCTACTTGATGGAGGCTCATTTCTGTGCTTCCTGAAGTGCATGGGGATAATAAATGGAGGGGCTTATGGGGTTTAGCCCAACATAGCATTGTGGCCCCAGACATGTGAGCACCACTCCCCATTCCTGCAGATCAGAGCCAAAGAATGAGAAAATAAAACCAGTGTGCCCTTGAGAGCTATGACTGAAAGTTAGCTATGCCCCACCTCCTCACAGAACCCCCCCCCCCACGGGGTTCTGGCTGTTAGAAAGACAAACTCACATTGGGCTCTTAGCACTTATTATTCCATCTAGCAGTATGGCAGATGCAATCACATTCAATCCCACAAGACCCTTTGGGAAGGACATTACTACTCCATTCTGGCTGTGAGGAAACAGAGGTCCAGCAGGGTTAGATAGAGTACCTAAAGTCATGTGGAGAGTGAGACGAGAGTTGGTTCAGGGTGGCCTGCTGGTCCCCAACTTACAGCTGGACATATCTCCCACACTCAGGGCATCTCCAACTGAGTAGAGTTCTGGACCTAAACCTGGGACTCTGATTTGAATTCCATGAGTGAAGGCTCAACAGAAAGCCAATTTCAGAAGTCCTTGGCTACCAGCAGAGAGCACATGAAATGAAGAAGGAATGCTAAAATTGGCAAGGCAGAAACTTCCACCCCCAATATTGTCTCATCTCTGGGAATATAAATGATATCTGAGAAATAGCAACTTCTCTGTGCCTTTCCTTCTATCGCCTGTGCTCTGCCTTGGATAAATAATTTACTCTCCAGCAAAGAGAACCAAATTTGATTTATAAACCATAGTTCAGATACATAAGACAACTTGCAAAAATCTGCCTATATAAATCCCAGCCATCCCAGGGGTGTTTATCGTTTTATGCATATGGAGAACAGGGAAACAGAGATTTAAGCCTTTTTAATCTGTGTTTATTGAAAAGTGCTTTTGTCTGTGTTTATTGAAAAGTGTTTTTGAACTACAGGCATTCAGGGCCCCAAAGGGAAGCAGTAATGTCTCTGAGCCACAAATGACCATGTTTCCTTCAGAGTTCTCCTGCCTCCATGCTTTTCTGCTTGGCTTCCATTTGCCCCAGACCTTTCTTTGCTATCTTTTGAATTCATCCTTCAAAGCCCATGTCAGATGCCAGCCCTGTGTCACTGATGGGCTTTCAAACTCAAACTCTATCCTGGACTCATTGACCCCCCCTCCCGCCCCTGCCACACACCATCCTCCTTCTTCTCCTACACTCTGCACTCCCTCCTGGTACTTGCCAGGCAGACTCTGCCATGGATTCAAGGTCAGGGAGCACCCTGTGGTGTGTTCAGAGAAGGCAACACACCCAGTTCCACCGGGCTCATCCACAAAACCTGGCACCTGTGGGGTGTCTGGCTGTAGCTGCTGAGTTAGGCAAGAATCACCTGAGAGGGAGAGGAGAACAAGTGTTCTTCCAGGGCTCACTTAGGTGGGGAGCAGGGCAATGGCTGAGCAGCTCTCTGGCAATAAACAAAGGCCACCCAAATGACAACAAGCAAAGGTTATTTATTCAGAACCCACAATAGCAAGGGAGTCAGCTATTGTCACTTATGTTTTGGCAGCAACTCAAAGACAGGTGCAGGAATGGAAAGTTTTATGGTAGAAAAAGGGAAGGAGTGCTCTGTTGGCATGGGGAAGCTGTAAGCAGGCTAACCAGAGGCAGGGAATCCTATGTGATTGCTTAGGGGTGCATATTTGGCTCTCTGGTTGGTGTTAAGTTGAAAGCAAAGACAAAAATTGGAGTTTTGTCAGTTACAAACCACGTCCTGGCCAGTTTAGGCCCATAGTTACAGGGGTTATTGTTTGGCTTCCTGGACCAGTTGCTAGAGATAGTAGGCTGACTTCCTCTAAGTCTAACTTGCAGACAGTAAGTTGGCTTGCTGGACTGGTTACTATGGACCATGGATTGGTTTCCTGGGCTAGTTGCTGCAGATTGTGAGTCAGAGTTCTATTTTTATGTTTGGTGTGGCTATTATCTCTTTGTACATTCAATCTCTCAGGCAGTACTTACCCAGCTCTTGCCCATGAGGTCAGGCCACATGGGGCCCCCCCACCTGTAAGAAAACAGCCCAGCCAAACAGACTACAGGCTTTTAACCAGACCACAAAGGGCCCAGAACAGTGAGGTGAGACTGGCAGGCAGGGTGGACAGTAAATGACCTAGAACCTAGGAAGACAGTCATCCTGTTAGCCTGGGTTGGGAGCAGAGGAGTAATCCCACCACAGTGCCAAAGAAGGGGGTTTCACAGGCCCTTTCCCCCAATCCCGACTTCCTCGCTGCTGACTCCCTGCCGGTCTATGGGGAGGGCACAGTTCTGGATGTTGCTCTCCCACGGGTGATCTTCATTTTAAGAGAGTGTTGCAGGATGGGGTTCCTGGGAGGGAGAAGGGGGGGTGGTTTCCATGATGTTCAAACAACTTTCACCCTGAAAACCTATTTACAAGTGGATCCCCAAGGCATTTGCCTGCTCAGCATCCATGCCCCCCACCCTAATTTGGAAATAAGACCCCCATTTTTTCTCTCACTTTGTGAGAAAAACTGCTTATCCTTCAGGACTCTTGGGTGGGTGTGGAATGCAGACCTGGCCATTCAATGCATTGAATACTCCTAGCCATAGTGATTGCTTCAGAGGTAGAATGTGACTGAAAGCAGTCTGACCAGAGGTAATCCTGGTACATGTGCAGGACCACTGGGAAAGGTGACTTGCCTTTATTGGGACTACTAAGCTCATAGGGTATAAACTCAGAGCTGTTGGCAGTCATTACAAGAGGAAATTATGTTTGGAAATGGGTCAACACATAGGAAAATAGAATCAATAAATAGTAAAAATAAGATTGAGTCATGATGACCTCGTTGAGCCCCTGGATCCACCCTTGCCTGAAAGCCCTGCTCCTGGATGTTTTGATTAAGAGGAATAACATACGTCCTTTTTAGCTTAAGCCTGTTCAGTCAATTTTTGGTAGTTTTCAACCACAGAGCTGTGATGAATATACCCCCTTTGGGGAAATAAAAGCACAATTACTCCTCATCTCATCTGGCGTGTGTACCCCAGACTCTGTTAGTCACCCTCTGGCTCTTTTCTCTTTCTGCAGGAGTCACTGGTGAGTTCCCTGTTCCTGAAAGTGTAAGAATTTGGTGCCTACCTGGTAATGATATGGCTTAGAGATTAAAGTTGGCTTTGGAAGGGAAGTTTAACTAAATGATCTCTAGTTTTTCTTCCTGCTCAATCTAAGACTTTGAACCACCTAGCTATCAGATGAGAAAAATTAACAATCTTAAACGACGAAAGTCAACATTTACTCTGTGTCAGGTATTGTTCTAAACACTTCTTCTATGATTAATTAACAGCCCCAAAGGGCAGGTTTTGCTGTCCCCTTGTTGGAGGCTGCATGGCTTGTGTGGTGATGCGTGGATCTGGATTGCACAGATCTAAGCTCTTAACTGCCGAGTTACAGAACTGGTACACATTGTGCTTGCTTTAGCACCCATCCTCTTCCCACACAGATGGACAGTTTGCCACTTGAGCTCTTGAGCTTCTCTGCTCTATACAGGACCTCTTTCTTCCCTGCCTCTCAACAGGACCTGGATCTTGACGGAGAAGATAAGCTCACAGTGGTGGGGCTTACAGGGGAAGACCAGGGAGCAGATAGCAGGAGTGAGGAGGGAGAGTGCTGAGGCAGGGGAGGGTGGGGTTTTCTTTAGAGGTTGTATCAGGGGCTGAGGGACATGTGGGAAGAGATGGGTTATGTCAGGGTGTGATTGTGTGTGTGTGCGTGTGTGTGTGTCATAGGTTAAAATTCCTTTTAAATGATTTTGGGGGAAGGAAATTAAAGACTTTAAGTTATTATCAGTAGTAGCTTTTTTAAATGTTTATTTATTTTGAGAGAGGGGAGAGAGAGAGAGAGAGAGAGAGAGAGAACCCCAAGCAGGCTCTGCACTGTCAGCCCAGAGCCCAACTTGGGGTTCCATCTCACAAATCCAGGAGGATCACAACCTGAGCTGAAATCCAGAGTCAGATGCTTAACTGACTGAGACACCCAGGTGCCCATCAGTAGTAGTTGTTTTTAACCTAGACTGTATATCTATGTAAAGACTGGACCACAAGTTCAGTCTATTTCCTCTTCCTTCCTCCCTCTCTCCCTCCCTCCTTCCCTTCCTTCCTTTCTTCTTTCCATTCAGTAAGTTAGTGCATTCTGCCAGCAAGCCATGGAGAACATTGCAATGGAGATAAATGTGGAGAGATAGGATACTAGTATGTGGGGCCAGTAAGCCAAACTAAGCTGTCTGGGTCTTACCCTTGTGGCTTAGGTGGGAGTAAGATGCAGACAATGTTCCCTCTGGCTTAGGGACATCAGCTTTAGGGGAGGGTAAGGCTCTCTCTTGGCTCTTGGCTGTTTCCCAGCCCATTAGGGGTAAAGACCTACCTTGAATGTGTACTGTGTGACACTTTGAGGGCTGTCTTGGCTCCAGGTGAAAGGAGGCATCAGTTATTTCTGGAAATTCTTCTCTCAGGCAGCAAGTAGTTCCTGCTTTCAAGGGTGAAGCCATGTGCTCTCCTGGGGTGATTACACTAATGGAATGAGGGTCCTCTTCTGATGGATAATGCTAACTCTGTGGTCAGAACCAGGGTCAGTTGGCATTCTAGCTCTGATATAAAAGGAGTTGGTTTCATGCTGACAGAAAGGTAACAGACATCCCAATGGGTCTGAGCACAGAGTCTGGCATTGTTTGCAGGAGAATCAGTCTCCTTCATGTCCCCAGCAATGACAGACTGGAGGCAGTGGCCAATTACTGTCTAAGTGGTTTCAAGGCTCATAGTAGGTGCTCAGTAAATACTTGCTGACTTGAACCAAAGGGAATTTTGTGATTTGGCTCCTTAAAGTGATGCTCATATGACCAGCCTCTAAGGCAAAGCAGCAGAAGCTGAGATCAGGAGGCAGGGCCCTGGTGCAAGTACTCTTTGAGACTGATGGCTCAGGTGTTACTGCCACTGGGAGTGTGCTGAGAAGGGACCTAGAGAGTGTATGGCCCTGAGCCTCCACTTTCACATCTGGGAAGTGGGGCAGTTCCATGAGTCCTCTTTTATGGGACAGTTCTGGGAAGTAACTGAGGCAACATGCTTAGGAAACTGGTACCTGGTAAGCATGCAGACCACAGCCCCAGGATCCTCTTCTGTTCCGGGAGCTCCAGCTGTTTTGCCTTGCTTTTCCCACCAAGGTCTGTGCTCCAGTGTGCTGGGTAGAATCCCACTCGTGGTTTTACTTTGTCCCTACAGAGGGACATAAAACCTCAGCCTTCCATGAAACCATTTTTGTTCCATTTGGACCAAGATTCCTGCTGTGTCATGCTCATTTTCCAATATATTTGCTACTCTTACCTATTAAATAGCCAATAGTTGGGGTGCCTGGATGGCTCAGTCAGTTAAGCATATGACTCTTGATTTCAGCTTAGGTCATGATCTCATGGTTTGTGGGTTTGAGCCCCACATCAGGCTCTGATAGCACAGAGTCTGCTTGGGATTTTCTCTCTTCCTCTCTCCCTGCCCCTCCCCTGTTTGTTCTCTCTCTCTTCTCTCTCTCTCTTTCTTTCTTTCTCCCTCACAAAATAAATAAACATGAAAAAAAAATAAAAAATAAACTAAAAATAGCCAATGGTCAGTCTCCTCCTATTTTGCCCTCTTTTCTCCCTAATGCCATTTTTTTCTGTTTTGTCTTCCCTGGCACTTCAGATGTATCATGAATTGGACCATACACACATAAGCAGAGCTAAGACCCTCTCAGTCTCTGGCAAAGGTGACGTGTAGTTTTCAGTGGTGGGGCGGGGAAGGGGCAACCACTTTGATACTGTGCAGTCATGGGTGGCTTCTGTGTGAGCTGGCCAGGCATAGGATTGGTTGTAAGGTAGAGGGGAATGGCTGACCCTCAAGGTCAGCTGGAAGTGGGATCCATCAGCACTTTGCTCTCAACTGGAGCCTGAGGAAGCCTTCTCCTTCCCTCTGGCCATCATCTAGGCTGGGCTGTCCATCTGTGGTGGCCTGTGCTCCATCAGTAGAGACCAGGGTCAAGCACAAGAATAGGGTTCTATTTCAAAGGGAGGATGTGGGAGTGCTACGTGTGAACACAGGGACCCTGGAGGATCCTATCCGTGCTTGGCTGGGGTAATGTAGGAGGGCAGCATTGGGGAGAAGGACACTCGAGAAGGGGGAGCAGCATCGGGACATGGAGGTGGAGTGTATGAGGTGTTAGTGTGGTGAAAGAAGGAGAAGGAGAAGCACATCCCAGTGGTCCCATGTGCCATGCATGGGGACAGGTTCAGGGCACTTGTAGACATGTTTATAGACAGTTCTATGGAGCAGGTAGGGTTTTTTCCAGCTTTATTGGGGTATGACTGACAAATGAAAAGTGTATATATTTAAGGTGTACAATGGGATGTCCTGATACATTGTTTAATGTATGTTTACATTGTATACATTTTAATGTACTCATTGAACATTTAATTAACATTGTTTAATGTATACATTGTTGAATGATGACCACAATCAAGCTAATTAAGACATTAACATAGTTACAATTTTCATGTGTGTGTGGTTAGAATACTTAAGATCAACTCTCAGCAAACTTCAAGTATACAATCCATATTAACTATAATACTTTGCATGTGAGGACATATTCAGAGAAGCTCAGAGAGGTAAACCCTTTGCAGAAGGTAGGTCACCCCACCAGACACTTGAGCCTCGAGTGTCTGACACTGAGGGCACACTCCTCCTACTTTACCCACCTGCTCTGGTCAGGACACTGCCTTCCTCTGGTATCCCTGGAGGGAAGGTCCAAGCACTTACACAACAGGGCCAGTTGGATTTTCCCTCAAAGACATGCCAGACCCAGGAGAGCTTGCAGGCTGCAAGTGCATCCTCCAATTATGCCAGCATGCCTCTCTCTCATAAATCCCCCTCAGTGGAATGGGGCCGTGTTTTCTTTGTTTGGAGCTAAATCCTGCTGCTCTATTGATTACTATAATTCAGCCCTAATTGGACTTCTGCGAAGCACATGCATGGACGACAGTGGGCCTTTAGGCAGCATGGCATCCATTATTAACACAATGATGATGGCCTTTGCCCTGCTCTGTGCCTTCCCCTCAGGGAGTGCTGAGAAGCAGACCTGCTGAGTAATGTGCCTTCCCTATGAATTCGTCTCTTCAAAATATTTGTTTCCTCTTGGAGGAGAAGAAGGATGTGAACCACACAGCTAGCACACTCCTCTAATTGCCTCTCTGCTGGCCTGGGCTGGGGAGCCACTCAGGCCCTCTCAAAGCAAGGCACTGGTCTTTTGAATGACAGGGCTGCAGTGGAGCCCTGGGCAGGGCCAGGAGCTGGTGAGGTTTGAGAAACTGGTGGACAGAGACCAAGAATCTGTACCTGGTTGCTGATGGGTTAGCCAGAGAAGAAAAGTCACAGTGGGCCAAACACCTGAGACAAGAAGCCACGGCTGGGAAGGTGTCTACATTCTGCAGGCTGAAGCAGAACAGATTTTCATTATTAGGACAGGTCTGGGTAGTTTACTTCCTAATAAGAGCTTGGAGACAAGTGTAGGGTTTTGTGACCCACTGAGGACTGAAAACGTCAGCTGGTGTGGCTGGCAGTCTGCACTTAGCACATGCTGGGGTGCAGGTTCTGGATGGTGGGCTGACCTTCTCAGCATGGAATCTGCTCTGGTACAATGTAATGGTCAGGAGGAGCCATCCGACGGCCATAGGCATCTGCTTTGTTAATTAGAGAAGGGAGTTGCCCAGACTTATGCCTTCCATGCCTTCTGAGCCTGGGTCCCCTTCCCTGCCTAGGTGGATGGAGTTGGGCTGTCACCATGATGGTGGTCAGATGGGGCCTCAGGGAAGCTGCACATGCTGCTCAGACCCTGAGAAGACAAATGACAGGCACAGGCCAAGGTGGGTTATGGACTGACACCAGCATGGACCCTGGGGGGGTGTTTTTTCTGAAGTCAAGTCACATACTCTCTGTTAACACTGGCAGGCAGGAGATGGAATCCCCTGGATCCTCTGGCCATCCTGCTTCCCATCACTCAGTCAGTCAACAAACCTCAGTTACTAGAAAACTCTGACAGGCTTTGGGGAAATAACTGCAGGTAAGGACTACAAAGTCTATCCTGCAGCTTACAGTAGGGTAAGAAAGACAGACAGACACTAAACAAGTAAAGCATACACATGGACAAGGGCTTCTGAGAACCCAAGGGCTGGAAAACAACTGAACAGGGATGAAGAGATAGGGCTTCCCTAAACTTATGTCTTCAGGCATCATGAGTGATAGGCCATGTTTCTGTGCCCAGTGCTACCGACTGCCTCCTAAGGGCTGGCTGCAGAGGCAGCATGGCTCTGACTCCACAGTGCACTCTGTGCAGGGAGGATGGAGCAAGGATCAGACAGGCCCTGTGGAGTGCTCCTTCCTGAGCCAGCCACTCACAGGACATGCACTCACACTCATATGGGCATGCACTGACTTGCTCTTGCAGTGGACAGAGGTGATCCTTAGGAGCAGGGACTGGGCAGGGGCCTTGCCTGTCCTCAGTGTTCAAAGAATAAGTGGAGAAAAGATGACAGGGAAGGGGGCACTAGTGCTGGTGCAAAAAGAGATAGGGCACTGAAAGTCCTCATATGAGTGAAGTCATATGACTTTTGTCTTTCTCTGACTAATTTCACTTAGCATAATACCCTCCAGTTCCATCCATGTAGTTGCAAATGGCAACATTTCATTCTTTTTGATTGCCAAGTAATACTCCATTGTATATAGATACCACATCTTCTTTATCCATTCAGACAAAACATGAACATAAGGGAAGGGAAACAAAAATACTATAAAAACATGGAGAGGGACAAAACAGAAGAGACTCATAAATATGGAAAACAAACAGAGGGTTGCTGGAGGGGTTGTGGGAGGGGGGATGGGCTAAATGTGTAAGGGGCACTAAGGAACCTACTCCTGAAATCATGGTTGCACTACATTCTAACTAATTTGGATGCAAATTTAAAAAAATAAAAAATAAAACAAGTTAAAAAAAAAAAAGAGAAAGATAGGGCACTGAGACCCTTGTCTATACAGCTCTGCTAACCAAACATGGCATCCCTGAGAACCTTCCCAGGAGTCTTCGAGCTAGAGCATGTCTAATGCAGCAGGCAGCCTCGTGGATGCTCATCTGCTCACATTCTCCCACTAGAAGCCAGGAGACCACCTGCACCGCCTTCTAGCTCTCCCCAGATGGGTCCCTGGCTGCACTGGCAGGACCTGGTGGCAGCTAACTTCTTGGCCCTTTCTCCTTTTCTGCCTCACCGTTCCTTTCCCTGGAATGGATGTCTGCCAGGACCAGAAGCTAAGTCCTAATCTCGAGACAACAAGCCTGGGGGCAAGAGACTATGCCACCTTCCTGAGGTGAGTGTGGGTTGTGTGTCCATCAGGGACTTCTTGCAGGCCTTGCATGTGCCACCACCTTGCCTTCAATCGGGTTCCTCATATATCTCTGCACACTGGTCCCTATGTCGTGTCAGTACAAAATCTCGAATCATTTGTTGGAAAGTCAGTGTCTGCTCCCTTCTGGTTTTATTTCTGTGGGGGAGGGACAGAGGTTTATGGGAGAGCAGGTGAGAAGTAAGGCTGTCTCCCAGACTCAGCACTCCTGGAAGCAGCCCAACCCCGGCCCTGCCCCCTCCACCTTCTTCCACCGCTCCATCCTCCTTACTCCTCCCTGGTGATCTGAACCAGTCCCCAGGGCCCAACAGCCCTACACCCTGCTCATCTCACCATCCCACCAGTAGAGGCAGAAGGCCACAGGCTGCTAGTACAGGCAGTGGAGCCGTGGCACCTGGCTTCACATCCCAGCCAGACAGCCACCTGCTGTGTGTACTTAGGTAGTTTTCTTAGCCTCCCTGTGCCTCAGTTGGCTCACCTAGAAAATGGGGTAATCCTAGTGGTTGTGAGGCTCAGTGAGAGTCTGTAGAGGCCTCGGTTCAGTGGCTGACAGGTGTGAGTGCTGCAGCTATTAGCTGGCACTGTCACATACCCTTTGTTTCCTGTCCCCACTGCCCCTGCCCTTGCCTAGGCTCCCCTTCCTTTGTCTGAATGATTACATCAGCCTCCCCAGGGAGCGCCTCTCACCTCATGTCCCTATCCTCCTTCCTGACATCATCCTTGCTGTTCCAGAGGCCCTGTCTCTGCACCGCTCAAGACCCTCCACTGGCTCCAGCTACTGCCAGGACAAAACCCAGCCCATGTCCTGGTGCCCCCATGCCTCTCCAGCTCCCCATGTGCTCGGCACCCAGGGCTCTCAGAGCCTCCCTGGGGCACCAGGCTCATGGGGCCATGGGCCATCCTAGTTTGCATTGGTATAGTCTATAGATTGAGATAGCATCCTGCTCTTGACTATTGTAGGAAATGCCGTGTGACAAAACACACACATATAAGTGTCACTGAACAAACTTAATGAAATCTATAGATTTTGGAAGTAAAATGACTGCAACATTTTTGATGTCAGAAAGAGATTTTTATACCTGAGCAATATAGAAATCTCATTCCCCTCAACATGCCTGGCACTTTCTGGCCTGTGTTTCTTCATGCTGTTCCTTTTCAGAGCACCCTTCCTTCCCCTTGTCTGCAGGCACCTCTGACACTGGGCTGAATGTCACCCCCTCTCTATAGCCTGTTCTCATCCCCACAGAACATCGTAAAAGCCTGGGGATTACACCACATTTGAGTGATGCTGCTTTGCAATGCCAATTTGTCTCAATTCAAAACCAGACTGTACTGATCACCAGCTGTGTGAGTGACTTAACCTCTCTGTGTCAGCATCCTTGCCTTTGCGATGGCAGAACTTACTTTGCAGAACTTCTGAGAGGTCTGAGTGTGTCAATACATGTAAGACACTTCTGGTAGTTCCTGGAACAGTAGTGCTACTTAAGAACTTACCATATTATATTATTTAAATGGGGTGTTTTGTGTCCTGCCTTTCTGGGCCCTGGGATGGAGTGAGCCTGCATGCGGCAGGGGCTGTGGTCCTGGATGCTAACTTTTCACGTCCAGGCTCAGAGACCACCAGTGTTCAGGAGAGCTGGGCCGGGGAATTGTTTGTGGTGCCCAGTCTCCATCTCAGAGTCTGCTCACGGAGATCACCTGAGGTGCCAGGAGGACAAGGTCACCAAAGTCTGACATGGACTTTGAGGCACTCAGGGCTTGTGAACTCCATCTCTCTCTGCTCCTTCCCCTGTGGGGACCCTCTACACCTATTCCCCCTCCCTCTACCAACCAGCTTTGCAGGAGGATGCCCACAGTTCCATTCAGAGGACCTCCAGGTCCTGCAGAGGAATTGGGTCACCTGTGCCCAGAAGCCAGCAAGGCCACATCTGAAGGCGTGAGGTGCTGCTGTCCACCCTCCCAAGTATTTCTCAGAGCCCATTCTAGGAGAGAAGGTGTATGCACACCTGGGGACAAGATACACTGGGCTCCATAGAAGGGGGGATGGGGAGCAGGTGAGGGGTCTGGGTCAGGAAGGTGGAATCTGAAGTGGGCAAGAACCTTCCCTGGTTCAGGGAGGGATCCAGGGCACTGTAATGGGAAGGAACCAGCTCAGGTCCTCACCTGCTCCTGGTGCAAAAGCCCCTGGCAAGTGGGGACAGGTCTATGCCTCAGGTCCTCTTCTGGTCTGAGGGACTGAGATTCCACTGTCATGCAGCCAGGGGAGATCTGGGTGAGCAAGTCCCTGACATGGAGCTCCAATGTCCTTCTTTAATGGGTCACCTGGCAAAGCAGAAGGAACAGCATGGAGATGCTGTGTGGATGATCTGGGGAGGGGGAGGCAGGGCCCAGAGGCCCTTGGAATTCTGTCACTGAACTGAAGGGAGATTGAAGCAAATCTGCTAAGTGCTGCCCGCTGCTCTCATTACTGTCCCCATGGGAATATGAAGTGGGAAATCCTTTCTGTGTGGGACCATTCCAGGTGGTTGGGTACTTAACATCCCTGGACACTGCCAACTCTGATACCAGTGATGCCTCTCTTCCCACCCCAACAGTCCCTGGATCAACCACAAACACTTTACACATGTCCACTGTCCACCCTCCTCTGTTCCCCGGAATTTGGCAAGAGACAGGCAGGAGTAGGCTGCTGCTGACTAGATCCCTTCCCCAGGGGGCTCTGGGGAAGGGGTGACATGGAAGGCCAGGGGCCCATTCTTCAAGGATAGGCTTGTAAACATGGGCCCCCAGGCTGGCCTCGAGCCTCACTTTAACCCACAATGTCCCCTCCATGCAGGGAGGTAGAAAGCCTCTGGTAGGTCCCTGCAGGTTAACTTAGGGGCTGGGAACAGGTGAGAAGATGGGGTTGGCTGTGCCAGTATCCCACCTTGGGGCCACAGTAGGCAGTGAGTTTGTCCTGTGGCCTTGGAGCCTGGACTGCCCCCCTCTCCTTGTGGTCTGCGAGGGCATCCCACCCTGATGTTCTCTCCTGGAGTGACTGCCAGAACATCTTCTGGTCCTTGATCTGGGATTCTTTATCTTCCTCAGGTAGAACAGAAATGCCTGGGTGTTTTTCTGGACATGACACTGGTTATGGGTCATCATGAGACTGTGGTGCTCATCTTGCTGCTCTGTGAACACAGGACTTTGAGGAACCAGGAGAGCAGGGTGGCTGCTGCAGCAGCTCACCAGCCCCAGGCGAGCCACCCTGCACACTGGCTTCCTCTTTCCTTCCTCTGCTCCCCTAGAGCTGCCTTTGGGGCACACCACCCCTCACTCTACTCAGCAGCCCTACCCCAAACTCTCCATCATTATCCCCCTACAGCCTTATCCTATGAACCCTCACCACTCCACACTGTGAATCCCAACACCCCCAGCCCCTGCCCTACCCCCCCCCCAGCACTGTCCTGGGGAATCTACCCATCCTACATCTTAAGTCCCTCTTACCTCCCCTTTTCAATGGATTTGTGGGAATCTGACTCCCCTTCCACCTTCTTTCTCTTCTTCATTAAGGCAGAAAGAGATTGTTGCAACCCCAACAATCAACCCCAAGCTGAGACCACCACTCTAGAGTTGGGAGACAGTTACGAATCATCCTGAGACCCTGACATGGACCCCTAGTCCAGATGGTAGAATGAAGTTAAGATAGAATGGCCCTGAGAGAGAGAGAGAGAGAGAGAGAGAGAGAGTCCCACAAACCCCATGTGAAAAGAATCCCATTTTAAAGGCATTCAAACCCTGTATTCAAAGGAATCGTGGAGATGATCTTCCTTCAAACCTAGGACCTTTGATAAAGCAAACCATTATTCCTTTTCCTTTGTAAACTTTTCTTTGGCAACTTGGTCAGAGTGGCACAAACGTATTCATTTGGGAACCATAGAAATCTTTGAGTGATAAAAGGACTGTCTACGTGCTAGTCTTCAACTCACATCTTCTTAGGGTGAAGGTGGTCACAAATGGTGCACTGCTGGGGTGGGAAACACTAGTTGGAAGGAAATCCACCCCTGAGAGAACCCTGTGCTCATGACCTTGCCTCCTCTTTTAGGGTCTGGAAAGAAGGTTTTATGCCTGTCTTCCCAATCTCAGTCTTATAGCAGATGGCACAGAAGGCTTTTCTGTTATCTCTTGAAGAAGCTGTGACATGGTGTACCATTTCTCCAAACAGAAAAATATAGATGACATGTCTAATGCTGGCTGAACACATAGCTCTGGAGACAGGCCACAGAGGTGTTCACCCCAGCTCCACTGTCTCCCGGCCCATGTCCTATGATGCCATGTGCCTGCTATACCCGGGTAAGCTGGAGATGCCCAAGACCTTAACTTTTAGAGTTATTCCCAGGATTGAATGAGTTGGCACATGTGAGGCACTTAATCTGTTCATAGCACATCCTTTCCCTGGCTGCTGTATTGCCAACCTGGAGACCTTTTCATCCACAGCCACTATCCACAAACTTGGGGCTGGTTCTGGACCACACAGTCTAACAGGTCTGTGTCCCCATGCTGAGGAGAGTTCCAAATGGGGAGCACCATGCCAGCTGGGGAGGTCATGAGCAACTGCCTGCAGGGATACAACATCTGATCTGGGATTTGTGGGCCGGATGGACACAGGGGCATGAGGCAGTGAGAGCTTGACAGAGGGGGCGTGGGTGTGGCAGTGGGGAAGTGGTGTGGGAGGAGGCTGACTAGACCACTAGACCAGTGGGCTCCTGCATGTCCAGAGAATGACCCTGGATGTTGAACTACAGGAGATGAGAAGTATTCAGGGTTTTGTTTTAATTCTTATTACTCCTTTTCTGCTGACATAAAAGTCACAGTGAAACACTTTTGTAGGTGAAAAATGAAAGTACCATGTAAAAAACAAATAATGAATGGTCCTAGAATTGACCAGAATTTTAGAGGGCTTATATCCAGAATTATGTATGTATCCCATGAATGACCAGGGAGGGATGCAGGCTCTGTCCCTCACCATGGAGGATCCCACCCTGCTCATGAGGAAGCAGAAGTGCACATGGAAGCCAGAGAGCCTTCAAGCCTCCAGTCAGTCTGTGCCAGTCTCCCCTCCCACCATGCCCCAAACATACCTCCCTGTCTTGCTTTACCTCCTCCTCCTCCCAGTTTTGGCCTCCCTGATCTTCCCTTCATCAGGCTGAAGCAGCTGCAAGACTGACAGGTCTTTCTCATGTTAATTCATTGTTTTGCCTGCCAAATGACTCCTCCAGTCACTGGTGGAGGGAGAGGCAGGACTTGGGGTGGGGGGTGTTGGAGACCTAGTTCCCCTTCTGTTCCACTGGAGGCACAAAGTCTGCATAATGGGGCAGAAACCTCCAGTGTCTCCCCAGGCTTTTTCCTCCATCACACCTCCTCTCCCAACTCCCCTCCTCCCCCTTCTCCTCTCCCCTTTATCATCCTCTCAGAATGCTGCCTGGGACCTTGATGGGTATCAGAATGGAAGAGCTGCCATCAGATCCACCCTGGACCGTGGTTGCAGTTTGGGACCACTTCACATAAGAGAATACTGGTGTGATTCTTGGCTCTGTTCCCCTCTAGTTCCAGGCCCTGCAGGAGGCACTGAGTTCTCCCCCACTAACCTCCAGGCACCCATGGTCTCCAGCATCAGGTAGTTCCTGACTGCCAGTGGAACTCAGTGCTTTCACAGTGGGGTTCTTCCTCCTGCTGGGTCTCCAGCACTGATGGTCTTTCCTCACATCTGTATGCCTGCAGGGAAGTGGGAGCTGGTGAGGGTTAGGAGTACAGGCTCATATCTCTGTCTTACAAAGAAATTTTATGATTTCCTCTAAAAGGAAAAATCAATATATCATTAAGATACCTTTAGAGAAGATGAAATGAATGAACAAAGCTTATTCTTACCATTCTCGGAAGATCACACTTTACAGACCCGATCACTTGCTAAAAGCTCTGAGGATCTCTGGGACGGTCTGGCAGCTGCTCTTCTGTCTTGCTAGCCCTGCAGAGGGAGGCTGTGGATTGATCCTCTTGGCTGGTAGGTCAGTGGCTACCCCTCAAACCCCTTTCTTAATGGGCCCCTTAGGAAGTTAGTCAACCTGCCTTTCTGTGCACATGGCCAACCCAGGCCTTCTTCGTGTACTCTACTTATCTTGCAGACAGAAGCGTTTTCCGAAGTCTGAGAGTCTTCTCTCTCTCCTGGGCATGTGACAGGGTTAAGGGTTGGAAAATTACTGAGTTCCTGACCTGTAATGAAATCTGGATGTTTAGTTTCCTTGGAGGTGTTTGTTTGTTTATTCTAAAAGATCTTCAAATTTCAAGCAGCAATGGGATAAAAATAGCAAACCTGCCACATTTGTAAGCATCTTTGTAACTCACCAATGACAGCACAGCCAGGGCTCATTTGCTGCTTCCAGTTTAGGAGAGGCAGCTAAGCAGGGATTACCAATCAACCTCCCTTCACAGATGAAGAATGGAGGTGAACACAGGTGAAGTAACTTGCCTAAACCCACTCTGTAAATTACTGAAAAAAAAAAAAACTAGGAAGCAACCCCAGACCCCTGGCTCCTACACCTGTGAATTCTATGCCAACCTCAGAGATTGACTTCAGTTCCTGGGAATTAAAAGATTTCAGGAAAGAGATATTAGTTCTAAAGTATATCTTTGACATTGATGAACAATCTCCTAGCCTAAACTCTAAAGAATATACCCCAGTTCTTCAAATCTTATGGACTTAAAACAACAAAGGATGGAACAAACAACAGAAATTCCTTTACTCCCTTAGATGCATTTGCAGAGCACAAGGAAATAGGTGTGGTCCCCAAAAGTCTACTCTGATTATACCTGGGACGCAGCCTCATCCTCCCTGCTCTTCTCAGGGAAATACCATTCCCATCACAGTTTTATTTTCAGTAGGTTTCAATAGTTTGAAATTTAAAAGCTTAAAAAGTAATGAATACAGTGAAACTCTCTCTCTTATCCATTGTCAAGTCACCCAGGACCCAGTTTATGTTCCAGAATGTAACCCATGTGTCTGTCTCAAGTGTCTTTGCAGAGAAAACAGATACATGCAAATAAGCATCTATTACCCCCTTTTGTGTGACAGGTCTTAGTGCACTGCCATACACACTGTTCTTGGGCTTGTCTTCACCCTGCATCTTAGAGCATGGCAGTACACTTGGGCATCTGTATTCCCACCATGGTTATAGTATCCGTGTTGATGGGAATTTGCAGGATTTCCAATATGTTGGTATCATAAGCACTGTTTCAATGAATAGCCCTGGGCATTTGACATTGAGCTGTTATTCCTAGAAATGGGATTCCTTGTACATGCATTTATAATTTTGACAGAGGTAAACTGCCCTCCATAGAGGTTGTGCAATACATACCCGGGGCATCAATTAGTCCCCATCCCTCTTCACTCAACTGATTGCAAATCCTGCTACTATACGCCACCTACATCATCCTTATAAAGCCTGAACAGTGTGAAAAAATTAAAAAAAAAAAAAAACTTCAAAAAGCCTGGGTGGCTCAGTCGGTTAAGCGTCTGACTTCGGCTGAGGTCGTGATCTCACAGTTCGTGGGTTCGAGCCCCGCGTTAAGCTATGTGCTGACAGCTCAGAGCCTGGAGCCTTTGGATTCTGTGTCTCCATCTCTATCTCTGCCCCTCCCCTGCTCATGCTCTGTCTCTGTCTCAAAACTAAATAAATACTAAAAAAAAAATTTTTTTAAAGCCTGAACAGTGTGACAGCCACATCATCGCAGTTCCTGAGAGGCCAACGAAGAAGGTGGTGAACACCTCTCAGCAATGTCACCAGTGACTTTCATGTTGCTAAATCCAGTGAACACTTCAGGTTCTGATCCTACTGACCCTCAGCAGCACTTGGCACTGTTGACTCTCCTTCCTGCATGATGTTCCTCCTATTTCTTTAGATGATACTTTCTGTTTCCTTGGCAGCTCTTCCCAGCTGTTAAGTCAGTAGTTTCCAACCTTGGCTGCACATTAGAATCACTTGGGGAGCTTTAAAAAATTGGAATGCTCAGGTCACACCCAAGACCAATTCAGTCATAAAATTATAATCTCTGTAGGGGGGACCCATGTGTCAGCATTTTTAAAGCCCTCTGCATGACTCTAATGAAGAGCCAAGGTGGAGAACAACTTTGTTAAGTGGTGGACTTCATACGGATTGATCCATTTCTGTTTTCTTATCATTGTATCATCTCTCAAGAAATTACATGCATGCTCACAGCTTCAATTGCCCTCTACATATGGATGGCTTGTAAATTTATACCTCCATCCTAGATCTTTCCTGTGTGATCTGTGCCTGAGTATGGATCTGGCTTAATATCTTTCTCACAGACACCCCACATTTAACGATCCAAAACCAAATTCATGACCTTCACCCCTTAAACTTGGTACTTTCCACTTGTTTCCATTTTGGTGAATGGCACACCTTCCATCCAATTGTACAGCTCATAAGCAGAAGGACTTTGTGTGTGTGCGTGAAAGGTCAACTTTAGAAAAAAAATAGTAGCCTCCATTTTTTACATTCAAAATAAAAACAAATTTAGCAAGGCACGTGGAAAAGATGTATTTTTAGATTCTTACTATGTTGAACAGAAAATGTTAATTAAAACAACTGACACTGTTTCTCTAGTCATGCATGCATTACTTGTTATCTGGGCATAACTGTAAGTAAGAAGCACAGAGGACCCTTCCTAGTCTCTCATTCCATACTTTGTCGTGGCCTGGTACTTCACACCCCATCCACACATTCTAATTGTCTAGGGAACTACTAGAGCTATTTTTTTAAAATGCTGCCTGGGATATCCTCCTCCCAGCCTCATACTAGCCTCCTTGCTGGCCCATCTGCTTGTGCTCAGCACCCCCTCCAGTCGCTACACCATATTGCAGCTGGAGTGATGGCTTCCAGAGCACATTTATGTATAGTAGCCCTTCCCACTCTGCTATAAGCCCTCCAATGGCTCTCCCTGAATAAAGATACATCTGCCATGCTGGCCTTCCCTGGTAGGGCTCTTGCCTTCCCCTCCAGCCCCCCTCCTAGCATGCCCCCCATCAGTCTTTTGTCTTCTAGTCACCCAGTCTTCTCTCAGGTCTCATACACTTTGCTCTTTCTCCTACACCTGGACCTTGCCTCTGCTCTTCCTTCCCCTCTCAGCCTATTTGAATCCTTCTAGCTTTATAATCTTACAGATGTCAGCTCAAGGGTTTTTCCTAGGAGAACCTTTTTCTGCCCTTGTGGACTGATCCAAGGCAGGTCTCTCTCTCTCTCTCTCTCTGAACAACCCGCAGTAAACTGCGTATCTTTCATTTATGGCAGTTGCACATTTACAGTTTTACATTTGCTGTGTGTTCTTTGATGTCTCTGACTGGTTTTGGACCATAAGCTCTGTGAAGGAAGGGATGGTGGCTCTTTTTCCTTGCCATTGCATTCCTAGGGCCTTGTACAGTGCCTGGAATCATGCAGTAGGTGAAACACATGATAAAAAAATAAATGATATGCAAGAATGATTGCCTCTTCTCTTATAACTGGGGAGATAGAGGCCTAAGGAGTCAGGGAATTTTCCAGTGATCACTGGGTGAGGTCAGGATGGCCCAGAATGCCTTCAGTTCAGAAGGAAGTTCCAGGAGCAGCTTCATGCATCTGACCCTGCACGGGAATTTTCCCTCTTACCATCTTTAGTTTGAGTCAGCTGGAAGCTCCTTCAGAATGAGAGTTATCAATGAAAATCATTCCCGTTTAATAACTTCTAACAGCACTACATAAATACTTGAACAAAATATGGAGAAGTGTTTACAGTAGCTGCATCTAATAAGGGAGATTTACAGGACTATTAAAAATTATTAGACTTCTCCCACGACAGAGTAGCTTTCACAAGCTGTACTGCACGACTTCATATACGAGCTCTGTGGAATGTTTATTTTTGTGTTTTCAAAATACCGTATTTCTTCCACCATTAAATTTTATCTCAGCAGCGTTGTTTTAAAGCACCAATTTCCACAACTCTTCTTATCTTCTAATTCAGCTCCAAACTATGTTGCTTTGGAAACCCTCTGGAGACCATACGGGTCCAGGGCATGGCTGCAGGGACTACACTAGATCATGTACTGCATGAAGCTTCTGAGGATTGCAGGAATGTGTGTGAGTGTGTGTGTGTGTGTGTGTGTGTGTGCGCGCGCACGCACACATACACGCATGTCACAGGCCTGCTGCTCTACCACTGGCTTGGACTTCTTGGCAGAAGTAGAGTGTTCTAACTGTGGGTATGAGAGCTAGGAAGGAGCAAGAGAGAGCCAGTCTGGATCTCAACTGGCTTCTGATTTCACTTTGGCTATGGAGGCACAGACCTGCCTGTTTTTATTTCCTCCATGATGTCTGCATTAAAACCGGTCTTTCCAAAGTGTCAACCACGCCTTCTTCCCACATCCCTTATCATGCCCCAGCATTATCAAGAGCTGATGGGGATTCCTTCCTTCTTGAGGAGTTGACCTCCCTGACAGAAGCCAAGGCTCTCAGAGCAGATGAAGGCATCCTTGTGTGGTGATGTGATAGTGACCCTACTTCAGAGCAGAGGCTGCTTGAACCATATCAGATAGGGGATGTCTGTGGTGTGTTGAAATGTGCCAAGGAAAGAGGTTTGGAAACCTCTTTCTATTTCCCTAGGATTTAACATCCCTGCAGTCAGTTCTTATGAAAGTCCCTGGACTTCCCCATCCTGATGCCTTGGCCCTGCTGTCCCCCTGCTATGCCTCCTCCAACCCCTTAGCCCATCTGAGGAATCCAGCACAAATGCCACTCCCCTAGCTGTTTGGAAGTGACTCTTCCCCACTGGGGTAACTCCTTGTTGGCTCTCTGACCAGGTCACATGCTCTGTCCTGGATTCTTGGATGCTATCAGTCCAGTGCCTCTTTGGCACAGCTTCACTGTCTAGAAGGTGGGATTCACAGACTCAGGTGTTCATGGGGGCCAGGCTGGTGAGGTAAATAAGGGAAGCAGGTCCACAGGTGGTTGGATGAATCTCTTGTCATCATGAGAGTATGTGGGCTCAGTGCGGCCAAATTTTATGATTTTCCAAATGAAGCCAGAAGTCTTGATTTTTATGTGAACTTCTCTGATTTTTGTTTTATGTTGACCAAATTTTAAAATATTGCAGTCTGCATAACGATACAAAGCGGATGACCAACTTTTCACTTAGACTCTTAGGGTCCATGACTTCACTTCCCCAACCCCCAGGTCCTTCCAATGTTCCCAGAGTCCCTTTCTAAGAGGCTTAGGCAGCTCCAAAGCCAGCAGTAAGGATGTCCAGGAAAGGCTGGGAAGTGGAGGGTGGCCACAGGATGGCAGGGCAGGGAGGTGTGGGTTCTGTCGTTCTGTGGCAGACTCTGCAGTGGGCTCCCAATCTCCCTGTGGGCTCTGTCACTCCATTGCCCCAGTGATTAATTCTGCTACTTAGGAACCCTTTCTGCAGTGGGAAGAGTGGGAAAGGAAAGAATCTTGGGAAATCCCTATACTCTGTGCATTAGTAGAGCCACTGAACCAGGGACTTGGAATCTCATCTCAATTGGGCTCCATTCCCTGCTTCCTTAATGAGGCTGTGACATCTGGTTTTGAGCCCAGTGTAGCAGTGCCTGGAAGCCTCAATTAGCTGCACTTATGCCCTGCTGCCCCTCTGCCCACTGGGCCCAAAGTGAGGGTCACCATCAGTGTTCAGCCCCATTAATTAATTACATTTCAGGTGGAGCAGGAGTGTCCATCATAATTCACACAGCTTCATCAGGGCCCAACCTCTCAATGGTAAATCAAGACAAAAAAAATAGTTTATTCAGGGTAATCCTAGTTAAACCAGATAAATTTTCTACATATCCCACTGGCCCCATTTATAGAGGAAGGGGATGTGACTGGAATTGCTGAGGACAGATTCAGTCCCAGAGATACCTGCATATAGAGAGGCACTAAGAACCCTGCCTGGAGGCATAATAAAGCTGTTTCAAGGGACACTTTGGCTTTCATTTCCGTGGGTCAGGCCCCCTTTGGGACCACTTAGCAAAATTTGAAGATCACTGAAGCCTGGGTGGAGAGCTCACCTTCACCATCAATGCCCTGGAGGCCTAGGGTGGGAGGGCTGCAGCTGGGGACCAAGTTGGGGGGAATATCTTGGCCACAAGAGGATAGAAAAGTCTGTCAAATGCTTCCTTACAAGGAGCCAAAGCTCCTTTTGGCTCCCACCCTTCCCTTGAGAGCTAAGCCCCTGATTCTATGCTTGAAAGCTCCAGGCTAGTCATTCTAGCTCCAGGGTGGACTTCCGAGAAGGGGAAGCTTCATGTGAGCACAAGGCCAGCCCACCACACAGTCTGTTTTCTGGAAAGTCTGCTCCTGGCAGAACCCATCCTATCTCTCTGCATGGTCTCATGGTACTCTCCACACCTCTGACATCATCTTGGACAACTCCCCATCTGCTCCAGCCCTACAAGGGGATGTGTGTGTCTGTGTGTGTGTGTGTGTCTGTGCTCCTTTACTGTTTTCTAGACATGCTAAACTTGGAGCTGTTGGTTGCACTTGCTGCTCTGCCCTGGCCAGACTCACCCTTCCCCAGACACTCACATAACTAGTTTCTTCTCATGGATCAGGACTACATCCATGTGCTGCCTCCTCCTCAGCAAGGTATTCCTGACCACCAACTCTCAGGTACACCCTTGTATTTTATTATCTCCTGCACACTCTTTTGCAGCCCCAAATTCCAATTTATTTTCTTCTTGTTTGTCTGTGCTCTCCACAACAGCAGAGACCTTATGCACTTGATAGTATATAAAACCCCCAATGCCTGGTTTAGTGCCTGATACTTGGTAGATGCTGGACAGATAGCCGTTGAATGCAAATGTGTGTAGCTGCCAAGAGGAGTGTCTGGGCTTAGGGTGGTGAGTCCCTTGGGAGAGGTAGGACATGACTTCTTCAGGTAGAAGTTTGGCTCCCACACTTCCTGAGGATGGGCAAACTCCACACAGCAGGTGTTCTTTCTTGTACTTCAGGATCAGCTCAAATGCTGCATTCTCCATACAGCCTTCCTAAGAATTATTCCCTGCTCCAACAGCCTCTTGCTCTATCACATTGGGCACTTCCTGCTCTGTGCTGTGTACCTGGGTATTGTTCTTGGCTTTAGCGTCCCTTTTTACCTCTCTGATTCAGCCCAGCCTCTCCAGCCCAGATCAGGTGCTCAGAATGGGTTTGGGAGTCAAGTGCTGGAGGTGTCTGTGAGAGGGCCTGGAAGAGCTCATTCTCTGCTTGGGGATGAAAAGTGTGAGTGCCTCAAGGAAGTATTGCTCCTGTACATCTTCAGGATAGGAAGCAGGACACAACAGGCATGCGGACATTTTTGAACCTGACGAAATTTAGAGTTCTCCCATTTCGTCTTCTGTATCTCAGCTTTCCTAGGTGCTGTAGCCAGGCCTGCTTTCTCCAAGTGAAACACTGCTTTTCCTCAAGAAATTTCCTTCAGCTGAAACCTCACCTTCCATGTTCTGCTCTTATAGTTGGACTGCAGAACTGCTGTGTCAGAAAGCTCTCAGAGGAGGGGACCCGGCCAAAGAGCTAATAGCATGGGGAGACAACCATGCCTGGTAGTGGAAGGGTCTATAGACTGAATGTTTGTGTCTCCCCCAGAATTCATATGTTAGATCTTCTTAAAAAATTTTAATGTTTATTTTTATTTTTGAAGGAGAGAGAGAGAGAGAGAGAGAGACGGAGCATGAGTGGGGGGAGGGACACAGAGAGAGGGAGACACAGAACCTGAAGCAGGCTCCAGGCTCTGAGCAGTCTCACAGAGCCTGACACTGGGCTCAAACTCATGAGTTGTGAGATCATGACCTGAGCCAAAGTCGGATGCTCAAATGACATAGCCACCCACGTGACCCTCATATATTAGATCTTCATGCTCAGTATAATGGCATTAAGAGTTAGGGTCTTTGGGAGTGATTAGGTCATGAGGGTGGAGCATTCAGGAATGGGATTAGGGCCCTTATCAAGAAAACCCCACAGAGCTCCCTTGCCCCTTCCATCTTGTGAAGACACAGAGAGAAGGCACCCCTCTGAGCAAGAAAGTGAATCCTCACCAGACACTAGTGCTGGTGTCTTGATCTTGGACTTACCAGACTCCACAACTCTGAGAAATAAGTTTCTGTTGTTTATAAGCTATCCCCTACTCCAGTCTATTGTTTTTTGTTTAAATAGCAGCTGAAACAGATTAAGACAAAGAGGATAAGGACCTTCGGGAAATAGCTTAAAGGCAGAAACCTTGAGCATATTCTCCATAGGCAAAGCCTGGTAATGGTTGTGGGGTCTTATAAACAGACTCAAAGGGAAGTGAGTAATGGTCACTGCAGGGGAGAGGTCACAGTCCTGCTGGTTATTTGTAAGGGTCCAGGAGGGGATGGGTTACAATGCCATTAATCAGAGTCCATTTGGAGCCCTACATCATGACCTGCTCTTCCTACTACTTAGTCTCCAGAGCTCTGGAAAGGGTGCTTTATTTTATTTTATTTTATTTTATTTTTTTATGGGCAAAGCAAATGAAAATGTACATAGAACACATTCTGCTTGGTCTCAGTGAGCCCTGGTTTATGAATCTTTTGGAAGAACTGAACAAAGATTCACTTTAATATGGAGTTTTATAAGACTTGTGTGTAGGGACCTCTCATTTCTCATCAGCCTGGATCCAGGCAGGACCTGGTGGGTTGAGATGGTTGGGCAAGTTGTCATCTGCAATAGATTAAAAAACCAACAGTTGGTAAGAGGACAAATGTACTGTTAGCAAAATACAACCAAGATTGTGTTTGTAGGGAGAATGACAAGAACTGTGAAGGGTCTGAGATTGCAACCTACTTGCAAGCTAACAAGTTTCCCACCACAGTGTCATGGATATTGGAAGAAGACACAGGGTTCCTGGATCAGAGACAAATAACTTATTACTCACAGCAATAGCAGTAGCAAAAGTATCAATACTTTTTTTTTGCTGCATGCTCCTGAGCCCCAGTCCCACAGGGGGATATAAAGGAGGCACGTGACATCTGCATACTTGGTGGATATGTTATGGGAGAGGAATCTAGAGCTTAGAGAACTTGAATTTTTTTTATAATGGGCAGGAAGCAGACCTAGTCTTTGATTGAGAGAGAGATATTCTATCTTCTGAGGCTGTTGACCCTACAGTCATTATTTTTAAGATCATTGAGGACAAAGGCAGTCAGTATCTCTGCTTGCAAGATGTGCACAAACATGGAGATCCAATGAGGATAAAAATCCCACTGAAGGCTTTTGCAGATTGTCTTTGCAATATAAGATGTGACTCATTTATTTTACATATTTAGAAAGAAACAAAGAGGAACAAACTAAAATAAAGCAGAATGCAGCCCAGTCTGGAATATCATCCTATCCCTCCTCTGTCCAGCAGTGGAAAATGGCAGGGGAAATAAGCCACACCTGGGGCCATGATCATACCATACAGAAAGAAACTCCGGTCTGGCGCAAGGCCTGGGGAAGGATAAGGATAAAGGTGGGGAATTCATGTGGAGAGAAGTTGAGGGAACATGGCCTTTGAGGAAGAAGGTAAGAGGTGATGTGGTATTTGACTGAGGGTCAATGCCTGGTATTTCTCTTAAGTCTTCATCTTCAGTTTTATCACTAAAAACTTAGGAAGATGACTGAGTCTTCTCCAGGATTCTGAAGATGAGGTGTCATATAAGGAGGGAAGAAGTTACCTTTCCTGATTGCAGACATGTCCATGTGGGCAGCAAGTAGTGAGAGAGAATAGTGGTATTCTCTTAACATTTATTCCTCTTTTCCCCTGAAAGGAGAGAGAGAGAGAGAGAGAGAGAGAGAGAGAGAGAGAGAGAGAGAGAGAAGTGGCAGCTCAAGTAGCACCTAGGTGACTTGGTAGCTCAAGTAGCACAAAAGGTGACTTTTGTGACTGTCATATATGAGACAGCTCCTGAGGTCAGGTGCATCCAACTCAAACAAAAAGGTAGGATTTGGCAAAGCATCAGAGTGGATATGAATGTAATAGAAATTCCTTCTCCATGTGATAATTCTGAGTTAGCCAGGACCATAACTTCCTTGTCTCTTGGGAGTCACTAGGTCTAGAAATGAACCTGCTGGGAAGGAGGAGGAACACATGGTGATGCCACTCCAAATTCCAGACTTGATAGGCTCTGCAGTGCATTTTTCTCAGTATTTACTGAGCCCAGCTCTCTGCCTGAGGCTGTGGCCCCTTTTGATCTCTTTTCTTGGGGGCTGGGCATGTTCTTCCATGTGAGACATTAGATAATGCTTACCAAGGGCCATTGGCCCCAGCTCAGAAGGATGAGAGAGAAGCAGTGCACCCAAGTGGCATCATAAAGGCAAGGAGAGCTGCTTGTCATGCTCAGTGTGAAGCTGGATGGAGAACTCCCCTTCTGCGGTCAACAACATGCATTCCCATTCTTTTGTAAGCAGTGCACCATGCCCAACAGAGCTACGTATTGTGTCAAACTGCTTTACAATAATCTTTAATAACGAATGCCAGGGCATTTCAAGTAGTGCCAAATGAGTTCTGAAGTGGAAACAGGGAGGCTGCTTCTGAGCATGGCAGCTTTGCCATCTTCCTGCTACCAGGGCACCAAGGGGGTGGTGAATGGATGAACACCCTTAATTGCCTTGCTTGTGGGCCAAATGTTGTTAGTGAGAAATAAGTTCCTCAAATGTGGCACTTTGGAGCTGGATTTTGCTATCGGTTGTGATGTGGACATGGGCACAGAAGAACGATGGGGCAGATCTGATGGTGGCATATGCACAGGGCACACTGTTGGCTGCCAGCTGGACATAGGGGAAGCTCTGAAGCCAGACAGCAGTGTAGAGGGAGGGGGATAAGTCTGTTGACCTTGGTAGTCTTTTCAGCTGAGGATTTTCTGTTTGTGTACAAAGAACCTTTTATTTAGTATTACATTGACCCAGGTGGATGGGCTTTCAAGTTTATCTTGTCTTACATCTCTTTTTTGGGGATGGAGAAACTGAGGTCAAGACAAACAATTTAATGAAAATAATTCAACTCAGAGCCACCTTCTTTTGAGACTACCCCACTGCATGGATGGGGAATAAGATTTGCTCCAAACCAGCTGGTAAGTTAAGGGCAGAACTGTACTCGACCATCAATATATGAGATCAGTGCCTCTCAAGATTAATATGAACATATTTGGGCACCTGCTTTGGGCAGGAAACTACTTTGGGCACTGAAAATATAGTGGGAGATATGATGGAAACATCCTGTTCTTACAATTTTTCTAGAAATTATAGAATTATTGGGTTCCTGGGTGCCAGGACTTGGCATTGTTTGTGAGGCCAACACCACCCCCCCCCGCCCCAGTCAAAAGTGATTCCCCTGAGGACTAAAATATATGGAGCCCCCAAATGACACATATGTGAGGGGCAGTTTCCTCAGACAAAGGGGATTGGGGTGGGCAACAAGAAGGAGGCTGTCCACCCAGAAATCACATTTGGAAATTAGAAAGTGATTTTCACATTATTGTGTTTGGATGGTTAATGCTCTTCTTTGTTCTTTCCCACCTCTCATCAGGAGTGCTGTCCCTCCTCATCAAAGCAGGAGTGGGGTATTCAGAAAGATTTAATTTTACAGTGCAAAGAAACTGATACTATTCATTTATTAGTATAATTAGGACGAGAGACAAAACACATCTCAGATGTGTTTGAGCATTTTGTTGCTTCAGGTATCTTCTTTCAAAACATCTTAAAATGAAGCCATGAAGCAGCATTCACAATCCCTAAATTGCCAGCAGGATAAGTCTCCCTGGGAAGGCAAGGGGAGCTGCTACAGCTGGATCATATGCACTTTATTCATTAGGCTGTAATAAGAATTTTACCATTTTCCATAAAGGTGCCATTTCAGATCCCACCAACAAATGAGCCAGGGTTCCAACAGGTGTGAAATTCTTCATCAGCATATGCATGAGGGAGCAGAA
Organism: Lynx canadensis; assembly: GCF_007474595.2. Classification (NCBI taxonomy): domain Eukaryota; kingdom Metazoa; phylum Chordata; class Mammalia; order Carnivora; family Felidae; genus Lynx; species Lynx canadensis. The sequence goes on along the minus strand of NC_044317.1, from coordinate 38,444,542 downwards.
TCACACCTCAAATATTTAAGATAAAACTCCTTAATAACAGCATGAAAGCAAAGCAGGTGTTAAATTACTGCAGAATTTGTACTATCATCTGGGACCAAATGTGGATGCTTCTGAATGATTGTGACATTCCTGCCACAGAGAGCTGGGTGATCTGAACTTGCTAAATCCAGCTAGGTAGGTTCTGGGGCTAAGGTGATGAGGACCACAGAAGAGAAGGCAAAAAGGATCACACCTCAAGAAATGGAAGTTGATGATCAAAGTCTTGCCTCTCTGCCTGAATCATCTGGTTATACCAAGAGCAGAAGGCAAGGAACTTCTGCAAAAGTCAAGGATCATTTGTATCAGACATTTGTTGACTTCTGTATCTTATCCATGCCTTCTTTTCTTAATAAAAATATTTTTCTTGCTATTTGGGAAATCACTTCTGTTCTACTGTGTTAAAGCTCATTGGGATTGTCAATCAAAGTACCCTGCCACCCTCACCCCATTAGATAAGGGACTAACCTGATTGGTTTCTCTCTTGGGACTTTGACTCTTGAGTGGCATAAAGTAAGAAGAATGGGATGGTTAGGACTGATAAGCCACCACTTAGTTTCAACTGCCTGTGTCCCTGGAGCAGCCATTGTTCCGGTTTCTTTTGTGCCTGTTTGTCTGGATGGGCCTTTGATTTGGTGAGCTCTCTAAGATCTTCCCATTAAATTTTACTTTTGCTTAAGTTAACAACCAGAGTTGATTTCTATTGCTTGCAATTAAAGAAACTTGACTGATATAAAGATAACAAAAACAACCACAACAGATGCAGGTGTTGTTTATTGAGCACTAGCTTTACATATGTTACTGCATCTGAAGCTCACTATGACACTCTAAAGTAGATATTATTATCTCTGTCTTATACACTGGGGTAGTCAGAGGCATAAGCAGCCTAGGCCAAATAACTCTTTAAAGCCGTATTTGTGATCCCAGATGAAGCCCTCTTTGGCGAGCCTCTAACCCTGCACAGTCTCGTTTGGGAGAATCACAGCATGTCTCAAGTTCCCACTCTTTTTTTTTTTAATGTTTATTTTTGAGACAGAGAGACAGAGCATGAGTGGGGGAGGGGCAGAGAGAGAGGGAAACACAAAATCTGAAGCTGGCTCCAGGCTCTGAGCTGTCAGCACAGAGCCCGAGGCAGGGCTTGAACTCACAAGCCATGAGATCATGACCTGAGCTGAAGTTGGATGCTCAACAGACTAAGCCACCCAGCCGCCCCTCAAGTTCCCACTCTTAAGGTGAAAGTAGCTTGAAAACCATTTCCACTAATGGTAAAAGGTCAGAAGGAGAACTGACCATAAGCATTTGTCTTTCTTCTGAATCAGTTGTTTATGGGAATCAAGAAATTTCCAAAGGGGAGAGATGAATGCTTAGTGGAGTAGCCAGAGAGCTGGCTTCAAACGGCCAAAGGTCTGCCATTGAAGAATAAGCAGAAACAGTATCCAAGATGGGATAAAACAGGGAGGTGTGATGTCTCTGCACTGGAGAACTTCCTGGGAAACAGGTCTATCCAATGTGCAGCTATGGTCCTGCAGAATGTCCTTCAGGCCTGGCTTCAGGCCACTTGTGGATAAAACCGTGCACTTATCCAAGGCACACCATGCAAATGGCCTAGTTCAGAGATTGCAAATTCAAATATCAACACAAGCCAAGTGCAAGTGGTCATATACAGAGTGAAGCGGGTCATATATAACACAGAAGGACCATGAGGTCTATTGTGCAGTGGAGAGTGTCCATCTCACGGGGGTATGCTGGACCCACTGCTGGAATTTTAAGACCTTGAACAGTTGGAGACAGAGTTTATTTGGAGGCAAGGACCCTTCCAGGAAATGAGGAGGGAACATTTTGTTCACTAGATTTTCTTAGAAATATTTAAGAGTATGGCTTGACACAGGCTTGTTAGGGGAGAACTGCCCTGTCTTTCCTCTATGCATTGGTAGCCCACAATTACAGATTGGCATTGCACTTAAAAGTCTGGATTCCTGACTTCTCTAAAACTCTGGTTTGCTTTTTTCTTTCTGTGTATCATCCCATGTTAGCTCTGATTAGGTAGCAGGCTGATGAGAACCGGGCCCCACGAGGCTAGGACACTGTAATTACTGGGATACAATAGAGGAGGGTGAGCACATGAATACGTGGGGCTTCACTGTTTTGTTGCAGAGCTGTTCTTCACACAGCATGTTCCCAGCTTAGGATGGCCTGTCAGGGCTAGTGATCAATTAAGGGACCGTCATTTCTGGCACCTCAAGTGAGCCTGGGGATATTCTGTCTCATGGGGCAAGAGATATTTCTCTCCTGTAAGCAGAAGCCTGCCAAATGATCTTGTTTGGTATCTCAGATCTGGCTTGTACCCCTAAAATATGGCCAGAGGCATCAATGGTGTTTCATCATCCATGCTCAAAAGATCCAAATATTCCCAATTATTCTGGGCAGGCTGTTTTAAACAAGGGATTCTGATCTAATAGTTGATCTATGTAAATTGCCTTAGGAGTCATTTCATTTGAATAATGTTTGCATTCACACTTAAATTCTCTATGATCTGAAGAAGAAATAGTCATTAGACACAGACAGGGCTCTGTTTTTTACTTACACCCCAGGGCTGAGCCGTCTGAGGCCAAAGGCAGGGAATGAAATTTTCATGGTGATAGCAGGTTGGGTTATCAGTGTACTCCTTCCTAACCTCATCGCTCAGTTATGGGAGTGTGTGTGCTATGCTTCTAGAAGCTTGTACTTTGAGACTTCCGCCAATGCTGAGACTCCAGAGGAGAAGAGCAGAGGGAATAAAAAGCATCTTTTCTTTCCTGTGTCCCCATTTGGGTTTGTGTGGGAGGAAGGTGAAGAATGATTATGATGCTTCCCAAAGCCAGACAGACATCACTGAGGACTGAAGCAGCCCCAGCAGGCAGAGGTAAACTGGGAGCACACTCACTTTGATTAAAAGAGACAACAGGTACTAAAGAGCCCAATGTCAAATCCTCTTAATATTTTTCAAGAGAACTGGTATCTTAATTTTTCTGTGAAATCTCTAAGTGCTTAAAATGTTGGTAGAAACTCAAATTTCAAGAGGAAAAAAAAGTCCTCAACTTTTAACCACACTCTGGTACCATTGCAGGCTGGATTAGAGTCACAACTATGCATTCCTATGATCCAGGCAGGCTCATCAGGCCTACAGTTGTTCTTTGCACTATCTTCTTTGCCAGCAGAATGGGATCTGTGGTGTGGGTCCAAGATGGATGAGATTTGGTAAGATGCTTTGAAGGTAAATAAGAATTTCATTGTCTTTATGCTAAACACCATTCATGCCAATGCCAAACACATTTTAGCAGTGGAAATGTTGGCAAGTGGCAATGTGGTAAGGTAAGTTTCTGATCTGTAACTCGATGTTTTCGGAGTTTTCTTTCACAAGAAAACCATCCTGACTGCCTGATGCTTCTGAGTGTTGTGCCTAGAAGGCTTTGCTTCCTGAAATCCTTTTTTTTTTTTAATTTATTTATTTTGAGAAAGAGAGAAAGTGAGAGAGAGAGGGGCACAGAGGGAGACAGACAAAATCCCAAGCAGGATCCACGCTGTCAGTGCAGAGCGGGGATGCAAGGCTCAAACTTACAAATCATGAGATCATGGCCTGAGGCCAACATCAAGAGTCAGACACTTAACAGACTGAGCTGCCCAGGCGCCTCTGCTTCCCGACATTCTTGAGCCCCCTGGGAGGTAAGGGCCGCCCATTATCTTCAGGAATGCATGCACTTCAGGAAGCTGTGTGCAAGCCTTTGTCACCCTGTCAGGCACATTTTACATCTCCGAATGGTAAGGCTTTCTTAAGTGTTTATGCAGGCTATGAGCAAACCATAATTTTGAGTTCTTAAAGCAGAGTTGCAAATTATAAGGGTTGTAAACTGGGAGAAGAAGCCAGCACATATTTGCCCTGCTAATGGCTACAACCTAATGCTGCAGAATAGTGTTTATGCAGAATGCTGAGGGCAAAATTGGCAATGTTGTGTATAGGCAAGTTGAATTTCTGTAGAGATAAAGACAGGGAGAGAGATATTAAAACAACCATTCCCTGCTCTGATCTTGTAATGTCTCCAGTGAACCAAAAGGAAGGCTTTAAACAAAAATTTTTTTTCCAGTTACAAAAGCAGCTCAGAGCCAATGTAGAAAAAATTATAGGAAAGAACAAAATGGGGGGGGAAAACTCCAAACCATCTTTAAATTCACCACCCAAAGATCATCACCACTGGCCGTCAAAGATAAACAAATCCAGACACAAGTCAAGCTGGTAAAAATAGATTCTAATCAGTAATACACTATTGTAATGGGGCAAAACTCCAGCGTGAACTGAAGTTTGATTTGTAGAGGTAACAGGGAGTCTTAAAGGGAGAATGAGGGTATAGGAGGGGGGTGAGTGGGGCCAAGCAAGAATCAGGGAAGTGAAAAATTACAAGCAGGAAGGGGGGTCGGCCAGTGCGATTAGCCCATTTGGGTTTGCTAATAGGCATTTATGGAAATCAGAATCCTTCCCCACCATAGACACTGGGGAACAGGGCCCTATTTTCAGGTTGGCTGGAAAAAACAGTAAATTCTCTTGGCAGCCTTGAGTTTTCTCAGGCAGGCACTTTAAGGGGGACTAGGGTCACCCTAGGGATGCGGCCTTGAGCTATCAAAACTATGCTGGTGTTTGATCATATCTTCACAGGCCAAGGTTGAGGCCTAGCAGGGAAGAGTGTTCAGAGGAGCTTGTCAAGAGTTTGGTCAAGCAGAGTCCTTGTCATATGTTTCAGAGTGGAACCTTCCAGTATGTGGGATTGTGTGTGGACATTTTCCTGTATGTTTCTTCAGCTGGCTCACACCTCTTAGAAATTTAGCATGAACATCTGTCTACAACAAACATCAAACATCCCCTCTCATTACTATATTTATGGGGTTATGGCTGTAGAGTATTCCATGCTTTGGAACAAAGTTGGACTTTACCTTTCTTGAACATTTCATTTCCTTTTCAGAAGCATAGATAACTCTGCTATGATTATCCTTAATTATACCTCTCTGCATATTTCTGATGATTTCTTTAGAATAAATATCTAGAAGTGGGTTTGCTAGGACAAATGGCATGCAGCTCCATTAACACTGGTCACAGTTTGGCCTACTTCCTCCACACCGTCTCCTCCACGTACACAGCCTCAAATGTCCTCGATCTGTCAACAACATCCAAGTGACCTGTGGCTTCAGGCCCCTAGAGCCAACAGTCTCAGCCACAGTAGAGTGGACATGCTGGAAATGGAGCTCAGTCTCTTTTCCAACCCCTGTCCTGGATAACTTGTCTTCGCAGAGTGTGAACTTACCATTTTCCAGGTGGTCAGGACAGAAACACAGCAATCATCTTAGTGTGCTCCCTCCCACATCCAATAAATCACCAAGTCCTGGGAATTCTTTCCCCTGAGGGTCTTGAATATGTCCACATACTTTCATTTTGTCTGATACCACCTGAGAGCAAGCCACTAGCTTGTTTGTGTCAGTGGATTTCTTCAGGAGATTCCTAAACCCTGAGGAGTTTTGTCAGAGATAAATCAGCCTGATAAACACATTCAAACCAATGTGAATGGGACATAAAGTTCTCTCTCTCCTGGGGATTTTATCTTAAAAGAGAATTGAGGCCATGTTTTACCTGAGGAATTGTGAACTATTGGGTTAATCTTGACATTTGGTCTGTAGAGAGTTTTGAAATAAGGAGTCTCTTGGTTTCCCGTTATTGAATCACTGCTTCCTTTACATCCCTTATTTTCCCTGTTTGAGACAGTGTCCAGGTCTGAGTGACCTAGGTAGGATCCTTGGGAATAGCAAGACCAGGCCATAGCCTTGTGCCTGATGCCCACCACCCATGAGCTTCTCCTCTGCCAGCTGGGAGCCTCCCAGACATATATCTCCAGGCCTGGCTCAAGTCCTAGATGAACTGAGTGCTTAGCAGGTATTTGAAGGAACTGAGAAAGCACTTAGGCCCATGCTGTGCTGGGGACCTGGTCAAAGTGAGAAGCAGGATCAGAATCCTTGGCCTCCAGACTTGAGTAATGTAGGCAACTGCTCATATAAGGAAGCCCCGGCCACTGTCAAAGAGATAGCTGTGGCTTCAAGCATCTGCTGCCAGCACTGCCACCTGCCATTTCTCTGCCTTTATTACCTTCAGAGCACTGTTGAGTCAATAGCCAGGGACTCAACATGTATATTTAGGCCATATGCTGCTTGGTGAATGTGTTTATAAATGACTTTATATATTTATGTCCCCCAAGCCAGGGGACATAAATCCAGGTATTAGTCATCTCCTGCTACATAACAAATTGCCACAAACTTGACAGCTTAAACCAACACACATTTATTATCTCCCAGTTTCTGTGGTCTGGGAATCAAAACAAGCTTTATCTGAATCCTCTGCTGTAGGGTCTCCAATGAAGCTGAAATCAAGGTGTCAGCTGGAGTCTCATTTGAAGGCTTGACTGGGGAGGCTGTTGGCAGAATTCAGTTATTTGAGAGCTATTGCACTGAAGGCTTTGGTTCCTACCTGGCTGTTGACCAAAGGTCATCCTCATTTCCTTCTGGAATGGGCACCTCCAGCATGCCAGCTCACTTCACCAAAGCATGAAAGCCAAGAAGGGAATAGAAAAAGTCTACTAGCAAGAAGTCAATTTTTTGTCACCAAATCACTGAAATGACATCTCACCATCTTTGCCTTTGCTGTATCTTTGGGTGAGAAGCAGGTCACAGGTCCTGCCCAGCCCCATGGAAAGGGGATTACACAGAGGTGGGAACACCAGGAAGTGGGTACCACTGTTGGCCATCTCAGAGGCTGCCTGCCACAAAGTAGGTAGCTGGCCATGTTCTCATGGGCTCCAGCTGAGCAGCTCTGCCCCCTCAAGATTAATGCTCCACCAAGGGGTCTCCTAGTTCCCAAAATTATAACCTTCCCATTCTCCTGCTTAGTTCATGAGCTCTTTGAGAGCAAGGCCTGTGTCCCTTTTGCTTTCTATAATTGTCCCTAGGGTAGTGCCTACTGACTCCCAGGTACTGACTACATAGTGGATGGATAAATATGTGGGGATCTGAGATCAGGGCAGAGCCATGGCCCCTGCCTGCATGTACATCCAACTCTGCAAGAGCCAGAGATGCTGGTGCTGAAGACAGATCAGGCTGGCCTCACTATGGGTGTGCTGTTTATTTAGATGCTTCTGCAAAACCTGTCTCCTCCAGGAAACCTGGCTCTGTTAGCCTAACCCTGACTTCTAATCCTTTCTAAACCACTCACTTGAGTTTCCCTGTCATAATGTCAGTGTTTTCAGGCTTTGCTTTCCAGCTTAGAATCAGAGTTCAGGAGGTTCCCTTTTCTTAAATCCCTTAAATACCAAGCCCCCCCCCCACTATCTCCCCCACACACACCCACCACACACACAAAACACCCACAGCAAGATGCCTCAATTTCTCTGCCCCAGACAATGTTGTCATACAGTTGTCACACTGGTACTTCCCAGTGTTCCAATTTTTCTAGGAAATTTCAAAATTTGGATTTTTATGTACAGTTTCCCTATTTTAAAAAATGTGTACAGGTAAAACAAACACATCTGCGGGCTTGATCTGGCATGTGGGCCATAGGTGTGTGATTCTTGGTTATACCATATGTTCACACAATGACTGTACTTTACTCTGGGATCTTTGTGACAGGACCACAGTGCCTGCCATAATGTGTGCTCCCAAAGTGCCCACACACAGTGTGTACTCAGCTGCTGGGTTCATGTGCTCTTTGAGTGGGGATGGGGAATACACATTCTGAAGCTCTTCCAGGAAAAGGGCCACTGTTTGTTGCTGCCATTTGGAATGAACCCATGTGGGGGTGCCCCCTTGGTAGTGAGGTGTAGGTTGGTGGTCCTCAGCCCTGTCTTAGTAAGTTATGGAACTGTTCTTTGAGCAAAGCAAATGAAGAGGAGGTTTGTGAATATCTGAGAAGCTGCACAGAAACAGCAGTAAAGAGTTTATGTCCATACTCACAAATAAAAATGCAATTGGATAGGGGCACCTGGGTGGCTCAGTTGGTTAAGTGTCTGACTTTGGATCAGACCATGATCCCATGGTTCCTGAGTTTGAGCCCCACGTTGGGCTTTGTGCTGACAGCTCAGAGCCTGGAGCCTGCTTCAGATTCTGTGTCTTTCTCTCTCTTGGCCCTCCCCTGCTCTCACTCTCTCTCTCTCAAAAATAAATAAACATTAAAAAAATTTTTTAATGCATTTTGATAATTCAAAGCTCAGAATAAGTTAAAAGTAGTGCTGGGGACAACAGAAAATCCATTAGTGGCTAATCCACATTAATGACCTTTAGAAAGCTTGGCTGTCAACAGTGGACCTTGGCAGCTGCCAGATGGCATCACAGGACTGTCCCTCCATGTTAGCTTGGCCGCAGGATTGTGTATAGCCATCCACATCACTGCCATCACAGAGACTGTGCAGCACCCACATTCAGCCAGAGCTAGGGAGGGAGGTCTCTCACAGAATGTCTGAGGTAATGTGGAGCTAGAGAAATTCTGGGGATCAGATTTGGTGAGGACATTGTACTTTCCTTGCTTGTCTCATGTGGGGTAATAAACTTTTCTGGCATGAAGAGAAAATAAATGAAAACGAAACTCTGGGATGAGGAATAGTTTGGTTTTAGCAACAGAAGCTGATGGGGCGGCAGGGTTCGGGGGGGGGGGGGGTCCTACAAAAAGATTTCCCAGCTCAGCAGCAGTGAAAGACCAGGTTTTATTTATTCCCCATCAGTCACAGACTGATACTTTTGCAACATTCCATAAAAAGTGAGTTATGACAAAAAATGAAATTAAAAAAAATCATGTGAAATACAAGCCACGGGTTTTTATTATTAAAAAATTGAACAGTAATACTCTGTTACTCCATCAGATTGCTGCTGAGGTTTCAAAGCATTTCATCATGATCACACTAAGGCAGGAGCAAACCAGAGGTTTCCCTGACACCTGGACTGTCCCACTCTGTCCTTGCTTGGCTGTTCCCCCTGCTTGGAGCCACCCTTCCTCATCTGATCTCTTCTCATGTTGAGTGGGTGCCCACGAGTATCCAGAACTGTGCCTGCAATGTCCACATCTGCCACATCTCTCCACCCTTCCCCAAAGCTGCTACAGTTGGGATCTGTCCCCTGTCACCTGGACCACTCAGCTTCTCCTGGCTGGGGCCTTGGTCTCCCACACTTGACACATTCTCTTACTTTCCCTCCACAAGGCTGCCAAAGAGATCAACTCCCTAAAACATGCATCTGATTACATCCATTGCCTGCTGGCTAAAGTCCTTCAGCAGCTTGTAGGCAACTACAGGGTGGACTCTAGTTCCCAGTTATGGGCAGAGCCCCACATACCTGGCTGCCTCCCTCCTGGCCCCACCTCTAATAGCTGCCAGATCTCTTGCTGTGCTTGAGTGGGCTCTGCTTCCTCTTGCCTGAGCCCTCACTGTGCTTTTCTCCTCCCCTTCTCCCCCGCCCCAGTCTCCCGCTCCTCCTACCACTCCTCCTCTTCCTTCTCCCCCTCTTTCTCCCTCTCTGTATGATCTCAGACCCAGGCCAGGTGCCCCTTCTTCTGAGGGGCTTCTCTGCCTCATCCAACCCCAGATCCTAGTGATCCATAGAACATTCATCTTGCCTTCTTCTAGCACTTGTCACATTGTAGTTTGTTTCTTTCCTTGGAGCCTGTCCATGGTACAAGATGGTGTCCTTCTTAGGGAAACATCTCTGAGTGTGATATCTGCCTCCTTAACCCCATATGCTAGACTTACCCTCAGGAACCACTCCACAGCTGTGTGAGTGACTAGAGGGTGGCCAGAGGTTGATGTCAGGGACATCAATGACATAATAGCATCACACACCTCAAGAGAAGTGGGAAGATCTCAGGGAGTGGACAGGGAAGGGAGTCAGGAGATGTCAGCTCCAATGGAGGGACAGATGCCCACAGACACAGACTTTGGAGGTAGAGCTGGATAAACCCCAATTTTGTCTCCCCCTGAGTGGGACAACTCCAAAGCACATTCCACAAGCCTCTGGGCATGTTGAGCCCCAGGCCACAGAGGTAACCTGCTCATCCTTCCCTACCTTGCTCCCACATTCCCTCTCTTGTTTCTGAACATCACCTCTCACACAGACAAATTGCTTCCAAGCTCTTCTCTCAGTTCTTCTTTCTGGGATCCAGAACTGGGATAGAGAACTCCGTGGCTGGCTCCTGTCATAGTCTAGTGCCAGGGGTGGGAACAATCACTGCAAGTTGTGACAGAGACTCAGAAAAATACCTCAGGGCAGGATAGCAAATTTTCCTGAGTGGGTCAGAGAAGGCTTGTGGGGCTAAGTGACCTTTACAAAGTTGCAATCCCACACAAAAGGTGTCATAGAGGGGCTCAGAGGAGGAAGGGTTAGTCCTATTTGGAGCAAAAAAAATTTCAGACAGGCAGAGATTGAGCTGAGGAAAGGGTGCAGTGTAGTCCATAGCTGAGGAGAGAATGCAGGTGAGGGCATGACTGCCACCTGGGCTACCAAGATAGTAAACATCTGTGGAGCACACCTGTGGAGGACTTGGGCAGGAGGTGCTACATGTGCCATCTCATTAGATGCCTACAGTAATTTTCTGGGCCATCCCCAACATAGAAGAAGAGGAAACTGAGGCTCAGTGCCTGGCCAAGGTGGAGCCAGGGTATGAAATCATGGGCAGAGAGAGAAGGAATGGACCATAGGGATTGCTCTTGGTGATTCCTTTTAGATTTCCTGTCCATGGAAGGTCCTAATGGGCCTGCTCTATGCCAGGACGTGTGCTAGGCCATTTGAACATGGTATTGTGCTCTAGGCAGCCCTTTCTATATTAAACATTAATACTATATAATATTTTGTCTTATGTAAATGTGCTTGTGTTGGATGAGATATGAATAATTTATGTGGCTGTGAAGTTGTCATCCCAGATGTTAGGGACAAAGAGTTGTTCATCCCTCTTGTCCTGTGCTACTGTGCCCCAACCCACTGAACTGAGAAAGGGCTGCCTTTGCCTCTCTGCCACTTGCTGTCAAGGGACAAAGATGAAACAGAGATAGAGAGATGAGCAGAAGACAGCATGGGGGAGTTTCTGAGGTCTTGAGCCACATATAGGCAGAACCAGTATCTCCACCGTGCAGTAAAATGCCCCAAATCCCATCCCTCCTCTCCTGGGAGGCTGGGCTTCTCCTCCAGGGCCACACTCCTGCCCAATCCTCCAGGAAAATCCTAAACTCCAACTTGCACTGATGGCTAGCTACCTCTGTCTCTGCCTCTGTTCTCCTCTATGCCTCTCTCTGTCTCTGACTGTTTTTCTTTCTGTCTCTGTCTTTCTATTTGTCTGTGTCCTGTCTGCCTCTGTCTCTCTGTCTGTCTTTCTCTCTGACCTCTGGCCACATTCTCATTCTGTTCACCTCACACCACTTTGGAGATCCTGGCCCTCACAGGCAGCCAGACTCATTGTTATTGGCTCAAATCAGAGCCTCTTTTCTTCATATTTATCGCAGACTCCTGTATCATGGTTATACACAAGGCTCTTGGAGGTGGAGCTGGGAAGCAGGAATGAGGGAGTGAGCAAGTGAGACAAGGAAGAGAAAAAAATCCAATCCAAAGTTCTGGAGCTGGTTATTACTGTGGGCAGTGGAGGCTAGATCCCGTGGAGGCTCCTCTAAAAACTCATCAGCTATGTGCCTAAGACATGCCCCATCTCTGTGAAGGATGGGGACTTGGGCTTCCCTGGGAGGAGCTGAGGGAATATGGGGAGTGGCCAAGGGGTGGGGGGAGTAGAAAAGTGTGGAAATTCAGCAGGTGCTGGGGGGATGGTTCTGGCATGTGCAGGAGAGCTGCTCCCCACAAATGCAGCTGAAATCTGAGCTCAGGTAGGGACAATACTTGGTACAATTCCTGGTTGACTGCAAAATGACACCCAACACCCTTAGTGTGGTATTCAAGTCCCCCAGGACTTGGCTTTGGTTGACCAATTAACCTTTATCTACTACTGTTAGCCCTACTGTCATTAAAGTAGACTGCTCCTGTGGCATGTGATAGCTCTTCATGTTTGGCCATCTCAGAGTGTTGGTTTTACCATTCCCACACCCTGAGATGTACTTATATCCTGTACCCTTCCATCTGCATCCATCTAATACCTGTTCATCTTTCAAGTCACACTTCTACCAAGAAAACTTTGGAAGCCTCTCTATCCCAATGTGAGATCTTGGCTCTACCATCAGTAGCTACATTTCTCTTTCACTGGCTTTTCTTCAATTAAATTTCTTCAATATTACCAGGCTTCAATTTGCCAGGCATGACACCAGGGACCAAGGTCACAGAAATGTATGCCTGCCCTCGAAGACCTGGTAGCACACTGAGGTATCTGAGCACAGGTAGAGTATGAGTTCTTAAGGCAAGAATTATCTTATTGCTGTGGTGTTCTAGAACCCAGCAAGGTGCTGGCCGATTGAAGGTGCGGCTGTTTTCATTCTGGGTGTGTAGCTCTCTCTTTTCCATTTAGTCTAAATTCCTTAGATAAAATGGCACCTGCTTTGTCACACCTTGCTTCAGTCCTGCAGCCTTAGGAGTTGGTGGAGTTTTCAGGCCCTGTTGTAAAAATCTTCTGGCAGCCTGGGCACCTGAGCAGTTGCCCTGGGCTCTCTAATGAAGACTACAATGGAGGTAGATAAGTGACCTGCCAGAGGCAGGGCCAAGAAGCTCTGCCAGACCTCCCCTGAGGGGTGTCTGCATTCTCCTGGCTAATGGCAAACATTTCTCTCTCTGGCTGCCAAGAATCCCCCTTTTCTGGTTGCTTTTGGACTCCTGGCATGACACAAGCCCTTTGGGAGGCTGCAAGGTCACCTCATGCCAGCATCAACATCATTGTCTGTTGGCCAGATGTCCCAAGACAGGTGTCAGACTTAGTGACTACAGGGAGTGTGTCCTGAACCCAGAGATCTGGCAATCCTCAGTGCAAGTGAAGATGAGCTTTAAAATAGGTCCAATCAACTAAAGGCTTGGGCTGATTAGATGGGAGTTTCTGATTTTTAAAAGTTTTTAAATTGTAATATACATTCTATTTTAAAATGTATATATTTACAGTTTAAATAATAAAAGGAGAAGCCATGTACCGATGATCCAAGTTAAGAAATAGAACATAATCCTCTGTGCTCCTCCCAACCTCATCCACCTCCAGATATAACCAGTACCCTGAAGTTCGTGTTTACCATTCCTTACTTTTCTTTATAGCTTTATCACATTACATGCATTCCTAAATAAAATTTTAGTTATGCCCACTTTTGAAGTTTAAGTGTTTCTACTGTATATATATACGTTGTGTGATTTGTTGTTTTTGTTCCACATTTTTTTAAAAAATTGCCCACATTCATGAATATGGCTATAGCTCATTCATTTGCACCATGATATAGTATTCCACAAAATGCATTTATGCATGCATTTATCCAATTTGCTTTTAAGGGAGATTTGGATTGTTTTCAGTTTTTTGCTTTTTTTATATCATGCTGCAATGAGCTCTTCTATACACGGTTTCTGGGGTACATATGCAAATGCTCTTGTTAGGGCAGTAGTTCTCAACACCAGTGCCCCCCTCTGTGACAAAAATTTTGTGATGTTTTTACTATTTTGAAATGAATTTTTTTTATCATATACCATAGCATATTTAAGGAATTTCAAGAAATCAATCTGTTGCTCTAATAGTAATATAATAGAGAAATAAAACATAGCAAATTATAACAACAGATGGTTTGTACCAATATGCAAATTTGGGATAACAATTACACCAGGAGCCAGAATAATGATGTCCAATGTTTTCACCTGTGTGTAAACTTACTATGATTTTTCTAGCTACAAATGCAAGCAGACATAGGTGTTTTGAATTGGTGACCCTAATACCATATGGAAGGTTCTCAATAGAGATATGATTTTCTGAAATATTGGCCAATTCTGGGCAAAGTTCCAAACACCAATGGAAAGCACAGTCTTCCTTCATGTTGGAAGGTAGTTGCAGTACTAGAAAATGCAGTATGTTAAAACTCATTAACACAACATGTGTATTATATGTAAAACAAAGGTAGAGTAGGATTTCAGGATCAGATAAGTATGAACAGATGCTCACCTGCATAAATTATGTAGCCACGTGGGATGAAGGCTAATTCACCTTTGTGTGGGACTGCTCCAGAAACTGTAGGACACCTACTGTTCATTGTCCCACCTACTAAATGTCAATGTGCCCCTCACTCTTAGTGACATCCTCCTAGGGTGTGGTAATGAGCCTGTTGGGAACCACTTTTTTAGGGTACTTAAGAGTGAAAGTGCTAGGTTTGAGGGTAAGTGCACATTTAACTGATTAGATAATAACAAATGGCTTTCCAAGATGGTTAACTCAATGTACTGTTCCATTACCCATGCATGAGGATTTCTTTGTTCTGCTTTCTTACTTGCACTGGGAATTGTCAGACTTCTACATTTTTGCCTGTCTGGTAGGAGTCAAATTGTCTTTAATTGTATTTTCTCAGCTTCTCACATAATTAAACACTTTTACATGTTTATGGATCATTAGTGTTTTTATTCTATGAAATTGACTGGTCATGTCATTTGCCTATGTTTTCTTGTTTATTTTTAAAGGTCCTTTATTTTTATTGATACTAATCTGTCAATTATATGTATGCAAATATATTCTCCTAGTTGGTGACTTTGTATTTTTACCTGTTTTATGATGTCTTTTGATGAGACGTTTGTAATTTGAATTTTATACCTAAAGATACATGGAATTATCTAGTCTTATAACTTTCCCTTGGGAAAGGATCATCCAGTCTGCTCAATGAGCTCACTATTTATCCATACTTTTTCTGTCTTAGTAAAATATATCACTTCTGTCCTCATCCACCACTCCCACACATATGCACTTTGCACTTTTTAGCTCTGAGGCAGATTTCCGTGATATCCTTTAAATAGCTGTTGATATGGCAGAGTTCTGCTCTCTCTATTGTCTTGAGTGTTGATTTAACAGGTGGCCCTTGGTGAACGTGGACCACAAGTGCTTAAGCACAGAGTTGCCTATGTCCCCAGACATTCTGCAGGAAAGCAGGGTCTTTTTGAGGATTCCAGAATTAACTGAACTCACAGAACCAGCCAGTCAGTCTGATGTAAGTTTTGAAGAAGGCTATGCCTTTAAGGCTATAATGCCACTGTCTCCAGATGTGTAAATGGAAAAGATAACAAATTGAGACAGATTTCCATATTGGGCTCCCCATCTCTACAGTGAAGTTCCCTTCGGAGAGAGCTGGACATATCAATGAATTGGTATGAGTAGGGAGTCTCTGAAAGCCAACGTCTAATAAGTTTGGTGCAAAGGCAGATCAAGCTCATTTTTCCCTAAGCTTTACCTTCTGATGGTTTAATTTTTTTTTTTGAGAGAGAGAGAGAGAGAGAGAGAGAGAGAGAGCAAGAGAGCAGGCAATCAGGAGAGGAGCAGAGAGAGAAGGAGAGAGAGAATCTCAAGCAGGCTCCATGATCAGCACAGAGCCCATTGTGGGGCTTGATCTCACAGCCATGATATTATGACTTGAGCTGAAATCAAGAGTTGGACACTTAACTGACTGAGTTAAGGTGCCCCTGATGGTTTCAAATGTGAAGTGCCCCTGATGGTTTAAAATATGAAGAAAGTTAACCAATTATAATGATACAGACTTACAGGGACACAACTGCATCCCAAGTTAGCAGTCAGCTCTAGTCTCTTCCAGAGGTTCTGGAATACTTCCCAAGGTGGCTTTTCTTGAGCTTGCCCAGGCCACCCATGTCCTGCTCACATCTGGTGCTGTGGGCTGGAGCCCACCAGAGCTGTCTGCAGCAGATTGTAGGATCAGGTCTCTTTGACCTCAACCCTCTTGAAGGAATCTGACCATGCCTCTGAACCAGGGATAATTAGATGGATTTGTGCTTAATGCGTTTTCCAATCAATGCAACAACCTGAGGACTAATTTATGAAAATTGAATATGGTGACAAAACACTGCATTAAAACCTTACATATCTTTATAGATTAAAAGTTAGTGTTGGGGGTAGATTTACAGATGGCTTGGGGAAACCACAAGACAATAGAGAGTTTTCCTCTTTCGTTTTACCTTATAGATTGATAATGTCCATAAGGATGGAAGAAAGGCTGGGAAATCAAAATATCTTCTTAGGGGGTGAAGTATATCTCTTCCTTCCAGTGTGTTTATCTCACTGCCTATTCTCTTCTATTCTAATGACAGAACATAGACTCTCTGGTCTCTTAAATCCACACCCTCTGCCCCACCAAAAATAAGATTTGAGAATGTGTCTCAACGTCTGAGCTAAATTCCAAGACAGCCACTTCTCTAAAGCAGGAACATTATCAAGTGGGCCTGACCCAAATGGCCAGTGGTTTCCACACTCCTTTGGTGTTTCTTTCTGGGCAGAAAGAACCTTGAATCCAAGAACCTAACCCTGGACTCTGGTGTGGGGAGGAAGGGCCAGCAGATCTCTAAAAGGCTTTAACATATGAGCTAACAACAACTACCCTGCTCCAAAACAAACAAAAAACCCAAACAAAACAAAAAAAAAATACAAAACCACAGAAAACTTCAAAGCCTCTGGAAACTCATCAGAGAAAAGGGGGAGGGGAGAAACGCTTGTTTTATTGCATTTCATTTCTGGAGGGCCAGGGAGATTGTAAAGAAAGTCTGAGAGTTTTTGTGGTTGGTATGAACAGCAGCGTCTGGCAGAGGAAATGCTCCCTGACAGGACATGGGTGCAAATGCTTCCTGACAATTCTAATCAAGGAGTGCTCTCATTAGCATTCAGGATGGCTGGGATGATAAATTATATGAATAATTTTGGTTCTTTGTCAGGGCTTGGATGATATCTTCCTGCAACACATCTGTAGCTGCGCATACTTAATTACTAACTAAAGAACAGACAGGACGCATGAAGTGCAGGCACATCTTTATGCTGCAGAACTGACACATGTGTCCGATGGGGCATACATTAGAGAAACAAATGAGATGGCAAGCTTTTAAGCCAGAGGCCTCCTGGGACCCTTGGTTGAGCACAGGATCCAGCTGGAAACAAGGCAGAGACTTTGATCCTGGCAGGGTTAATTTATGGGCTGGGGCTGGGTTACTGTAACAGTCACACTATCTTACCAGGCTCCCTTCAGACCAACTTTGCATTCCTGAATTCAGACAAGTGATACATGAAGACGATGGCAAGTTTGAACCTTTAAAATGTGCCAAGCACTTTGTGAGTACTTCATAAATGACACTGATATGACCAGTTTCGTCCACTTCAGGGACAAATATAAATACAGTGTTTGGGAAAACCATTAACTTAAAACTCTACATGTTCCAATATCAACATTTTCTCCACTAAGCTTCCTGATCTTCATTGGCTTCTGTAACCTCTGACTACAAAGTGCAAACAGTTCAAAGTAAAATTACAGGTCTTGGGAATGGAGCAAAATTTCATGATGCCAATGAAAGTGATGTGGGGATGTTGTTCACATCCCATGCAAACTCTTGGCTAGTTGAGGCTCTGGTTGAGGTGCACTAAGTAACTGTGGAAGAGAAAGCTAGCATGAAGACAACAGAAAAGGCACTTAAAAGAGGACTAATTTGAAAATCAAAGAATGAAGAGAGGCCTCTGGAAAAACTGAATGAAGTTTTCTATGACAGTCATCTTTTATAACAATATTTAGAAAATCTTTTTAAAATAGTGCTTAGAAAATAAAACATGAAACCCAAGATGATCTATTTTACTATCATATGTTATTAACAGCTCAGTGGTTCCTTAAACATACCCACTGGTTGAAGGATGGAATCTGGAGAGCTTTCAACATCAGCCATGTGGTGTACTGAAATCAGCCCCCTCATCATGTCCCTTTCTTCCACATAATTTAATTCCAAGAGGCTTATTACCCTTCCTAACTCTGAGCCTTGGATGGACTCATTTGGACCTTCCAGCCAGCTTTGAATCTTGGAGAATGGGATGGGCAGATGTAGAATGTGACTTGCCAGTGGAGAATGAGTGAAAATTTCTTTCTCACTTCCAGAAAGAAACTTTATAAGACCTAAGGGAGTTGCACCATTGCTTTTCCCACCTTGCAATGCTCGTGGGGCATGTATCAAGATGAAGCCCAACAAAGATGTGATATGCTCTGCTTGTCTATTTTCATACATATGGACTCCTAGCTCATCAGATCTCCTAGTTCAGTTATGGCTTTTCATTACTTCATTAATAGTATTTAAGAAACACTATGAAAAAGCTAAATGTTTTATGCTGATGGTATCATTTAATCTTCACAATAAGTTATGAAACAGCTTTTGTTAGCTTCGTCCATAAAGAATGAAGAAACTGAGGCTCATAGAGGTTGGTCATCTGGTCAGTGGATTGGGATTTGATTTATGGTCTCTCTAACATCAATATATGTTCATTTTACCTTCACACTCTACTAAGTTTCCGATAGGGCCCAATCCTATCAGCCCATGTGCAAAAAAACCACCTTTCTTTATGTTCACTAAACCTGTTTCTGGCAGGCTGTGCACAGCTAAGTGCTCTTTACTGTTTGCTTAGTAGGTCATTGAGAGTGTGCAGATGTGCAAGTGCACATATAAACACAGCTGCCTTGAAAACATATGGTGTGTGTACCTGTGACTTGTGTGCTTATCTTTTTGAAGATTCTGAGCATTGATTAAGCATCATCTGCATTCATCAGCATGTTAGGAGGCAGTATGTGGCATGCATGGGCCAGTGTGTGGGGCAGGTATGAGGTCACCTGGTTTTGGTCTGCATCAGGCTGAGGCATTGGTTTGGGTGTCCCAGAAGAGTAGCTGTGCATGTTACTTTATTGATGATTTCTTACACCTATTTCTCCAGGAAAGACACAGGACTTGCCTTTTATTCACAACTCCACTCCAGAGAAACATGAGTCTATATACTCTGACAAGGGGTGACATTTCTGAGGCCATCAGAGTCAGCATCCTTCCACAAGTTCTATGAGTAAGGCCCTGCCCTGTGTGTATTTATATGTGTGTGTGTATGTGTGTGTGCACAAGCATGTGTGTGTTGTTGGGGAGACTGGGGAGAGAAAAACTTGAAGGAGAACCCTGCACTCCATGCAGCTCAACTATCTATAATGCTTGAAAATAGCTCTGAGTCAATGTAGATAGATATGGAAAGCTTTCTGAGATACTAAGTAGAAAACTGAATATGGAATATACCTTCATTTCTGGAAAAAATGAACATTATTTAAGTAAAATTTGATTTAAACACCTATCCCATGAATAGTAGGTCCTATGGAGTCTTGGAGAAAGTTGGCCTGCAATTTTCTTTGTTTGGGTTCCAGGTCCTGGCTGAATTACTGATCTCCCATAGCTCTCACCTCCTGTGACTTCTCTCCTCCCAACTCTCACCCTCCTCAAATGGAATGCAATCATGTCCTTTGTTCCCCACTCCTGTCAGTGCAAAGCAGAGGCTGGCATGGCCTTCAGAGGGGTGGATGCTGCCTGCGGTCTGCAGTGGTGAGGACCTGCTCCATATAGGGCTGCCTCAACTGCAAAGAAAGACATGCATGGGAAGGGGAAGGGACTGGGTTACTTAAGGGAGACTTGTTCTGGAGAAAATAGTAGGTAGGCAGAGTATCTGCATGAGCAGGAGCTGGGGAGTGGTAACTGTAGGCATAGTAAGAAACCCCTCTATTTGGAGAACATTCTCCAAGACCAGTAGGAGATAGGCTGCTAAGGCCTCAGAGCTCAGTTCCTGCTTGGTCCTCAGATGCCCACATCACCAGGTTGCACTTTGTCGGTACCACTGAAGAGTCACTGACAGCTCCTTAGCAGACAGTCCATGTGGCCAGTCCTGAGCACTGAGGAGACCAGGCTGTCTGGAAGAGGGTGCAGGAAAGGAAGACTGGTCAAAAAGCCATTTCCATAGCTTAGTGGGAGAAAGTAGGGCCTGAACTAGGGGAGAAGAAGAGAGGGCAGACATGAGAGAGTAGGCTGGAGTGTAGGATGTTGCAACCTCATGTGAGAAGATCAGGTGGAGACAGGCACAAAACAGACCACCCTAGAGCCTCTGAAGCAAGATAGTGGGTTGGTGGGAGAAAAGTCAGAGGAAGTTCCAGGCTGGCTGCTGCTGAGAAAGAGGCTGACAGACCCCTTAGTGTGCCTTGTTGATCCTGGGTGCAGGTATGAGCTCACACAGAAAGAGCTCCAGTCTCTAGGGGAGATAAAACTGTTGAAGATGCTGGACAGCCTGTGGTTCCTGCTGAATAGGACACACATCTGAGGAGCAGTGGGGATGCAAAGAGGGGACCCTCTATAAATTGGAGGAGGGGACAGTGCACCACTGAGAAGACGGAGTTGGAGCTGGTCCCTGGAGACTAAGAAGTTCACAGGCAGAGAAGAGGTGGGCTGTGGGGGAGGAGGGCATTATAGACAGAGGGGGCCTCTGAGGGTACAAATATACTGTTGTTTTCAGAGGTCACAGCTCTGATTTCAATGTCCTGTATGGTATGTTGGCTTTCTTCTAGAGAGTAGAGAAACTTAAATCAGACCTCTGATGTCCTACCCCAGGACCAGGGTTCTCCATTAAACACATGGGCTTCTGGCTATGAATTTTTCATTTGTAACCGAGGTCAAGCTGGGGCAAGTTCTGACTTAAGAAGATCCTGGGAAAATTGATGTTGCACAGTGCTCCATGCACAGTAGGTATTCAACATTTGTCTCTATTATCATCATTATTATTTTATCAACAGCTCTCCAAAAGACCGAGAAAAAAGTGTTTTGTGCATGTAAGTCCTTAAGTGTCCAGGGAGTTCATGGAAACCATGACACATGAGCCCTGAAGGCACATGGTGGAGAGATTACAGTGTTCTGAACACACTTTCTTAGTTTCCCTCTAATTGTTTTTGACTCTTATCAAGGACACAGATGCGTATGAATGCCTCGAGTCAAATAAGGGAAGTGTATGAATGCTGCCATCCTCTGTGTGTGGGCAGAAGTTATCTTTGATTTAATAAAGCCAGGAGCTCTCTTCATTCCCGTGCAATGTGAGAGGAAGGAAGCTATAGTACCACAAAGCCCTACAAAGCATAGGCTTTGGAGCTGAGCCATCAGAGTTAAAAAGCCAGTGCTACCAGATTTCATCTGGCCTGGCTCTGTAATCTCAGACAGATGACTTTACCTTTCTAAGCCTCAGTTTTCTTCATGTGTAAAGTGGGGCCTTATATGGATTAAAGACGATAATGTGCATTTGTAAAGTGGTTAGCACACTAAGTCTGTTAATTAAACTTTAGTTGTTAAATATTTATTTCATATGTGAGTAGACACTGTTATAAGGTCATATATTTGCTCTTATGTTGATGGAAACTAAAATTTAGCAAATAATGCTACCATCTTAACTGTACAGATTGCTTGGTGGCCTAACTCTATGTTGTAACATTTGAGGGAAGAATCAGCCTTCTGAGACTACCTCTGCTCATCCACAAATATTCCCCCATTTTCATCAAGAGGTTGTGCATGTTTGCCAGACTTTTCCTTCTACTTCACTGGCAACCTGAATGTGTAATGAGCAAATCTGGTGGAATGTCATGTTGGGGTTCAACAGTTCACTGTTTAAATCTGCCCTAGGTGTTAGGGGTCACTGTTGCTGCCCTGGTGGGGCCAGGCAGGCTAAGGTGCACCAGGAGGAGGTGCATATACTCAGGCAGAACACAGGCCCCCTCCCTTCGCTCTTGGTTTTGAGCAGTGTTGGGAGCTCAATATTCCTAAGTGCTGGCTGCTCTAAGTGATCATTTACATGCCAGCGTGGCCACAAAGGAAGGATTTATAAACATGCACTTTTCTGAACGAATTGGATGAAATCAGCTTCCCAGCTGCGGCAGGGTCATTTCTGCCAAGCCAGTTAGGGTTAGATATATTATCCTAAGGAAAGATCCGATAAGGATGGATCATTTCTTTATCCTACAGGTCAGAAAACTGAGACCCAGGAGGGGGGCAGGAGATTCCTCAAGGTCACAACCCAGCCCATACACCCAGAAACACTGTGTGAGGAGCTCAGCAGTAATTGGCTCTGTGATTTAATTCTTGCAATTCTATACGAAAAGTTGCTTTATTGCCAATGGGAAAATTTCTCCTGTGCTCTTGGAAGTGAAGAAGGTCAAATAGCTGCAATTTAAAGAAACCTTAAACTAGAGTTCAACAACTCACAAAAGGGAAAAATGGGCCAAGTGGGGGTCATGGGCAAGTGGAGGTAGCATACCCTTTCCAGGAGATGACCCCCAAACTGATGCCAATGGGTCATGCTGTGAAGGAATTCAGGCAGAATTATCCATGTTTATACTATTTCCATATTTCACTATTGCTCTGATTTTTCTACAGAAGCTGGGAATCCAGAATTTTATGTGAAACCCTGTTTTTCAGTGTTGTCAACTCAGTGGACCAAACAATTCATATCAGCAGAGCCGCTCCAGACTGCCACTTCCGGCTTGAACACTCAGTAAGCTGGCAAGCAGTGTGTTGCCTGGGTGAGTTTTAGCAGGTAAGGAGCTATTACTGAGGTTTCATGCCATTTCTATGGTGTACACAGCTTCCCCCAGCAAGGAGAAGATAGATGACCCCATATTCCCTGTACATCATTGTCTTATGTCATCAAAGATGACACTTTTCCCATTGAGTTTGAAAGCAGAAGTTTCAATCATTCTGAACAACTTGGAGTCTCAGAGAGAGACTAGAGAAACATGCTTCAATGTCTACAATGGCAAAATGTTGTGGAAAAACTCTGCCTTCAGCTCATCTTCATGCAGCTGCCTCCCTGTTATACCTAGGCTTTGCTCTGTGGCCTTTTCTGCCACCCTGGTGGGTCCTGGGCAAGCTGAAGTTCACCAAGAAGAGAGGTGGACACTGAGTCAGAACATAGGCCCCGCTCTCTTTGTTTCTGTTTTGAGCTGTGTCGGTAGCTCAGTAATCTTAAGAAGGATGCCCTAGAGCCTGTCTCTGTCCAGCATCCAAACACTGAACTTCCCTTTCTCATTTTTTATGCCCAAAGGGATCAAGTGGCTAGTCTCATAAGCCAATTTGTCTTAGTGGGAAACAGTAATTTCCAGAGAACATGTCCTATTGAAGTTGAAGTATCTTTTACAGGTATGTCAAGTGTCTTGTCTTATTAGTTTTCACATATGAACATCACCTCCAAATGTGCCTTTATGTACCTTCCCCCTTGTTCCCTCCCCCATTTTGCATATACTATCACATCATGGATATTCTTGGTGTTGTACATTCTATGGGCTTGGCAATTGTGCAATGACGTGTATCCACCAACATATATCATACCGAGTGTATTCACTGCCCTAAAAAATTTCTGTATTCTAAATAATCCTAAAATTTGTATGGAACCAGAAAGGACCCTGAATAGCCAAAGCAATCTTGAAAAAGAAAATTAAAGCAGGAGGCATCACAATCCCAGACTTCAAGCTATACTACAAAGCTGTAATCATCAAGACAGTATGGTACTGGCATAAGAACAGACACTCAGATCAATGGAATAGAATAGAGAACGCAGAAATGGACCCACAAATATATGGCTAACTAATCTTTGACAAAGCAGGAAAGAATATCCAATGGAATAAAGACAGTCTCTTCAGCAAGTGGTGCTGGGAAAACTGGACAGCGACATGCAGAAGAATGAACCTGGACCACTTTCTTACACCATACACAAAAATAAACTCAAAGTGGATGAAAGACCTCAATGTAAGACAGGAAGCCATCAAAATCCTCAAGGAGAAAGCAGGCAAAAACCTCTTTGATCTTGCCCACAGCAATTTCTTACTCAACACGTCTCTGAAGGCAAGGGAAACAAAAGCAAAAATGAACTACTGGGATCTCATCAAAATAAAAAGCTTCTGCACAGCCAAGGAAACAATCAGCAAAACTAAAAGGCAACCGACAGAATGGGAAAAGATATTTGCAAATGACATATCAGATAAAGGGTCAGTATCCAAAATCTACAAAGAACTTATCAAACTTAACACCCAAAAAACAAATAATCCCGTGAAGAAATGGGCAAAAGACATGAAGATGTATCGAAGTCTTTTTCTCCAAAGAAGTCTTCTTCTTCAAAGAAGACATCCAGATGGCCAACTGACACATGGAAAAATGCTCGACATCACTCATCATCAGGGAAATACAAATCAAAACCACAATGAGATACCACCTCACATCTCTCAGAATGGCTAATGTTAACAACTCAGGCAACAACAGATGTTGGCGAGGATGCAGAGAAAGAGGATCTCTTTTGCATTGCTGGTGGGAATGCAAACTGGTGCAGCCACTCTGGAAAACAGTATGGAGATTCCTCAAAAAACTAAAAATAGAACTACCCTACGACCCAGGAATTGCACTACTAGGCATTTATCCATGGGATACAGGTGTGCTGTTTCAAAGGGACACATGCACCCCCATGTTTATAGCAGCACTATCAACAATAGCCAAAGTATGGAAAGAGCCCAAATGTTCATCAATGAATGAATGGATAAAGAAGATGTGGTATATATATATATATATATATATATATATATATATATATACACATACAATGGAGTATTTCCCGACAATCAAAAAGAATGAAATCTTGCCATTTGCAACTACGTGGATGGAACTGGAGGATATTATGCTAAGTAATCAGAGAAAGACAAAACTCATATGACTTCACTCATATGAGGACTTTAAGAGACAAAACAGATGAACATAAGGGAAGAGAAACAAAAATAATATAAAAACGGAGGGAGACAAAACAGAACAGACTCATAAATATGGAGAACAAACAGAGGGTTAATGGAGGGGTTTTGGAAGGGGGGATAGACTAAATGGGTAAGGGGCATTAAGGAATCTACTCCTGAAATCATTGTTGCACTATATGCTAACTAATTGGGATGTAAATTTTAAAAAAATTTAAATTAAAAAAATTTTTTCTGTGTTCTGTCTCTTTCCACTGAATCCCTGGCAACAACTAATCCTTTTACTATCTCCATAGTTTTGCTTTTTCCAGAATTTTATATAGTTGGAATTAAACAGTATGTAGCTTTTTCAGATAGGCTCCTTTCAGTTAGTAATATGCATTTAAAGTTCTTCCATGTCTTTTCATGGCTTGATAACCCATTTCTTCTTAGCACTGAATACTATTCCATCATCTGAATGTAACACAGTTTATTTATCCATTCACTCGCTGAAGGACATCTTGGTTACTTGTAAGTTTGGCAGTCATGATAGAAGCTGTTATAAATATTCACATGTAAGTTTTTGTGTGTACATAAGTTTTCAACTCTTTGGGTAAATACCAAGGGACGTAATTGCTGGATCATATGATTACCACTCATCAAAATTGATTTTACCATTTTACATTCTCACCAGCAATGAATGCATGTTCTTGTTGCTCCACATCCTCACCAGCATTTGGTGTTAACATTTTGGATTTTAGTTATTCTAATAGGTGTGTAATAGTATCTCATTGTTGTTTTAATGTTTCCTTAATGTCATGAGATGTGGAACAACTTTTCATATGCTTCTCTGACATTTGTATATCTTCTTTAGTGAAGTGTCTGGGTATTTTGCCCATTTCATAATTGGCCTGTTCTCTTATTGTGAATTTTAAGAGTACTTTGTAAATTTTGGGTGTTTTATCAAATATATAATTTTTCAAGTATTTTCTTCAAGTCTATAGCTTGTGTTCTTACTCACTTGACAATGTCTTTGCAGAGCAGAAGTTTTAAATTGTAATAAAGTCCAATTTATCAATTATTTCCTTCATGGATTATGTCTTTGGTATTCTATCTAAAAAACTATTCTCATATCCAAGGTCATCTATTTGGTTTTCTCCTATATTATCTTCTAGTAATTTAATAATTTTGTATTTTACATTTAGGTTGATAACACAACTTTTTGAAGGATGAAATTCTGTTTCTAGATTCATTTTTTTACATATGGATGCCCAGTTGTTCCAGCACCATTTGTTGAAAAGATTATATTTGGGAGGAGTTAAGATGGCGGAGTAGTGTGGGGACGCTGAGCTTGTCTCATCCCTGAAATGCAGCTATATCAGCATGAAACCATTTTTGACACCTAGGAAAGTGATCTGAGGATGAATTCAACAATCTGCATTATTTGAGCCACAGAACTCGGAAAGTATGCAGTATGGAGAGGTGAGTCAGGGAGAGAAAAGCCACAGAGCTGCAGGGGGTAGGGAGCCGTTTTCATGGAGATAAGACAGAGAGAGAGAAAGAGAAAGAGGGAGAGTGCAATGCATCGGAACATACAAGAAAAGCATTCCCCCCAAAAGTAGCTGGAGGGAAAGAGAGAAAGAATGAAAACACTAGCATAAGACTGGACAAAAAACCTGTTTATTTATTTTTGAGAGAGAGAGAGAGTGAGACAGAGAGAGAAGTAGCAGGGAAGGGGCAGAGGGAGAGGGAGTCACAGAATCTGAAGTAGGCTCCAGGCACTGAGCTGTCAGCACAGGGCCCAACCCCACGACCCTCCAAGATCATAACCTGAGCTGAAGTCAGACACTTAACTGACTGAGACACCCAGGTGCCCCTCTCTCAACACTTTAAATACTTCACTCTATTCCTTTCTTGTTTGCATAGTTTCTGAAGAGTCAGATGTAATAATTTTTCTCCTCTATTAGGTAAGATTCCCTGCCCCCCCAGCCCCCCATACCCTGCTACCTTCAATATTTTTTCTTTATCTTTAATTTTCTACAGTCTGAAAATAATATCCCTAGGTGCAGTTTTTTGTTGATGGTGGTGGTAGTTTGCTTGCTTTTTTAGACACTTATTCTGTGTGATGTTTCCTGAGCTTCCTGGATCTGTAGTTTGGTGTCATTAATTTGGAAAAATTCTCAGTCATAATTTCTTCAAATATTTCTTCTGTTCATTTCTCCTTTCCTTCTTCTGGTATTCCCATGATATATATGTCACACCTTTTGTAAGTTGTCCAATGGTTCTTATATATTTTGTTCTCTCTCTTTTTTTCAATCTTTTATTTTTCTGTTTTTTTCTATTTTGGAAGTTCCTATTGACATATATCCTCACCCTCAGGTATTCTTGCCTCGGCCATGCCTATTTCTGTTACACTGTTTTTTTAATCTCTAGCATTTCTTTTTAATTTTTCTTGGAATTTTCATCTCTCTGCTTACATTACCCATCTGTTTTTGCATGCTGTCTACTTTATCCATTAGAGCATTCACCACATTAAACACATTTGTTTTAAATTCCTGGTCTGAAATTTAAACATCTTTGCCATATCTGAATTTGCTTCTGATGTCTGTTCTGTCTCTTCAAACTGTGTCTTTTGCCTTTTAGTATGCCTCATAAGTTTTTCTTGATAGCCAGACATGATGTCCTTGTTAAAAAGAACTGTTGTAATCATGCCTTTGGTAATATGGTGTTAATATGTGGGAAAGGGGAATAATGCTATAGTCTTATAATTAGATCTCTGTATTTTAGTGAGCATGTGCTTTTGGACTCTAAGCCTGACATGTACTTTGCAATATCCCTCCCCAACCTTAGGTAAGACAAGATGGCTACATACAGTGGGTTGGAGTTGAATATTTCTGTTCTTCCAGGTTGGTTTGGCCTTGAAAGAAACCCAATAGTTTAGACTCTGGTAAAATAGTTTGTCTTGAGTACAGGCCTTTTAAGTAAAACAAAAAGCTCTGCTATATTTCAAAATGTTTCCTTTTCTGTTCTCCTCTGTTAGGAGCACATGAGACTTTTCTTCAATATTCACTGTGAACTCCTGGACTTAAAACTCACAAAAGAGAAAGGAGGAGCCAAGATGGCGGAACAGCATGGAAGCTTTTTATGTGTCTCCTGTCCATGAGATACAGCCAGACCAACACTAAACCATCCTACACACCTAGAAAACTGATTGAAAGATTAACACAACAATCTGCACAACCTGAACCACAGAATTCATCAGGTACATGACACGAAGAGCTGAACTTGGGGAGCAAGAAGTCCTGAAAGTTAGGGAACCCCTTTGGTGGGCAGAGAGAGGATGGAGACTGAGGGGGGGAGCATATGGGAAAAGCACCCCTCCCCAAAAGCAGCTGGAGAGAAAGTGGAAAATTGGGAACAGCCATAGGGACTAAACTAAAAAGGGAGAAAGGAGAAAGGAGAGGGTTTAAATTCCATTAAGACCATAAACAAGAGGATCGCAAAGGCTGCAACTCCACAGCTCGATACCTGGCGGTGCTCTGGTGGGAAAGGTGAATCCCCAGGACAGAGTGGGGTCCGGGAGGTTCTCGGACCACACGGGGAAAAGCGGTTCCACTGCTGGAAGGACATTTGGTAGAGACTGTTGAAGACACCTGGTCCCAGCGGACCCCGGAAGGCAGCCACATTTGCTGGTGCTGGGGCAACGTTGTTGAGGGTGAAGCCTGGTGTCAGATGTGTGTTGCGATTTTCTATGGTCCCTAAAACGCTGAGGCTACACTGTCTCACGATCTTTTTTGGGGGCGGGCTGGCACCTGGCCGCAGTCTCAGGGCACCGGTAACAGCAGGGTCCAGCGGGCATTCCTGGGTGTAGCCCACATTTGACCATTGTTCATTCAGCCATTGCTCTGTGAGACCCTCCCACAGAGGGGCGGAGCGGGTCAAAGCCACAGTCCTTTGGAAGTAAGAGGCCGGGGAAAACAGCCTCATCTGAGACAAAACTTGGGACAGAGGTACTGCCTGGGGCCTGGTCACGGAGAGTGAAAAAGCAGGGAGTGGACGAGGGCTGAAGACGGAGGACTGGTACATGATTGCTGATCTGGGAGAACAGACTGGGTGTCTGAGTGGCACCATTTTTCACCACTCCTGCGCATGCACATGTGCACCAACGAGCACCGCAGCAATCCACCCCAGTAGGCTAGCAGTGCCATCTAGTGGAGAGTGGAGCTGTTACACCAAGCCCTGCCCAACTGGGCCAACTTTGCTCTTCAAGAACACAAACTTCACTGCTGGCTTAATTTATGGACTATAAAGAGCTACATGGACTGACCTCTAGGGGAAAATGAAGCAATTTCAGTCCTACTTCAATCTGTTAGCAGGTTCATCTATTCATTTTTTTTCCTCTCTCTTTTTCCTTTTTTTCTTTTACAATTCTTTTCTTTTTCTTGAATACAGAAAGAGAAAAAACTCATTTTTATTTTCAATTTTTATTAAAAATATCTGTCTTTAATTTTTATTACTACATATTTTAGTTTTGTGTAAATTTTTTCAGAGTCCAGAGTGCTAACCATTACACTATGGTACCAGTTTTGTGTAAATTTTTTCAAATTCTACTTTACTTCCATCATTTTATTTTAGTCTACTTCAGTGTACTCACCTTTTCAAATTTTCAAACAATTTCTTTTTTTTCTTTCTTTTTCTTTTTTTCTCTTTTTCAGTTCTTTTCTTTTTCCTGAATGCAGAAAGAGAAAATTTTTACTTTCAATTTCTTTTAAAAATATTTTTATTTAATTTTTATTACTATATTTTTTACTTTTATGTAAATTTTTTCAAATTCTATCTTACTCCCATTATTTTATTTTAGTCCACTTTAGTGTATTCATTTTTTCACATTTTTGAACAATTTCTTTTTTTGTCTTTTCTTTTTTCTTTTTTTATCTTTTTTCTCTTTTCATTTCTCTATATGTTTTTTCTACCATTTTCTCTACTTTTGTGTATTTTAGTCTACTTTAGTGTATTCATTTTTTCAAATTCTCAAACAATTTCCTTTTTTCTCTCCCCCCCGGTTTTTTTTTGTTTCTCTAATCTGTGAAACCACTCTCTACACCCAGACCAAAACACACCTAAGATGTAGCATCATCTATTTGATTTGTGTGTGTGTGTTTAATTTTTAATTTTAATATTATTTTAATTTTATTTTTTTTAATTTCAATTTTCCACCTCATTAATTCCTTTTCTCCCTTCAAAATGACAAAATGAAGGAATTCACCCCAAAAGAAAGAGCACGAAGAAACAATAGCCAGGGATTTAAGCAACACAGATACAAACAAGATTTCTGAACCAGAATTTACAATCATGATAATAAGAATACTAGCTGGAGTCAAAAATATATTAAAATCCCTTTCTGCAGAGATAAAAGAAGTAAAAAATAGCCAGAATTAAATTAAAAATGCTGTAACTGAGCTGCAATCACGGATGGATGCAGCAGTGGCAAGGACGGACTAGGCTGAATAGAAAATCAGCAATATAGAGGGCAAACTTATAGAGAATAACGAAGCAGAAAAAAAGAGGGAGATTAAGGCAAAAGAGCACGATTTAAGAATTAGAGAAATCAGTGACTCATTAAAAAGGAACAACATCAGAATCATAGGGGTCCCAGAGGAAGAAGAGAGAGAAATAGGGGTAAAAGGGTTATGTGAGCAAATCATAGTGGAAGACTTTCCTACCCTGGGGAAACACACAGACATCAAAATCCAGGAAGCACAGAGGACCCCCATTAGATTCAACAAAAACTGACCATCAACAAGACATATCATAGTCAAATTCACAAAATACTCAGGCAAGGAGACAATCATGAAAGCAGCAAGGGAAAAAAGTCCCTAACCGACAAGGGAAGACAGATCAGGTTTGCAGCAGACCTATCCACAGAAACTTGGCAGGCCAGAAAGGAGTGGCGGGATATATTCAGTGTGTTGAATCAGAAAAATATGAAGCCAAGAATTCTTTATCCATCAAGGCTGTCATTCAAAATAGAAGAAGAGATTAAAAGTTTCCCAGACAAACAAAAATTAAAGGAGTTTGTGACCACTAAAGCAGCCCTGCAAGAAATTTTAAGGGAGACTCTCTGAGGAGAGAAAAGGTGAATGAATGAATGAATGAATGAATGAATACCAAAAGCAACAAAGATTAGAAAGGGCCAGAGGACACCACCAGAAACTCCAACTCTCCAAGCATCATAATGGCAATAAATTCATATCTTTCAGTACTCACTCTAACGTACATCTTTCCAGGGACTTTCCAGTACGTCAATGGACTCAATGCTCCAATCAAAAGACATAGGGTAACAGAATGGATAAGAAAACAAGACCCATCCAAATGCTGTTTACAAGAGACCCACTTTAGACCTAAAGACACCTACAGATTGAAAATAAGGGGATGGAGAAGCATCTATCATGCTAATGGTCAACAAAAGAAAGCCAGAGTGGCCATATTTATATCAGACAATCTACCCTTTAAAATAAAGACTGTATCAAGAGATGCAGAAGGGCATTATATCATAATCAAGGTGTCTATAGACCAAGAAGACCTAACAATTGTAAACATTTATGCACCAAATGTGATACCACCCAAATATACAAATTAATTAATCACAAACACAAAGAAACTCATCGATAGTAATACCATAAGAGTAGGAGACTTCAACACCCCACTCACAGCAATTGACAGATCATCTAATAAAAAAAATCAACAAGGAAACAATGGCTTTGAATGACACATTGGACCAGATGGACTTAACAGATATATTCAGAACATTTCATCCTAAAGCAGCAGAATATACATTCTTCTCCAGTGCACATGGAACATTACCCAGAATAGACCATATACTGGAATACAAATCAGACCTAAGTAAGTACAAAAAGATTGAAATCATACTGTGCATATTTTCAGACCACAATGCTATGAAACTCAAAATCAACCACAAGAAAAAATTTGGAAAGGTAACAAATACTTGGAGACTGAAGAACATCCTACTAAAGAATGAATGGGCTAAGCAAGCAGTTAAAGAAGAAATTAAAAAGTATATGGGAGTCAATGAAAATGATAGCACCACAACCCAAAACCTCTGGGATGCAGCAAAAGCAGTCATAAGAGGAAAGTATATAGCAATCCAGGCCTTCCTAAAGAAGGAAGAAAGATCTCGGATACACAACCTAACCTTACATGTTAAGGAGCTGGAAAAAGAACAGCAAATAAACCCAAAACCAGCAGAAGACAGGAAATGATAAAGATTAGAGCAGAAATTAATGCTATCGAAACAAACAAACAACAACAACAAAAAAAACCACAGTAGAACAGATCAATGAAACCAGAAGCTGATTCTTTGAAAGAATTAGCAAAATTGGTAAACCACTAGCCAGTTTCATCAAGAAGAAAAAGGAAAGGACCCAAATAAGTAAAATCAAAAATGAAAGAGGAGACATCACAACCAACACAACAGAAATAAAAACAATAATAAGAGAATATTATGAGCAATTATGTGTCAATAAAATGGCAATCTGGAAGAAATGGGCAAATTCCTAGAAACATACAATACCAAAACCGAAACAGGAAGAAATAGAAAATTTGAACAGACCCATAACCAGTAAGGAAATCGAATTAGTAATAAAAAATCTGCCAAAAAACAAGAGTCCAGGGCCAGATGGCTTTCCAGGAGAATTCTAACAAACATTTAAGGAAGAGTTAACACCTATTCTCTTGAGACTGTTCCAAAAAATAGAAACGGAAGGAAAACTTCCAAACTCTTTCTATGAAGCCAGCATTACCCTGATTCCAAAACCAGACAGAGACCTCACTAAAAAGGAGAACTATAGACCAATCTCCCTGATGAACATGGATTCAAAAATCCTCAACAAGATATTAACCAACCGGACCCAACAATACATTAAAAAAATTATTCACCATGACCAAGTGGGATTTATACCTGGAATGCAGGGCTGGTTCAATATCTACAAAACAATTAACGTGATTCATCACATCAATTAAAGAAAGAACAAGAGGGGCGCCTGGGTGGCGCAGTCGGTTAAGCGTCCGACTTCAGCCAGGTCACGATCTCACGGTCCGTGAGTTCGAGCCCCGCGTCGGGCTCTGGGCTGATGGCTCGGAGCCTGGAGCCTGTTTCCGATTCTGTGTCTCCCTCTCTCTCTGCCCCTCCCCCATTCATGCTCTGTCTCTCTCTGTCCCAAAAAATGAATAAACGTTGAAAAAAAAAACAAAAAAAAAAGAAAGAACAAGAACCATATGATCCTCACAATAGATGCAGAGAAAGCATTAGACAAAATACAGCATCCTTTCTTGATAAATACCCTCAAGAAAGTAGGGATAGAAGGATCAAACCTCGAGATGATAAAAGCCATAAACGAGTGACCCAACACTAATATCATCCTCAATGGGGAAAAACTGAGAGCTTTCCCCTAAGGTCAGGAACAAGACAGGGATGCCCACTCTCATCACTGTTATTCAACATAGTGTTAGAAGTCTTAGCCTCTGCAATCAGACAACACAAAGAAATAAAAGGCATCCAAATCGGCCAGGAGGAGGTCAAACTTTCACTCTTTGCAGATGACATGATACTCTATATGGAAAACCCAAAAGATTCCACCAAAAAACTGCTAGAACTGATTCATGAATTCAGCAAAGCAGCAGGATATAAAATCAATGCACAGAAATCAGTTGCATTCCTAGACACCAACACTGAACCAACAGAAAGAGAAAACAAGGAATCGATCCCATTTACAGTTGCACCAAAAACCATAAAATACCTAGGAATAAATCTAACCAAAGAGATGAAAAATCTATACACTGAAAACTATAGAAAGCTTATGAAAAAAATTGAAGAAGACACAAAGAAATGGAAAAAGATTCCATGCTCCTGGATAGGAAGAACAAATATTGTTAAAATGTCAATACTACCCAAAGCAATCTACATATTCAATGCAATCCCTATCAAAGTCACACCAGCATTCTTCACAGAGCTAGAACAAATAATTTTAAAATTTGTATGAAACCAGAAAAGACCCCGAATAGCCAAAGCAATCTTGAAAAAGAAAACCAAAGGAAGCATCACAATCCCAGACTTCAAGCTATACTACAAAGCTGTAATCATCAAGACAGTGTGGTACTGGCGCAAGAACAGACACTCATATCAATGGAATAGAATAGAGAACCCAGAAATGGACACACAAACATATGGCTAACTAGTCTTTGACAAAGCAGGAAAGAATATCCAATGGAATAAAGACAGTCTCTTCAGCAAGTGGTGCTGGGAAAACTGGACAGCGACATGCAGAAGAATGAACCTGGACCACTTTCTTACACCATACACAAAAATAAACTCAAAGTGGATGAAAGACCTCAATGTAAGACAGGAAGCCATCAAAATCCTCAAGGAGAAAGCAGGCAAAAACCTCTTTGATCTTGCCCACAGCAATTTCTTACTCAACACGTCTCTGAAGGCAAGGGAAACAAAAGCAAAAATGAACTACTGGGATCTCATCAAAATAAAAAGCTTCTGCACAGCCAAGGAAACAATCAGCAAAACTAAAAGGCAACCAACAGAATGGGAAAAGATATTTGCAAATGACATATCAGATAAAGGGTCAGTATCCAAAATCTACAAAGAACTTATCAAACTTAACACCCAAAAAACAAATAATCCCGTGAAGAAATGGGCAAAGGACATGAATAGACAACTCTCCAAAGAAGACATCCATATGGCCAACTGACACATGAAAAAATGCTCAACATCACTCATCATCAGGGAAATACAAATCAAAACCACAATGAGATACCACCTTACACCTGTCAGAATGGCTAACATTAACAACTCAGGCTAGAGGATGTTGGTGAGGATGTGGAGACAGAGGACCTCTTTTGCATTGCTGGTGGGAATGCAAACTGGTGCAGCCACTCTGGAAAACAGTATGGAGTTCCTCAAAAAATTAAAAATAGAACTACCCTACGACCCAGGAATTGCACTACTAGGCATTTATCCATGGGATACAGGTGTGCTGTTTCAAAGGGACACATGCACCCCCATGTTTATAGCAGCACTATCAACAATAGCCAAAGTATGGAAAGAGCCCAAATGTCCATCGATGGATGAATGGATAAAGAAGATGTAGTGTGTGTATATATATATATATATATATATATATATATATATGTATTTCCCGACAATCAAAAAGAATGAAATCTTGCCATTTGCAACTACGTGGATGGAACTGGAGGGTATTATGCTAAGTGAAATTAATCAGAGAAAGACAAAACTCATATGACTTCACTCATATGAGGACTTTAAGAGATGAAACAGATGAACATAAGGGAAGGGAAACAAAAATAATATAAAAACAGGGAGGGGGACAAAACAAGAGACTCATAAATATGGAGAACAACCTGAGGGTTGCTGGAGGAGTTGTGGGAGGGGGGATGGGCTAAATGGGTAAGGGGCATTAAGGAATCTACTCCTGAAATTATTGCTTCTCTATATACTAATTTGAATGTAAGTTTTAAAAAATAAAGTTAAATTAAAAAAAAACTCACAAGAGTGGGCCTCCCCATGACTGGACCTCCCTGGAATTTTTAGCTCTCAAATTTGTCCACATTGCACCTCCAGCAATTTGTTAACTACAATTTAGGTTTTCCTTTCCTGGCACAGCTTCTCTTGGAAGTTTCTGCTAGTGGATACTTTCTCCAATCAGTTGTGATTATCTGTATTTTCTTGCCTCTCTAATTTGGAGCCAGTGTTTTGTCCTGTTACCTCACTTTTCTGATGGATCTAAGAATTTTTAATTTTTTCAGTTTGTTCAGCTTTTTACTTATTTGGATGGAGTGATGATTTCTAACCTCTTTTCATGTTGTACCAAAACCAAAAAACACAATATGAGTTAAAAACACAAAATGAGTTTTAAAAAAATCTCTTAAACAGTTTTATTTATAAAACTTTACCCTAGGAATTATAATTTTATAAAGCTTCCATCTGGACAAAAGTATGGTCACTTAAGTAATAATAGTTTCCTGAATTAAAATGAGAGATAATCCAAAATTTAACTAATTCAAATTTCAAAATTTGAAAAAGGACAATACATTTTAAACTTATTTCCAGGTTTAAGTTGTTTTAGATGTTCACTGGTGGATTATCTGAAGACTGAAATTCAACACTGAGGGTAACTCAGTATTATTTTTCAGGATGGCAGTGGTGGGGTGAAATCTAGCACATGGTAGTAAAAAACATCATCTCTTGGATGATGCTATTCTTATTGTCAGTGAAGGCTGTAGCAGGCCAGAAAAATCCCTTGGTAAAAGGTATTATTGGGGTAGAGGTAAGGGAGTGTCTATTTATACTTCCTGGAAGAAAGCCCTAGAAAATACAGACACTGTTGTCTTGTGATTCCTCAGCAAAAGAAATCTTGAATTGGAGAAGTTGGAAAAACAAATTCTGGGGGTGAAAATATCTCCTTGGAGATAAATGGTATCCTTTGGTGAAAGGCATGTGGGAAAGACTCTCTGCCACATAATCTATTTGGAAAA
The DNA here is from genome assembly GCF_007474595.2 of Lynx canadensis. Lineage (NCBI taxonomy): Eukaryota > Metazoa > Chordata > Mammalia > Carnivora > Felidae > Lynx > Lynx canadensis. The sequence continues at coordinate 38,408,144 of NC_044317.1, read as the reverse complement.
GCCAGTGATTATTTGATAGATTATGATTTATGTTCTGGCAGTGTTTGCTTCTTGAATATCAGAAACCCATCCAGTTTCCACAGTTTTCTCACTGATTGTCTTTATACTTTCTGTTTATCATGGCTCAAGACTGGCATTTTTTGATAATTATTCTAGGCTATCATACGTCTTTCATTAGTTTAATGAGTTGGAAAGCAAAGTTTGTCCTTCTATATAGCTTTTAGTTGTTTATATGTTTGTTTGTTTGTTTGTTTGTTTGTTTGTTTTTAAACATAGTGTAGGGGCATCTCGTTGGCTCAGTCGGTTGAGTGTCTGACTCTCGATTTCAGGTCAGGTCATGATCCCAAGGTTGTGGGATCAAGCCCCATGATCAAGCTTGGGATTCTCTCTCTCTCCCTCTGCCCCTCTCCACCACTCATGTGTGCTCTCTCTCTCTCTCTCAATTATAACTAACTAACTGAGTGTAAAGTTTTTCAAACCAGATAACTGTGGCAACTTTTTCTGCTCATGCTGACATCTACCAAGGAAATCTATAGATGTCAAAACCTAGACTTTGTTTTTGAGGAATTCTGCCAATACAATTTTGAAGAGTTTCTCCAGGAGGAGCCCAAAGCACAGCTCTGAGCCAGTCCACAGTCCCTTTAGAGTTTTAAGGTCTGCCACAAAGAGGCCACTGGTTGCATTGCCTGCCTAAGCTACAACTTACACACAGAACATCCCACATATTTCTCCTCAAATCAAACCTGTACTCATTTACTTTATCTGGCATTACATTCTTTCCTATAGATCAGTTTCCATTTGGTATCATTTCCTTTGAGACTGAAGAATTTTTGTCCTTCCTTCCTTCCTTTCTTCCCTTCCTTCCTTCCTTCCTTCCCCCTTTTCTTTTTTCTTTTCCTTTTCTTTCTTTCTTTCTTTCTTTCTTTCTTTCTTTCTTTCTTTCTTTCTCTTTCCCTCTTGTAGTTCAGGTTTACTGACAATTGATTCATTCTTTTAGCTTTTGTATATCTGTAATGTCTATTCTGTCAATTCTTACTTTTGAAGGAATTTTTTTTTTCTGAACATAGAATTCTTGGTTGAAAATTTGGTGTTTTTTCCTTCAGAATTTAAAGATGTCTTCTACTTTCATTATTTTTGCTGAACCATAATTCTTATCCTTTCTAAGTAATATAACTATTTTCACTGAATAGTTTATTTTCCGGAGTTTGAAAATAATGAGTCTGATATGATTCTCTTTGCCTTTACCTTTCTTGGGTTTATTGAGTTTCTTGTGTCTGTAGGTTGAAGTATTTCATCAAATTCGGGGGAAATGGCCATTATTTTTTCAAATACTTTTTCTTCCCCATTCTATCTCTCATTTCCTTCTGGAATTCCACTTGCATGTATTTTATACAATTTGATATTTTTATACTGGGTTCAGATGCTCTACTTAGTTTTTTTTTCCTGTTCAATTATTTTTCTCTCTGTGCCACTGTTTATATTTTTTCTGTTGATCTACTTTAGTTTTAACAATCCTGTCTTCTGCTGTGTCTAATATACTTTCAAGTCAATTGAGTAAATTTATTTAACTCTTAAGCCAACACTATTGTTCTGTAATTTATATACAACCAAATGCATCAATTTTAAGTGTCTAACTTTATGAGGTCTGTAAGATGTATATGCCTTGAGTAACCACGACTGTAATCAAGAAGAGAACGTTGTGTTCACTCTAAAATGTTCCCTTGGTCTTTTATGAAGTCAACCCTCTGGCCAACACAGTCATTTTCTTGATTTATAAAAGGTTTGAAATAAGGTAGCAAAAGTCTTCCAACTTTTTTGTTTTTGTTTTTGTTTTTCAAAATAGCTTTTCCCATTCTGAGTCTTTTGCATTTCTACACAAGTTTTAGAATGAGCTCCTTAATTTCTATTTTAAAAAATCCTAACAAGATTTTTATTAAGATTATGTTGCATCTATCTTTTGGATAAGAACTGGCATCCTAACAATATTGACTTTTCTATGAAAATGGTATATCAGTATAGCCCTCTACTTATTTAAGTATTCTTTAGTTTTTCTTAATAATATTTTATAGTTTTTTAAATAAATCTTGCACATGTTTTAAGACATTTAACCCCAAATATTTTTGTTTTGAATGCTATTGAAAATACTTTTACATGCTTTTTTTCTGTGTATGTCTTTTTAAAACAGCTTTATTGAGATACTGTAAAATTTACCTATTTAAAGTGTGTAATTCAGTAGTTCTTAATATATTCACACTGTTGTAAAACCATCACCACAATCAATTTTAGAACATTTACATCACCTTCCCCACCCCCCCAAACCTGTATCTGTTAGCAGTCAGTCCCCATTTTCCCCACTCCCTTGCCCCTTAGCCCTAGGCAACCACATGTCTATTCTGGGAATTTCATATAAATGGAATTATATAACATGTGGTCTTTTATAAGTGTTTTCTTTCACATACCACACTGTTAATCAAGATTCATCCATGTTCTGGGCATGTGTAAGTACTTCAATCTCTTTTTACTGCTGAATGACAAGTCTGTTGTATGGGTATATATTACTTTTATCTATACACTCAACAGTTGATGGACATTTGGATTGTATCCCTGAATAATGTTATTATGAACATTTATGTATATGTTGTTATGAGAACATTTGTTTTTATTTCTCTTTGTTATATACCTAGGAGTGAAATTCCTGGGTCATATGGTAATGTGATTCCAAAATGCATATGTTTAACTTTTTAAGAAACTACCAGATTGTTTTCCAACTTCTTGCACCATTTACATTCACATCAGCAGAATATGAAGGTTTCCATTGTTTTTGTATCCTCATCAACACTTGTCCTTATCTGACTTTTTAATTATAGCCATTCTACTGGATGTGAAGTGATATCTCATCATGTTGCATTCCTTACTTATTGATTTGCATTTTCCTGATGATTAGTGACGTTGAGCAAATTTTCATGTGCTTATTGGCTATTTATATATCTTCTTTAGGGAAATGTGTATTCAGATCCTTTACTCGTTTTTAAATTAGGTTGTCTGTCTTTTTATTATTGATTTTTAAGAGTTATTTATATACTCTAGATATAAATCACTTATCACATATGTGATTTGCAAGTACTTTCTCCCATGTTGTGTCTTTTCACTTTCTTGATGGTGTCTTTTGAGGCACAGCAGTTTTTAATTTTAGTAAAGTCCGATTTATTGTTTTTTTTTCTTTTGTTTCTTGTGTCTTTGGTTCCATAGCTAAGAAGTCATTTCCTACTTCAAGGTCATGACATTTTATGCCTATATTTTCTTCTAAATGTGTGAAAGCTTTAGCTCTTCCAGTTAGGTCTTTGACTAATTTTGAGTTAATGTTTGTATGTGGGATGATGTAGGGGTTCAAATTCTTTGTTTTACATCTAGATAACCAGTTTTTTCAGCACCATTTAAGAGGCTATTCTTTCACCATTAAATTGTCTTGACACCTCTGTCAAAAATCAATTTACAATAGGGGCGCCTGGATGGCGCAGTCGGTTAAGCGTCCGACTTCAGCCAGGTCACGATCTCGCGGTCCGTGAGTTCGAGCCCCGCGTCGGGCTCTGGGCTGATGGCTCAGAGCCTGGAGCCTGTTTCCGATTCTGTGTCTCCCTCTCTCTCTGCCCCTCCCCCGTTCATGCTCTGTCTCTCTCTGTCCCAAAAATAAATAAAAAACGTTGAAAAAAAATTTAAAAAAAATCAATTTACAATAAATGTGAGGTCCTGTTCCTTTTCAAGGTATAACTTCCAAGAATTGCTTCTAGCACAAATAAATACAATTTTTAAAATATATAGACTTTATATTGTTTGACCTTGAAAAACTCACTTAGTTCTAATAAATTTTTTGTGTTTAGATTTCTTATAAGCTTCTAGCATAAATACAATTTTAAAAATAAAAAGACTTTATATCCTTTGACCTTGAAAAACTTACTTATTAGTTCTAGCAATTTTTTTATGTTTCGATTTCTCATAATTTTCTATTTAGAGGACATCCTCTCATCTTCCAATAATGATAGCTTTATTTCTTCCCTTGCAGACCAGATGCTTATTTTTCTTCCTGTCTTATTCCATTGGCTAGAATTTCCAGGTAATATTGGCTAAAAGTATTAAACACAAAAATCCTTGCCATTTTCCCAGGTTCAGGAAGTTTTCTTCCATTTGGGGTTAGCTGAGAATTTTTATCTTGAATGGTTGTTGAGTTTTTTCAATGGTGATTGATTGATTGATTGATTAGAGAGAAAGAGTGAGTGGAGCAGAGGGAGAGAGAGAAAAAATCTTAAGAAGACTCCACTCTCAGCATGCAGTCCAACATGGGGCTCAATCCCGTGACCCTGGGGTCATGATGTGAGCTGAAATCAAGAGTCTGATGCTCAACCGACTAAGCCACCCATGTGCCCCAATAGTTAATTTTCTTTACTGCATATATATATATATATATATACACATATATATCCAAATCATGCTGGATCCCAATGACACTCTTTTCTCCCCTCATCCTTCAGTCTGTGGTAGCTAATATTTTCCTGTGATCACCAGGTACTGGCTGCCTCCACCAAGGGGGCTACAATCACTTGTTAGCTCCCTTAACTCTATCAGAGTCTCTCATCTCTGTAAATAACCACTGTACTGAAGTCTGATCACTTGCCCAATCTGAGTGATAGATTCCTAACTGTTGTGATAAGCAAAATGTTCAGAATTCGTTAGCTAAATCTAATTATGGTTCAACAACTCTGTCCCTAGGGGCTGGTTTGGGTAAACAGACAAGACCAAAGACAGGGTAGAGTGTCACATTCTCTCATCCAGCCAGTAGTGAGATGAGGTGTTGACTTCAGCAGAACTGGGATGTGTTCTGGATCTAGAAAGAAGAAGTAGTGGAGGTCTAGAGACCCTGGTTCTAGTTCTGGTTTGATGGCAAATTGCAGAGCAACCTTGAGCCCTTCCTTTCCTAGGCCCTCACCATGCAAATTTCAAGGGCAGCTTCTCCACCTCTTGAGGTTTCAATAAGTACCTATAAGGAAATGATTTTGAAAAGTGCAAAGCAGAACAAGTATAAAAGGTAGCTTTGTTTTCATGGTTATCATCAGTAGTGGAGTCTGCAGGCTGCAGGGTTACCTATTGTTCCATCCATTTCAGTCCTGAGCTTGAAATGAGATGAGAAAAATTAGGAGGGCTTTCCATCTCCTCCTCCCTCAGGGCTGTCTGTTCCTCTACCATGCTGTGTTTTGGGGAGAGGAGGAAGCAACCTGATGTGGCCTCACATGGCCTTCATTTAAGGCTTGTTCAGGTCCTGCTGGGCAGAGAGGGGATTTCTAGCTTTTAAGAAGAGGACGAATTAAATCCGCGGCAGCAATGAGCTTACCTTGGCATTTTTCATGATTTTCTGCAGCGTTAAAAACTTTTGCCAATGTTTGTATTTAATAGCTTCTGCCTTGGTGAAATTATTGAGGTTCCCAACTGTGATTTCAATGATTCTTAGAGTAGTGGGGCATTTGTAAATTGCTGTAAGAAATTAATAGCAACCTATGAAAGAGAGAAAAAAAAATAGAATAGGAACAAGTGAGTGAAAATTTAAGTGAAATAGAAGAAAGAAAAAGTGTGTATGTTTGAATAGCTAGCTGGCTAGATATGTATAGATGTATATATATATGCATTTTTTACTTCGACAGTTTTGCTTATTTGATATCTCAGAGAAACCTGATAGAAAAAGTAGAAAATTGTTTTCTTCTGTGGTGATTATTTCACAAAGGAATGAGATGAATCCCCACATTATAACACTGCCCCCCTGCTCCTCATCTCCATGCCCTTCTGGAAACTAGTCCTAATACCTCTTCAAGGAGCCTTTGTATTATGTGTTTTAATGCCTGAATAGGTGGTTAGAAATCAAATACCTACGACTGGAGGTCAAGTGCCCCTGAGGCTTCTGATTGGAACCAAAAATCCAGAATTTTATGTGAAATTTTCTGTCTTAAAGGATGAAAACAGTTTTGTTAAAAGCACACACTGTGCAGACCTGGCCAAAACTATTAGGGGAAAGCTATGAGCCATTTTGTGAGGCCATACGTTGGCCATTTGCCACCTTCAGTCTAAGCTAACAAATTTTTCTTGGGTTGGGGAGGGGGGCACATGTTTTCAACTGAGCAGTAATGTGTATTGAGTGCACTGATATTGAGTGTGCAGCTCCTTGAATTTCTCATCTGTACACACCTGTGTCTGTGTACCTGTCACCCAGATGGAGATGGGGAACTTTTCAGTACCCAAAGGTTCCTTCTCCCGCCAATATTCATTCCCCCATTGAAGGGAACTTAAATAGAGGAAATGACCTAATAAAGGTAGGGGGCAGTGAGCCAGTTAAGGTATTAGGGGAGAGAGGGTTTGGGGAGATCAGGATGGTGGAAGGACACCTGCACTGTCTTGTACATACCCTAGGATGCTGGGAAGAGGGCAGTTCCTTGGAATTCCTAGAGAAGTGTCACAGATATTGGGTACGTTGAATCTGAAAGGGCCTGGGCCAGGCTTGGTGTGGAAAGATTGAAAGTACAGCCTTGGAGTCAATCTCATCCACCATGAGGAGGCAGGGAACCTCGAAAGTGATAACCCCAGAGACTGAAGACATATGAGGGTGTGGGGGTTCCTACACTATGGAGGTGGGAGGTGCTATAGCCCACCATCAATGGTTGGTGAAGGAGTAGGTAGGAGGGCAATAAATGAGCTGGATTCATTTATTTAGGATAAAACATACATGTAGTGCTTTTATTTCTTGCATGGCATGTCAAGGAGCAAAATCACATTTGTTATATTTATTTTATTTAAATTTTAATTGCAAAGCCCTGCCTGAGAGGCTATGTGCCAGACTGTATTGGCTGAATTTCTGGTCCAGCCCTGTGTCTAGCCTGAGGAAAGGTTGAACAAATGAGGCAAAATTTCTACTGCTTCTCAGCCCCTAGATAAACTGGCTCCCAGATTTTATTTTTTTCCCATAGGATTTAGAGGCACAAAGGGGAAAGTTTGGGGAGGGGAGGCCTGGCAGAGGATTCAAGCCCATCAGTGAAGAGCTACTAAGAATTGCAACTTTTTTCTAATCCTGGAGGGAATTGGCACCCCTCTGTGGTGAGAGAAAATGCAAATGCCTTTTTCCCCTGTGAAGTCAGCATAGCAGCAGAGGCCAGATCTCACCTGGTGACTATTTGCACTGTATTAATGATGCTGCAGAGCTGCTTCCTGAACTTCCTCTGGTTCCTGCTGGCTTCTGTGAGCCTCTCAGATGAAAGGTGGCTTTGTTTAGGCGTGTGCTAACGTCTGCTATTGTAACTCTGCCTGCTTTCCTCTTCACTCCCAAGGAACAGACTTGGAGTCCTGTTCTTTCTTTCAAGGTAACTGAATAGACAGTGTGTCTCCTCAGCAGTCAGCAGTACACCAACAGCTCCCTGGGCCTGGCCAGGTCTGACAGAGCTGGCTCTCCAGACCTCAGTTCCCCTCCAAACTGCAAAGCGATGTGAAGGCTTAGGGGCCTAGGTTAGAATGTTTGCTTTCAGGAGGTATTCTTCAGTGAGGGGTCCTCTACCTGAATGGTTAGATATGGGCAGATGAAGGGGTAGGGGTAGGTTTAGGAAGATTCCACATATCTTCAGGTAAGTTTCACATTATGGGTGCCCGTTATGAGCTAAAGGCACAAAGAACCAGCTGTGAGCTTGGTTTCCACTGGTGCCCACAATGCTCTCTGCCTGTAGTTACTATCTCATCTTCCCATAGTCACTGTTTAAAGTGGCAGGGCCTTTCTTAAACTGGCTGAAGCTAACAAGGGAATGAACTGGCTCAGCCACAGAGAGTTTCTAGGTTTCAGAAATGATGGAATTGAGATGGTCAACAGATGTTATAAATCCTCTCTTCATGTTGCTGCTAATTCACAGCTTTGTTTCCTTTTGGAGTGGTGTCTCTCAAGCAGGTTTTCTTGATACTGTGGCTCTCAGAAGATCCAGGCTTTCATCTGACTAGTTTCAGAGTCAGCATGACATCCCCATGCACTTTCATATGAAGTGTCCCACCATCCCTCTGACACCTGTCAGGACCCAGCCTGCGGCTTGAGGTGTTCACAGCAACCAGCACATGGATGGGCCTTGACTGAGAGCCCCCTTACACTCCCCAACCATAGAGGGCTCCTCCTTTCCTGAGTATCCTCCAAGTCTCCCTGTGGTTCTCCTTAGGCCTCTCTCCATCCTGCCAACCCTTTTACAGGGTCCTGGTAAATCACAGAAAACATAAATATGACAGGTGACTCTGCTGATTAGTTAGCTAGCTCTTGGACACATTGGGAAACTGCCGGCTACATGATGCCCATGTAAAGTAGCCCCAGCTGGCTTGGCTTAATTCTTGGGGACAGGTCTCAAAACAAGAGTATTACACTGTTGCATTGGCTTCACAGTAACATTTTCAACAGACATGACTGAGAGGAGCATCATCTATACCATGTAGGGATGTTTGCTGTCTTTCCCAGGAACAAACATGCATGTGTGCATGTGTGCATGTGTATGTGTGTGTGTGTTGGTGTACATGTTGGCATGCACACGTGTGTCCACCTCCTGGGATTTATGTGCTGTTTGTGTTTATGCAGCTAGTGCTGGCAGGTACTCTATAACAGCAAGGCAGCCATCACTGCTGGGGCACCTGTTATGTGTAAGATACTCCATTAAGCATTAGACAGTGATTTAGTAGGAGCTGTCCCCAGGAAAACATGGAAGGGAAGAGGGATATGGGTCTGGGAAGGGAAGGATATGGTGCCAAGCAAAGCCCCACAGAAGAGGACCTTGGAAGCATCCAGTCTTGGAGCTGCCCAGATCTAGCACATTTATGCCTATTTGTACCCCTGTGCTGTCAGGCATTGGTTAAGGAGTGGAGATGAAGGAGGTGTACATTAACCAGGTATTTTTTGGCTTTTCTTCCTTGACTGAAGATGAAGTGGTTTCCAGAAGCCTGAAGGGAGCCTTTCCAGAAACAGATGAAGGTTCTGGTCTAGGGCCAGTGAGGGGATGGGACAATGATGAAGTGATCCCAGGGAATATGGACAGAGCCTGACACTATCCGCTACAATGTGTTATTTAACCCCGAGAAAATTCAACTCGGCCCAAAGACACTCACATCTGATGCTTCTGATTCCCATTATATGTATGGGAATCCGAGGCTTTTAAATGTAAAGTAACAAGATGACACAGCTGGTGATAGAGTAGCTGGAACGTGCAGTTAGCATCTAACTCCTGACTCTCTGCATGTGTGCAGCTACGTGGGGCCCAGGAGAGGGGCGGTCCACAGAGGTTGACTTTGTCTGAATGGAGAGTGAAATGATAAGCAAAAGTCGTGTCCTCACAAAGATCACAAGGGTTACTCCAGTAGACAGAGGACTCCGGGGCAGGGTCTCAGCTCCCAGATGTGTAAACTGATGTTGGGCCCCATTGATCTTCCTGGACTGGTCCCTGAAGGTGGAGTTAGGGGCAGGGGGAGGATGTGGCCCTTGTGAGGAAATTGTGGGATCAGAGCTCAAAGTCTTGGGGAGCGGAGATTAGATGAGAGAGTGTGGCATCCAGAGAACACTCCCAGAGGAATTATCCAGAGTCCCAGAGGGAGAGCTTTGCCTCCACATCTAGGAGATACATAGTACAAATAGGGAAACAGGCACAGAGAGGGTATACACCTTAATCAAGGTCACATAGCTGCCAGGACTCCAGACAATGAGAACACACTTTTTATGCCATCTACAGCTGTTTTTCACCAGACTCTTATCAGCAATATTAGTCAGAGGAGGCTCATTTGCTTGTAAGTGACTGAAACTCATCTCCCCATGGCTTACACAGTGCTTACTAGATGAAGGGACTGAATTGGCTGACACAACTGAAAAGTCCAGAGAATGGCTCAAGACTCACATGCTGTTGCCAGATATCATTCATGCTTCTGTGATTGCCTCCATCTAGGGCAGAATTTAGCTATGTGAAGAAAGATGACCCTCAGCAGCCTGAGGTTTATTTCTTGCAGATTAACCATCTCAGTGGAGAAGAGCACAGTATCATTTCCCAAGGGTTCCAAACTCCCAGGGCTCAGGCTCACTGGATCAACCCAGATCATATGTCATCCCTTGACTCTGATTATCCAGGCCTAGGTGAGATGGCTCCCTCTAGTGCCTGTGTGAGTGTGTATGTATATGAGTGTGTGTGGTACATGTGCATGTATGAGAGAGAGTGTGTGTGTGTGCACATGCACTATACCCAAATCTTACTGATTAAGAGAAGAGGAAATTTGATTCCTTAGAGGAAAATTGAAGTACCATTACTAGTAGAAGGGAACATGGATTCCCTGCTGGTGGGAACTGCAGGAACCCATTGCTGCAGATGCTGTCCCTAGCGTGGAATCAAGAGGCTTGCAGGATGAGGGCTAATCTGTGGTCATCAAAGCAAATAAAACTCTTAAGCGTTAGCACTGTAGGGTGTCCTAGGTTGAGTTTTTTAGAAGAAGTGTCTGTAATGAGGGTTCCCACTCAGACAGTGCTCCAGGGAGGCAAGATAGGGAAAGAGAAGGAGAGGTAGGAGGCAGGATAGGAAGAGGAATAAAAGCTGCAGTGCTCTGCTCAGCTTCCCTTTAATGAGCTGGGAAACTTATCCCTCAGCTGCTGTGAGTGTGGGCTACTAATGACTCCTGGGTCTCCGGAGGATTGCCCTGGGTTAGCCTATTATCCACCCCCTAGTGGCTGGCTCACAGGCAGGCACTAACTGATGTAGGGATATAAAAGTCCAGTTGCCTTGCCTCAAGGTAGGACCCTGTATGATCAGGTAGAGGCAGACTTGAGCTGAACCCACATCTTTGCCCTCTTCTTCTGCTACTCCTCCCTGCTTCCCCCTGACAGACTCTTCAAGCTCAGCTGTGATGTCTGTTGAGGCCTCATCCTTGCCCATCCTTTGGGGACCTGTGTGACATAAATGACACCCCAGATTTTGTCCCACCTCAGGGCAAAGGACCCTCGCACCAGCCACTGGCCACAGATCCCAGGGGTGAGGGCTGGTGAGCAAACCTTCCAAGTACTCCTGACTAGCTGGGTGGTTAGGGTGTCCCCAGACCCCTCAAAGTGTCTCAAGATCATTTGCAGGTGGGAGCCTTTACTAGAAAAGTCCACAAAATAGGATATGGGCACATTAAGCCAGTAAAAAGAGGTTCAAAGGGACTGAGCGGGTTACCAACACTGTTTACCTTCTAGGGCAAAGAAATCAGGCTGCAGAGAATGTTGAGGAACAAGAATTCTAAATTGGTACAAGTGTAACTATCAGCAGCCATAAGGGTATTCTAATGAGCTGACAACAGGTTGCTGTTTGTCAATGTGTTGCTACTTATGTAACAAGGAGTACAGAATACAGTACTTATAAATCCTTGTAATGAAGTATTTTTCCTTTATTGAGGCAGTGTTTATATAGATGCACATTAGTTTAAACTTTTTGACCTCATTTGCATTCTAAAATTACAGCACCATAATTTCCTTTTCCCAAATGCATTCACTCTTAATTAATCTTAACCACTCTCGAGTTTTTCTGATTTCTATTATCACTATTTAAAGTTGAGAAGACTCTTAATGGATCTAAATCACATATTCAAATTAGTTTCTTTTTCTAAACTTATAATGACTTGAAATTTTATTTGATTTGGGCCCAAAGTATTACCTGAAAAGTAATTTGATTGTTTTACAATTTAAATCATCTGTGTGGAATAAAATTCATTCACCTTATTTACATGTGTGTAAAAATTATGACACTCTAACCAATTAACACTTCTAAAATGTGTGCAGTGTTTTACAGCATAAAGTTCTTACTACAGCGCAGTCACCTACATCTCTGAACCCATTTAACTCCAGAAACCTAGGGTAGGTGTTGATTTCCAACTTTGGCTAAAACTCGAGTAAGTTAGCTCTCTGGTCAGACAATGTTTTATGTGAAAAGCATGTCTTCTCCTCCAGGGACTGAGGGAACAGAGGCTCACTGAGGCCCACTTTAGCATAGTCTTCCTAGGATGGTGGCAGAGATCTTTCTTTCAGAACTGCACTATAAAGGAACAAACTTGGCATTCTTTGGACATTCTTTGTGCCTTGGTTGACATAGTCCCAGAGACCCTTTCTTAACAAGCTGCAAGGAATAGACATGGCAGCTCATGGAGTGTTTAAGACATGGTATCCATGAAGCTTAGTGCAGTGCATCTAACTCAGGCTTGGGTTTGAAACCAGGCTTTGCCATTTGCTACCTATGTGATCCCCTGCTCAAATCCCCTGTCACCTGGACTATTGACATGGCCTCTTCACAACTCCTCTGTGCCCATGCTGCCCCATGTTTCTTCATTTTATAGCCAGGATGAATAATTTGAAACGTGAGGCTGATTGTGTCACCACTTAATAAGCTTTCCTTTGGTTTTCTATTGCTGCCTTATAGGCAGAGCCCCCTACCCTGAACAACAAGGCCCACCTCCTCCACTCCTATCCCCCAGTTGCACTACCCTTCATGACCTTCGTATCTACCATTTTTCTTTATCTTCCCTGGGTGTTGCATCTGCTGTTCCTTTGCATAAAACAATGTCCTTCTCTCCCTTGTTTGCCAGGTCATCTCTTACTCATCATTCTGGTCTAAAATTGAGGGTCGTTTCAACTACCTTGACTGGGCCAAATCCCCTGCTGCAGGCTCCCATGAGCTCCTATAGAAAAGGCTGCTGAGGGGCGCCTGGGTGGCGCAGTCGGTTAAGCGTCCGACTTTAGCCAGGTCACGATCTCGCGGTCCGTGAGTTCGAGCCCCGCGTCAGGCTCTGGGCTGATGGCTCGGAGCCTGGAGCCTGTTTCCGATTCTGTGTCTCCCTCTCTCTCTGCCCCTCCCCCGTTCATGCTCTCTCTCTGTCCCAAAAATAAAAAAAAAAAAAAAAACGTTGAAAAAAAAATAAAATTTAAAAAGAAAGGGCTGCTGATATTCCTCTCTCATGACCAGCACCACAACCACTATTTTTCATTTGCTATTATGATTATATCATCTCTACCATAACTGAAGGCTCTGTGAAGGCAAGGGCTACCTCATAGCTCAGTGTCTGCCTCCTTAATTCATATATATTGAATTAATGATGAACAAGAGAGACTTCAGAGTTTCCTTACTTTAAGATCAGGAGAACTACACCCCTTCCCTGCTCACTTTCTATTTCTCTCTCTCAAAATAAATAAACTTTTAAAAAGAGAGAGAGGGGGTGCCTGAGTGGCTCAGTTAAGCATCTGACTTCAGCTCAGGTCATGATCTCATGGTTCTTGAGTTTGAGCCCCACATTGGGCTCTCTGCTATCAGCACAGAGCCTGCTTCAGATCTTCTGTCCCCCTTTCTCTCTGCCCCTTCTCTGCTCATTCTTTCTCACTCTCAAAAATAAAAAAATGATAATAAACTTAAAAACATCTTTAAAAAAAGGGAGAACTTATTTTTCCAGTATCCCTGGAAGGTCAACAGTAAATGAGAAAATATATATAAAATATCTAACTCAACCCTGTGCCCCAGTTATCCCCACTGTCCCTTGGGGATATTTAGGGTTCTGGGTGGGAGCTGGAAGTGGTGGGGAGGGGCAGGAGTCCAGATAGGGTCCAGACACACTTGCCTGAGAGTAAGGAAAACCACAGCACTCTGCCTCATTGCTCTGTCTTTGTCTCTAACATTCAGGGCAGTAAAACACATGAAGAGTAAATCGTGAAGAAGGGAGTCTGGCTGCCTCAGTCAGTTGAGTGTCCAACTCTTGATTTCAGCTCAGGTCATGATTTCACAGCATGTGGGGTCAAGCCCTGCATATGACTGCACTGACAGTGTGGAGCCTGCTTGGGATTCTCTCTCTCCTCGCTGTCTGTCCCTCCCCTGTGTTTTCTCTCAAAATAAATAAATACACATTTTTTAAAAAGAGTAAATAGTGAGAATAGTGAGAATAAAGGCAGTTCATTGCTCTTGGAAGCTTTGTCTTGAATTTCAGATTCCTCTTGAGGTTAGAATTGCTCATTTGAGATGGGAAAGCTGGTGAATCTCTCCCACCTAACAGGCACTGCCCCCTTGAGACCCATCCTTGCCCAGGTGTCTGGATACAGCTAAGCCTCCTACCTCTCTGTGAGCTGGTCATTTATTCAAGAACTTTACTGATGAGGACTTTGTTACTATTTTCTTGGCTTTGGCTGAGCTTGCATTTTGGCTGTGAATGCCATGGGAAAGTGACAGTAACAGTGGGTCCCTGCAAAAGTGCCTGTAGTCTCTGGTCCTCAATTTCCCAGTTATCCACAAGATAGATACTTGGCTGGTACCTCCAGGAAGCTCATGAGAATATTTGGGGGTTAGTTTCTGAAGGACAGATAGAGGGCTCTGAGGACTGTCACCCAGCCTCTGCTCTTCACAGAGTGGGAGCAGGTTGCACTTTCTTTCAGAGAGGAAGCAGCAGCCCCAGTGATCCCAGCTCCACAGAGGATGTGGACCAAGCCTTGGTCCTGCAGATGACCAACTTGGTGACTTTGGCCTGTTGCCTACTTTCTCCCAGCCTTGGGTTTTCCTGTTATAAAATAAACCTGCTCATGTTTGGTTCACATCCTCAGAAACCCCCAAATCAATGCTCATTATCCAGTATCTTCTGACCCTGGCCATTTCCACAGTAATTCAGGAAGCTCTGAGCCTTTGGAAGTTCCCCCAACCCACTGCTAGATTGTGCAGGTGAGGGCAAAATGCTTTGCATTCACATTCTTGAGGCATCGTGGCTTTATTTCTGCTGAGATACAAACTCCCTGTTCTTTTCTGTCAGTGGGCCTGAGGCAGCTCTGTTTCCCATAAGCCCCTCTCCCTGGTCACTGCCAGGGCTGGGGAGGTCAGGAGGTGAGCCCAGTCCTGTTTCACACAGTGCCCAGTACATGTAGATTCACGATGGCTCATTGAGAATGATATTCAACAGTAATCCTTCCAGATCTCCTTGTACCATGAACTCTGTGCTAATGCCTGGAGGCCCTGCTCCTTTGCTGTTTGGTTTGCTTCTGTGTGACTGAGTAGAAATTATGACTCTGTGATCTCACTGGCATTTCCAGGTCTTCATTAGTCCTGAAAACATGCCTGCCTTGTGATTCAATGCAATAGGAGACTGAGTTTCTCCAAGTCTCATGGCTTAGAGGTTAGAGTGGAGTTGCAAAACAATAGTAATTCAGACTTCAGTGGCTGTATGAAGGACCTTAACTCTTGGAAAACTTCTCTGAGTGGTTTGGAAAATACTTGGAGTATGCCTCATAGTGACCTGAAAGTTGTTATCCTTATTGATAAAGTTAGTGTTCACCCAAACTCATGTTCACCCAAACCTCAGAATGTGACCTTACTTGGAAATTGGGTCTTTGCAGATATAATTAAGATGATATGCCACTGAATTAGAGTGGGCCCTAAATCCAATGACTGGTATTCTCATAAGAGAACAGACACACAGAGCAACACACACCAAAAAGCAGATGTGATGACAGGACAGAGATTGCAGTGGTGCTGCCACAAGCCAAGAGACATCCGGGGTCACCTGGATGGAGAAGCAGAGGATATTCTTCCCTAGAGTTTCTGAAGGGGCACGTCCCTCCTGACACCTATGGATTTTGGACTTCTGGCTTCCAGTACTGTGAGAGAAGAAATTTGTGTTGTTATAAGCCACTCAGTTTGTGGTAATTTGTCATGACAGCCCTAGTAAACTAATGCAATGTTCTTATGCATGAGACACATATCGACATGCTCCATCCACAGACACGCCCAAGATGCCACTGTCTCTGCCATCCTTTGCAGCAGCCCGACCCTCTTGTCCCTCAGACAGAATTTGGTTGCAAGTAAAGTTTCTCAGGATAACAGTGGCTCAAACAATAAGAATTTACTTTCTTATCATAGCAATAAATACAAAGGCAGGACATTCAAATGGATTTTCAGCAGCTCAGAAGCCTCTGGGTTGGCTTCTCCTGGTTTTCCTGATCTTCCCCCCATGGTGGCAAAATGTCTGCCAAAATCTAGGTATCATGTTCTCACACAGCACCTGCAAGCATGAAGGAATAGGGGCTCCCCAGTCATCTCTATCTCTTTTATTCAGAGAAGAAAAGATGATCCAAAGCCCCCAGAAATCTTCAAGTCCCCTTGGCCAGAATGTGGTAACATGCTCTTGCCCTTGTTGCAAGGAAAACTTATAAAAAGAATTTCTGTGGTTGATAGCCTCTCTCCTGGAAGGTGGGATGTTCAAACAAACAACATGGAGAGATGGTTGTTGCCTAGGATACAGATTGTTGGGTGTGGTTGCCATGCTCACCCTGGGAGTTGCCTCCCTGGAGCAGGCTGGGCTGTGCTTTCTGTGGACCCACCTGTGCTAGACCTGCTGTTCACCAAGCAGAACGTGGGAGAAGCTTCTTGCTCACACTCTGAGGTCATGAGACCTCTGCAGTAATCTGAATGAAGACCCCCAAAGATGCCCACATCCTAAACCCCAGAACCTGTGACTATGTTGTCTCACATGGCAAAAGGGATTTTGCAGGTGTGTTTAAATTAAGAGCCTTGAGATGGAGATATTGTCCTGTTGTGTCCAATGTAACCACAAGAGTCCTTGTAAGTGGGAGGCAAGAGGCATAGAGTCAGGAGAGATATGGCTATGGAAGCAGAGGTTGGACTGATGTGACTGACCATAAGCCTCCAGAAGCTGGAAATGCAGGCAGCCTTTAGAATCTGGAAAAGGGCAAGTAACAGATTCTCCCCTAGAACCTCCAGAAGGAACAAAGCTCTGTCAACATGTTGATTTTAGCCTAGTAAGATCCATTTTGAACTTCTAGCCTCTCAAATGATAATAAATCTACACTGTTTTAATACACTAAGTTTGTGGTTGTTTGTTACAATAGAAAATCAATACAGCCTTGGAATTGTGCTGCCTGGATCACTTGTCCACACAGAGGGCCTGGAAAATGGAACCTCCATCAACTTCCAGTATCCCCTCTCCCTGGAGCTATCCATATGTCCAAAGACCTGAGCTACAAAATGGGTTCATATCATCTCCCCCATCCCTCCACCCCCCATCCTTCCCATTCACCCCATGTACCCCATTTCCCATCTTCCCCATCCTCCCATCCTCTCCATCTCCCCATCCTCCCCATCCTCCCCATCCCTGGTTCCCCCATACTTCCCATCTGACCCATGACCATACCATCCTCCCCATCATCCTCATCCCCCCATCCTCCCACCCTCCCATCCTATCCATCCATCCCATGGTCCCCATCCTCCTATCCTCTCCATCCCCCATCCCCTCCATCCTTTTTTCCCCCATACTCTCCATCCTCTCCATCCTCCCTTTTGCCCCCATCCTCTCCATCCTCCCCATCCCCCCATCCTCTACACCCTCTCCATCTTCTTGATACCCCCATCCTCTCCACCCTCCCTGTTTCCCCTATTTCCCCATACTCCACATCATACCTATCTCCTATCCTCTATATCCTCCCCATCCCCCCATCCTCTCCATCCTTCCTATTCCCCCATCCTTTACATCAACCCCACTGCCCCATCCTTTTCATCCTTCCCATTCCCCCAATCCTCCCCATCCTCCCCATTCCCCCCATCTCCCCAACCTCTCCATCCTCTTCATCCTCCCCATCCTCCCTATTCTCCATCCTATCCATCCTCTTCATCCTCTCCATCTTCCCCATCCTATCCATCCTCCCCAGCTTCTCCATCCCCCCTCCTCCCCATCTCCCCATTATCCCTATTCCCTCATCCTCTCCATCCCCACCATACTCACCATCCTTCCCATCCCCCTTTATCCCCACCCTCCCCATTTCTTCATCCTCCTCCCAGCCTTCCCCTAGGCTCCCATGCAGACATACTCTGCCTGGCTGAAATGCTGTGGGGGTTATGTTAGTCTGCACAGAGGTGCTCAGTCAGGCCTGCCTATCTGTTGATTCCCACCTGGGACCTTGTTTTACAGCACTCCCCACTTCTGAGGATTTGACCCTTTTTCTCTAATCTTCGCAGTAAAGGCTTCTCATTGATATGACTCCCCACACCCAGAAGAGAGGCACCTAAGACTAGAAGGCACCAAGGTTTTGTCCCAGTGACTGGGCATGAGGGGTGGTGGCACAGCCATTCCCACAGGCCTTGGCTCTTCTGTAAAGAGTGGTGCCAGGGAGGGGGAAGTTGCTCTCCAGCTAGGCTGGAGCCTGAACACAATAAACCAGGGGAGGAATGCTGGTGAGGGCTACAGGGCAGATGGCCTTCCTGCCTATCCCCTCCCTGCATTTGCCCCCATCCCTGGTGAATAAGAGTTGTAATTCGTAGCTGTGGTGCTGAGTGTGAAGATAACAGTGAGCTTTCTGGCTTTCTGAGCATGAGGTGGATTTACTGGCAGAGAATCAATGTGGGGATGATTTTCTCAGGCCCTGCTGGCCTAAGGAACAAGGCTCTCATGGCGAGAAGAGGCTGACCACCCTGCTATCTCAGGTAACGGCAAGTCTCCTGGAGTGGTTTGCTCAGCTCTGCAGGCCTGTGTCTGAGAAATGGCCTGGTCAGCAGCTGTGACTTTCCTTCCTCCTAGGCTGGGCTCTCTTCTTTCAACTTGACCTTTATTCTCCTCTCTCGGTGACAGGGATTCCTCTGCTTACTTCCTGGCCCAAAGTGGAGGTGACACTGGGTCCTAAGGCACAAGTGTTCTGTTGCAGGTCCCACTGCCAGCAGACTCAGCTCTTACCAGCCTGTGCAGATTGTACCAGAGGGATTGGCTGACCCAGCTCACATGCCTGTGAGGCTGGTGTCTTCACAAACCCAGCAGGGCTGGTGGTGGCCAAGGGCAAAGGTTGAGAGAATTAACTCTGCTCAGGACTGACAATGTGCCCAACAAAGCTTTTCTGTCAACCACTGCCCAGAAAGAAAGTGAAATGTCCAGAGAATGAATAAGTCTCACCCAGACTGACTAGAAGATTGGAGAATTTATTTGTGCCACTCAGATATTAAAAGTTTATTAAAAGTAAAGAAAATTAAAACAAACGACAAAAAACTTTGCAGGCACCTGTGCAGGTGCTTAATCTCAGAACGCCCATCATGCCTTCCTCAGCTAGTGAGCTCTTCTATCCCTTCTTTCCTCAAAATTCTACCCTTCTATAAAATAAAGGTTATCAAATATGTTTCGGCCCAAGCCTAGAGCGTGGTCATTGTTATAGAGCACTCCTGGACATACTGTTGCAGACCTAGAGAACATTCAGGGAATCCTAGGAGCTAGGCCCAGGGGAAGTGGGCAGACCCTGCAATGTGCAAACCAGCAATGAAGGGTGGGAAAGCAACTGTAGGGTTGTCCCAGCTGTCCCTTAAGTGGGGTTATCTTGAGGGAAGCAGCCTTGCTTCCCTCTTGGGTTCCCAAGACCACATACCTTCCCAGAGCATCTCACATCCAGTGACTGATCAGTGGAGCATACGTAGTCCCAGCATCATCCTACCAGGAGGATCTCTGCAGGTCCACAGCTGCAGAGCTCCCTGCAAGGCTGGCTGAGGCCTCTGTCGGTCCTGAATCCCAGCCCAGTGTTTCCCTCTGCCTCCCCCCTCCCAGCAGATATTGACTCCTACAGTTTCTCCTAATAACATCCTGCCTGTTCCTCTCCATCTCAGGGTCTGCATCCTGAGGAACCCAGTCTGTGATGGGATTCCTCTGGGTTTACAGTAAGTCTTAGTTCCATGAAGTCAAATCCATGCTCATATCAGCCCATTATCACTACCAACACCTCTGAGCTCAGGGGCAGGGACAGGGGCTGCTGCTGGACAATAGGCCTTGTCCTCAAGGCTTGCTTTTTGTCTGGTCCCTTCCAGGAAGCTCTCAGAAAGACTAATCAGGCAAGGTGCTGCCAGAATGGTTGGCTGCCCAGTTCCTGCTGGCAGAGATGCAGGTGTGTGATCTTGTGGCAGAACACAGCTTTGTACTGTGATGTTCAACACCATGAATGTCCAGGGAAAATGGTAGTGGAAGAGAGGTCAGTCTGCTTCATGTAAAGCCCTAGTGAGCAGATCTTTGCCCTCTTCCATGTGATGACTCTTCCAGATGAATGTCTAGCTCCTTGAGGTGGGCAAGGAGAAAATTTCACATTGACCGCCTGGGGAGGGAGACTTCTGAAGGACCCCAGGAGTGAAGCTTTTTCTAGTGGGTAATCTCTGACCTCTCTACTGTTGATCACAGAGAATTAAACCTCCTGTCTGTCCATTGCTCCCCCAACTCTGCCCCAAAAGGAAAAGAAAAAGAAGTGATAAAAGCCCAGGAAAAATTCTCTATTCATGCTGCATGATTTGCAAAATCAAGATAAGGGCCACCAAGGGTCTTCGTTATTTTTATGTGACACCAATAAACCATTCTGCACTCCCCTCTGTCACCCCCCCAAGCTCACAGCCACTCATCTTTTTGCACAGAGAAGCAACTTTCCAGAACTTCACTCCTTTATTATAAACAGAAACATTAAAACTGCTCCCAGCTGGTCTTGGTCTTTAAATGACAGTCTTAAGTCCCCCACTTCCTCCTGTAGCATCTTCTCCCTCTGTTTTGTGTCTAGCAAAGCCACCAAGGGGCATTGCACTGGAAATGAATGTTAACTGACTATAGTTTTCTAAGGATTTTTATCTTACTAATTTCCCAAACATAAAACGTCTGATCCCTTATGAGGCTGGAAAGATATGTACCTATAGTTCTGGGACCTGCAGCCCTCATTCAGAGTTGAAGCCTGATTCATCAAAGGCTGGCCTTGGTGACAACTAGCACCCTGCCATCTGCTTCTGGCCTTGGGGGTACAGCTGCCTTTCTGTTTCTGACTGGGGCCTTTGTCTTGGGAGTGTATATTAGTCTGAGCTCTCCAGAGGGACAGAATCAATAGGACATACATATCAATAGGATACACACACACATACACCCTATATATACAAATTACTATAAGGAATTCTCTCAGGTGATTATGGAGGCTGAGAAGTCCAAGATCAGCCAGAGACCCAGGAGAGCCAATGGTATAGTTCTAGTCTGATTTTGAAGGCCTAAAAACCAGGGGAGCTGATGGTATAAGTTCTAGTCAGAGTCCAAGACTGAAGGCAGAAGACTGACATCCCACCTTGAAGACAGTCATGTAGAAAATCAGAATTCTTTCTTACTCAACCTTTCAAAAAAAATTTTTTATTGTTTATTATTTTTGAGAGAGAGAGAGACAGACAGAAAGCAAGCAGGGAAGAGCAGAGAGAGAGGGAGACACAGAATTGGGAGCAGGCTCCAGGATCTGAGCTTTCAGCACAGAGCCCAATGCAGAGCTTGAACTCACAGACCATGAGATCATGACCTGAGCTATAGTTGACCGCCCAACTGACTGAGTCACCATTACTCAACCTTTTATTGCACACAGCCCTTCAATGGATTGGATGAGGTCCATCCATATTGGGAATAGTAATCTGCTTTACTCAGTCTACCAATTCAAATGCAAATCCATCCAGAAACACCTCATAAACATATACAGAGTAATGCTTAACCAAATAACTGAGCACCCTGTGGCCCAGTCAAGTTGACACGTTTGTGAGTTCAATCCCCGCTCCATGTTCTGTGCTGACAGCTCAGAGCCTGGAGTCTGCTTTGGATTCTGTGTCTCCCTCTCTCTCTGCCCATCCCCCACAAACACTCTGTCTCTCCCTCTCTTAAATAGAAATAAACATTAAAAAAAGTTTAAAAAAAAAAACTTTTTTAAGTTAAAAAAAAAAAGAAGCCATGGCAACTGGGTTCCTCTTCCTAAGGCCTTTTTCTTTTTCCTAAATTTTTATTTACTTATTTAAGTAATCTCTACCCCTACATGGGGCTTGAACTTGCAACCCCAAGATCAGGAGCTGCATTCTCTTCCTACTGAGCCAACCACCACCCCTCCTAAGGTCTTATAGAGAAGTTGAAGCTCAAGATTTTCATTTGGGAAAAAGGCCTCTAATAAGGAAGCAGAAATGGATTCTCTATCAATTAGGGATTCTGAACAGTTCTGAATAGTTAAGACTTGAAAAACAGTAGCTTGAATAACATTAAAGAATCAAAAACAAAACAGAAAAAAAAACCCACAATATTTTTCTTTCAGGTAGTGATAAGTGTAAGCAGCCCAGGGCTGTATGGTGGCCCTACACTGTCACTAAGGACTTAATTTCCTTTGATCTCTCTGCCCTCCTGATCTTTAGGAAATGGTCTTCAAATTAATGACTTCAAGATGGCAGCCACTTGTCTGTGTGACAGGCAGAAGGAAGAAAGTGTGGGTGAGTCTGGGTGGTGTGTGGGTGTAGGGCTAAAGAAGACTCTCACCTCAATCAGCCCCTCCTCTTTTTGAAAGAATTTCCCAGAAGCTTCCCTCTCATTATGTTGGTTTACCTTTTTGGTTATCTGTATCCTTATGTAAGTAGGACACTCTTGGTAAAACAATGAGTCCACACACCAGTATCCCAGCCACCGGCTTGCTGGTGCCTGAACTATATTCAATGGGGCCATCTGTACTTCCTTCCCCTCTCAGCTTTTCTTTTTCCTTAGCAAAAGTTTCAGCATGATGTCAGTCTCTTTGTTCTTTTTCTTGCTTGCTCAGAAAATCGCTGTGTTTTAGTTATAAAGGACAGAAATCTAGTATATTACATTAAGCCAGAAGGGAAATCTGTTGGCTTAAGCAACCATATTAGAGAAGAATAGAGTTTTCCTTACTAATTCTTAGGACCACGGTCTCAGGACCCTTCTAGTTTCTCTCTCTTTCTCTCCCCCATCCTCCTCTCTTTCTTTGTTTCCCTCTCCACATCAACTTGGCTATATTCTGTCCTACTAATACCACTTTCTTCACACATCAAAGGTCAAAGACAAGGGGCATGTACAGATTCATATGCTTACGGCTCTACAACCAAAGCAGGCCCTTCTCCATCAGCTTCAGTAGGAAAAACCCTTGGTGAAGACTCTGATTGCCTCAGCTTGGTCAGATGTCCCTGTTTTGCCCAATCATTATGGGCAGGGAATAAGGATCATGTAATAGGATTGATTACACCTCTTCAGACCCCATAGCTAGATCAATGTTGGGGAAGGGAAGTCAGGAGGGAGTATTATCAAGGGAACCTAAAGAATGTGAGAATGGCATAGGCACAGCTGTCAAAAGAATGAATTGTATTTAGACAGCAACCCCAAGTCCTGTGTACCATAGCTTCCTGTGTCAGTCCTGCATTTTAGCATCGATTCATGTTTTGCCTTTTCTCTGTTCTGTTCTGTATTGCAAGAGGTCTGACTTCTGTAGGATACTTTCTCTAGACTACCATTTTAACTTCCAACTCATTTAGCCAATGATATAGATTGGAGGGCAGGAGATGAAGGGTGTTACTTTTATTCCTCTCAGCCCTGGGCAATTTCTCTGGCAGCAGTTAGTTGCCTCTGTGGCTCCAACCCCAACAAATATGGCCCTCATGGTTTGAATCTCACAGGGGAGACCTTGGGTCCTAAGCTTCACAAACTGCCTCCTCTTTTAGTTCAATCAGCCTAGGGGAAGCAGTGACTTTCTGCTCTTGCTAATCTCTGGGCTTACATCACTTTGCAACCACTTGGCCGCATTATATTTCTCCTGTTGTAAAAACATAAAGGGAGTTGTTTTTCTGCTAAGACCTGATTTATATACCTCCTTTCTTCACACACATTCCTCCACCCCCTCCAATGGACATTTGCAATTGAAACCTTTTCTCTAACCTGAGAATAAAAGGTTTTGTCTCCAGTAAATGAATTTTAAACTTCAGCAAGCAGCTGTAGCAATACCCTGAAGGGGAGGGTAGGTATGGGTACTCACCCCCCACTAGGCAATCACCCATTCAAATACTTGGGGAAACACAACCAGTTCTCAATTAGTTGTGAGGGGCTGTGCCTGGAGAATCCATATAGAGACCCTCATTCCCTACCTATCTCCACCTGCCTGTCAGCAGGAATGAAGACTTTTTAACATGAGCAGAAGTAAAGCCAAAATCAGACAATAAGCCAGCAGCAAAACATCCAGTATATAAGGAAATTACAGCACAATGGTTCAGGGGTTTGTGTGTAACCTGTATTCTCTTGTTACACAACAAATTGAGAGTTGACACAATAATGGATTTTTTTTTACATTTGATTGCATACACTCTGGGATGTCAATCCAGGTAAAGGTCACACCCCTGTTAAGCTAGCCAGAAAAACAGTACTAGACAGCATTTTCTTTTTTTTTTTTTTTAATTTTTTTTAACGTTTTATTTATTTTTGAGACAGAGAGAGAGAGACAGAGCATGAACGGGGGAGGGGCAGAGAGAGAGGGAGACACAGAATCGGAAGCAGGCTCCAGGCTCTGAGCCATCAGCCCAGAGCCCGACGCGGGGCTCGAACTCACGGACCGCGAGATCGTGACCTGAGCTGAAGTCGGACGCTTAACCAACTGAGCCACCCAGGCGCCCCTAGACAGCATTTTCTAGTAGTTGTTTTTGGGGAAAGGAAATAGTGCTTATACTATTTTTCCTTCCAAAGTACCACTACATGTAAAATTATTTATTTTCTCAATATCGGATCCCAAAACTACCTTAAAAAACTGACCCTCATCTCCTTCTTACCCCTTGTTTTTTTTTTTTTTTAATTTTTTTTTTCAACGTTTATTTATTTTTGGGACAGAGAGAGACAGAGCATGAACAGGGGAGGGGCAGAGAGAGAGGGAGACACAGAATCGGAAACAGGCTCCAGGCTCTGAGCCATCAGCCCAGAGCCTGATGCGGGGCTCGAACTCCCGGACCGCGAGATCGTGACCTGGCTGAAGTCGGACGCTTAACCGACTGCGCCACCCAGGCGCCCCTTACCCCTTGTTTTAATTAAGGAAGGATTTCTGTACCAGTCAGGATAATCCAGTTTCTGCTGCGGTAACAATATCCTAAATTCTTCATGGTTTATAACAATAAAGACACTTCTCACTCATGGAGCACATCCATTGAGGATTGGGGCACCGCTCCTTGTGTTCTCATTTGGGGAACCAGAACCAGGTTAATAGGGTAGCAGCTGGCTGGCACATTGCTGGTTCCTGTGGCAGAGGGAAGTGACAAACTGCTCTGACCACATTTCAAGGTCATAGAAAGTTATACGGTGACAGCCAATCTTGCAACCATTTCTATTTTCCCAAAGTCACAATTTTTCTCAAAGTTGTAGCTCCAAATTTCTATTTTGGTGGTAATTGAAATCTCTGCTTTGTTGTTTTATAGAAATTTCAAATGTAATGTCAAGAAAAGAAACTCTTGATTTTCTGTGCCTCTAATTACCCCCATCTTAAAGACAGCACTCTCTACCCAGTTGCTTTCGTCAGAAAACTGGGCATTAACCTTGATTTCTCTTTCTTTCAGTTCCTGTATTCAGCCCTTTTGCAAGTGTTATGGTTTCAACTTTCAAAATAGTTTTAGAATCTGCCTACTTTTCTCCATATCTGCTATATCCATTTGTCTTAGTTTAGCTCTACCCCAGAAGTAGACCTTGATATAAACATTAAACTGCAAGTCGTTTTCTGGGAGATGACTAAGACATTGATAGGGGAGTGAGAAAATGAGACAGGGAATAAATGGTAAAAAAAAAAAGTGGGGTGGTGGGAGAAGGGTCATTATTGAGACACCCAACTGCAGTCAACTAGAGCTTAATCTTGTGGGGAACTCTGGTTAATGATGAGGAACATGTGTCTTAGTGCTATTCCCCCCTGGAATGGGGGGAATATTGTCAGTGGAGAGTTACTCCTAGGAGATATTAATTTTTTGGACTTCTAGGCTGCGTTGCAAGCAGGTAGAGTGGCTTCACATGGCTTTGGAGAAAGTCTTCTGGAAATAAGACAGACATTGGTAATTTGAAGTCATCTGCCTCACTGAAGTGATGCAACCTGAAGGAGGGATATGGATGGGATGCCAACAGCATCTGCCATGGTCTATCTATCCCTTGATCACTCAGGTCCATTTGTGACCCACATTAAATTTACCCTAAAAACAGCTGCTCTTCAGGATAATGGCCAGTCATGGTTAATGAACAAACAAATAATAAACAAACAAAAAAACAACAGGGAAGTTCATGGGATAAGCTGTAGTTCGTCATGTGTTCCTGAGTTTGGGTCTTGCTATTCATCATCTCACTCCTCCACCACCACTTCTAGAACCACTTCACCCTCTACCAACACTTCACTGGGTGTAGGTGGCTTTCCTAGTTACCTAGACTTTCATGCTTGATGATCTGAGCATCTAGGTACCATACCATTCTTAAGCCATGATTCTGAAGTTAGTCATTTGCAGTTATTAACATACAAGGAATCATCAAGAGTTGCCACCCAACTGAATTCCCTGAGTTTCAGACAAACTCTTCCTGGCTTCTGTTTGTTTATCTATCTATATCTATCGAGGGAGAGAGCAGCAACTCTATCATTCATGAAAAGCAGGGCCAATTACTTCACCAGGTCAATAACGCCCTTCTTTGCCTACAGGTGTACTGGTGTAAGGAATCACAAATGACAAGGTAGCAGATATAGCTTTAGATTTAATGGAACCCATACTGTGCACCTGGTAGAAATTTTTCCCTCTAGGATTTCTAGCCCACCAGAGTCTGAAGTTTTGGGGACAAGAAGCACAAATTCCCCAAGTGTACCATCAGGCCTATCAGAGAGAGGGGGTTACCTCTTGTTTTCACTCTTTGGTTCTCAGAAAACTGTACCCTATTGTGGACATAGCACCATATATGGTTCAAAAATGTATTGTATCATGAAAAACACTACCCCTGAGACTCAAAGGGCAATCTCCAATCTGCTGTCCTAGCTGTTCCTTGAAGCAGTTATTCCAGCATTCTCTGAGGCTGCCAACAGCTCTGGGAAATATAGTATATGAGCACCACTGGATTCTCTGGTGTGTTGGTAAATTGGCTTATGTGTGAGAAAGAGCTTCAATTTGTAGAGTTTGCCTTAGTTTTGTTAGGTAAATACTTTCACTATGACCAATTTCAATCTATTAATGTTTTAACAATGGTCTCTCAAGATACCTGAATACTTAACAGTTAGGTCTTGCGAATCAGTACTGTCTGAAACAGAACATTTACTGGAGCCCTTGGTTTTCTGCCACGTTGAACTTCCTTCAGTACAAATTTGGTTCTTTGGTTGGAGGCAATGTTATGTGAGATTCTCCTGACAATGACATTGTGATACTGCAGGCCGAGAAGGCAAATCCTTACGAAGCCATCTGTAATAGTCATAAATAAGCATGAAGCACTGCCCCTTCCATGGTGTAATGTGCCTAATGTACTCAGTTCGCCACAATTTGGCTTGTTGGTAATCTGGCAGTTATGGAGGAGCCCTGTTCAGGTTCCCTTTCCAGAGATAGCCTATCGTAAGTGACCAAGTGCCTCCACCTGTGGGTGCCTTTGGACCTTTGCCTCTTGTTTCAAGCTGAGGGCATAGGTCTCTCAGACTCTCAATTCCTCACCAGACCGGCTTGCTTGCTTTCTCTCTCTCTCTCCCTTCCTTCCTTCCTTCCTTCCTTCCTTCCTTCCTTCCTTCCTTCCTTCCTTCCTTCCTTTCTTTCTTCCCAAGAGATGCCCCTTGGGCTAGTGGAGACTTCTAGTTCACCTCAGTGTGAGTCTCTTCCTACCCTCTCTGTGTTCCTTCTCCCTCTCCTCTCATTGGTGTCAGATTTGCCTCACAGTTGCCAGATTCTTCATATCTACTCTGCTCCTTCTTCTTTTTATCTTTCACAGGCATTATCCCCCAATAGCTCTATTGTATTTATATTTCCTTCTTGATGTCTGTTTTCTGGAAACCCCCCTGACACAGTGTCCTTGAGGGATGTAACATATTTAGAGCCCTGCCTTGGTAACTGCTGATCTTCATACATTCAATAATGGCAGTAGCTAGATCAGTCCTGCAGCCCAAGCTATTGGAAACTGTGCACAACCTCTGCCACTGCCACCATGGCTGTTCTATCCACAGGTCCACTATAGAAACACTGGAGTGGCCAAAGATGAGTCATCTGGTTTACCTAGTTGAGCAGTGCCTCTTCTGTAATCTGTGTTTTCAAGTGGTATCAGCATGTGATGCAAAGATCCTCACACTTTGAGACCACTCCCATAAATCCATCACTATGCTTCCTACTGAGACCTGTCTCCTTTCCTCCAATTCCTCCAGCCCACCCAAAGTTCCTGAATAACCGGCTAAGCCATTAACAACCATCTAAGCCACTGAAGTCCTGAATATTCTCATCCCAGGCCACTTCTTGCTCCAGTCCAAGTAAATAACCAGGTGTACTGCCTAAAGCTCTAGCCACTGAGAAGCTTTTCTCTTGCCACCTCTGAAATGGTACTACAGAATAGAAGTAGTCCATTTTTGGCTTGTACTACCATGTTGGGCA
This sequence comes from Lynx canadensis, assembly GCF_007474595.2. Classification (NCBI taxonomy): domain Eukaryota; kingdom Metazoa; phylum Chordata; class Mammalia; order Carnivora; family Felidae; genus Lynx; species Lynx canadensis. Next base: position 38,379,705 of record NC_044317.1, on the reverse strand, counting down.
ATCCATTGATGAACCGGAGATTTTTCTTTTTTCCTTTTTTTTTTCAGGTGGTCAAAATGAAAAGTTATAAGTCCATAAGTATAGAATTAAGACTCATCTGTGTAACAGAGATAGGGGATATGAGGGTTTGAACCAAATGTTAGTTTATTTGTATTCTCTGGATCTGCTTCTGCCTAATTCCAAATGTACCATTGCCATTATATGATGAGATTTGTTGTGTCTGCCCAACTTATGAATTAGTGGGTCTGACAATACTCAGCTCAGAGACAAAGCTCAGATCATGTTGTGAAGCAATTTGATGTACAATGATCGAGTATCTACTAGGGTCTGGTAGTATGCCAGGAGCTTCTGTTCAAGTGATGAATAATTTTCTGTTGCAGATGTGTTATGGACAGAACTGTTTCCTCCACCTCCCCCACCAAATTCATGTGATGTAGCCCTAACTTCTAATGTCACTGCATTTAGAAACAGGGACTTTAATGAGGTAATTAAGGCTAAATGAGGTATTATGGGTGGGGTCCTAATCTAATGGAACTGATGTCTTAATAAAAGAGGAAGAGAGACCACATCTCTTTTCTTCTTCTTCTTCTTCTTCTTCTTCTTCGTATTCTTTCTTTCTCCTTCTTCTTCTTCTTCTCTTCTTCTCTTCTTCTTCTTCTTCTTCTTCTTCTTCTCTTCTTCTTCTTCTTCTTCTTCTCTTCTTCTTTTCCCTTCTTCGTCTTCTCTCTTCTTCTTCTTCTCCCCTTCTTTCTCTCTCTCTCTCTCTCTCTTCTCTCTCCCCCTTCTCCCCCTCTGTTCCCCCTCTCCCCCTTCTCTCTGTGAACATGCATAGAGGAGAGCTATATGAGGAACACAGCAAGAAGGTGGCTATTTGCAGGGCAGGAAAAGAGCTCTCACCAGAAACCAACCCTCCTGGCACCCTGATCTTGGACTTCTGGCCTCTGAAACTGTGATAAAATACATTTCTGTTATTTAAGCTGCCCTTCCTGTGGTATTTTGTTATAGCAGCCCTGGTAGACTAATACAAGACAGCATAGACTTGTTACCAAACCTTAGGAGTCTGCACCAAGACTCATCTACTCATTTACTGCCTGAGATGTAACATCCTGTTTTTATTTACTGTGGGTACCTCTAGCACCTTGTCATATGGCCCACTGGAAGGACTGATTGCATTGCAACCTGAATATGCTCTAGAGCAGTCTCTTGTTCTGAGTTCCACTCAAAACTGGCATCTTTCTGAGTTATTGAATAAATAGATTACTGTATTTCCCATGTATGGTATGTGCTACCCCAAAGTTAAGAGGCTTATTAACTATTGTGCACTTTTCTTAATGGTAGGAGCTACATGTGTTAATACTGCCCAGCATTTCTCAGATCACCTCCAACCCATGTATTGTTTATCCCCCACCCACTGGTATATCCATTATATTTGCCACTTCATATTCCCTAGGTTCAATTAACATTATGTCATTGATACAGTGACCATGGAATGTCAGAACAACCAAGGTCAAAACAACAAACTAACTGGACTGGACTGTGACAACAGAGGAGTTGACTTCAAACTTCTGCTAAGACTGCAAATGTATGCTACTGTTCATTCCAAATTAATGCAATCGTCTTTTCATTGCTCTTCGTGATAGACTTTTGTGATTTTTTACTGTATAGAATACATTCGCCAGATCAATAGTTGCTACTTATGCCAGAGATTAGGTTGCTCTCTTCTATTTATATGATTTCTGTTCTAGCTATGACAATAGGGGCTACAATTTGGTTACATTTTTGGTAGTTACCTTCCTATGGCTCTTGTAACAAATTACCACAAACTTGGTGACTAAAAATACATGTTTATTTTCTTACAGTTTTAGAGGTCAAAAATTTTAAATTAGTTTCACTGGGCTGAAATTGTAACAACAGGACCATGTTCCCTTTTCCAGCTTCTGGAGCTGCATTCCTCAGCTCATGGTCCCTTCTTGCAATTTCAAGACTGAAGCACAGCATCTGGCTTTAGCTGTCATATTGCCTTCTTCTATAGTCTGATCTCCCTCTGCCTCATTATTATTAGGACATTTACAGTTACATTCAGGACTCACCCAGATAGTACAGGACTACCTCACCATCTCAAAAGCCTTAATTTAATTAGATTAAATTAATCTGAAAACTCCCTTTGTAGTGTAAATTAGCACTCACAGTTTCCAAAGATTAGTACCTGGAGTTTGGGCATCAATTCTCCACCTACCATAGTAGTCTTTTCTTTTTTTCTTTTTTTTTTTTTTTTTTTTTTTTTTTTTTTTTAATGTCCTCAATACCTTTATTATTATTTTTTTTTTTAATTTTTTTTTTTAACGTTTATTTATTTTTGGGACAGAGAGAGACAGAGCATGAACGGGGGAGGGGCAGAGAGAGAGGGAGACACAGAATCGGAAACAGGCTCCAGGCTCTGAGCCATCAGCCCAGAGCCCGACGCGGGGCTCGAACTCACGGACCGCGAGATCGTGACCTGGCTGAAGTCAGACGCTTAACCGACTGCGCCACCCAGGCGCCCCCCCATAGTAGTCTTTTCTAATCAACTATGAAGTTGTTCACTGTTTTTGTTTTTTTGCATTTTTTTATTTTTTTTTTTTAATTTTCTTCAACGTTTATTTATTTTTGGGACAGAGAGAGACAGAGCATGAACGGGGGAGGGGCAGAGAGAGAGGGAGACACAGAATCGGAAGCAGGCTCCAGGCTCTGAGCCATCAGCCCAGAGCCTGACGCGGGGCTCGAACTCACGGACCGCGAGATCGTGACCTGGCTGAAGTCGGACGCTTAACCGACTGCGCCACCCAGGCGCCCTTTTCTTTTCTTTTTTTTTTTTTTTTTAATTTTTTAGGCATTTTTTTAAATTTGTTTTTGTTTTTGCTTTGCCTAGGGTCTATTAAAAAATCAGAATAAATCCCAAGTGAATTAAAAATCAAGGATAGGATGGAAACCACCTTCACTGCCTCCTTTCTTTTTCTTTTCTTTTTTTTTTTTTTTTGTGCATCAGTGTTATAATTATTGCTTCAACATTAAACATAATTTAGAATACACAGAGCTAAAGGAGTTTATTATATTTACCTATATTCTTAGTCTTTATGTTGTTGTCTTTTTTTTTTTCCTTTCTGACATTCCAAGATTCCTTCTGTTATCATTTCTGTTTCAAGAACTTCCTTTTCCCATTCTTTTAGGGGAAGTCTTCTGTTGAATACTCTTAGTTTTTCTTTCACCAAAATGTCTAGATTTCTTGAAGGATAGTTTTTTATATTAAATATAATTTATTGTCCGTTGGTTTCTATACAACACCCAGTGCTCATCCCAACAGGTACCCTCCTCAATGGCCATCACCCACTCTCCCCTCTCCTCCACTCCCCATCAACCCTCAGTTTCTTTTCAGTATTTAAGAGTCTCTTATGGTTTGCCTCCTTCCCTCTCCATAACTTATTTTTCCCCTTTCCCCTCCCCCATGGTCTTCTGTTAAGTTTCTCAGGATCCATATATGAGTGAAAACATACAGGATCTGTCTTTCCCTGCCTGACTTATTTCACTTAGCATAATACTCTCCAGTTCCATCCATGTTGCTACAAATGGCCAAATTTCATTCTTTCTCATTGACAAGTAGTATTCCATTGTATATACAAACCACCTCTTCTTTATCCATTCATCAGTTGATGGACATTTAGGTTCTTTCCATAATTTGGCTATTGTTGAAAGTACTGCTATGAACATTAGGGTACAAGTGCCCCTATGCATCAGCACTCCTGTATCCCTTGGGTCAATTCCTAGCAGTCCTATTGCTGGGTCATAGAGTAGATCTATTTTTAATTTTTTGAGGAACCTTCACACTGTTTTCCAGAGTGGCTGCACCAGTTTACATTCCCACCAACAGTGCAAGAGGGTTCCCATTTCTCCACATCCTCGCCAGCATCTATAGTCTCCTGATTTGTTCATTTTAGCCACTCTGACCAGCGTGAGGTGGTATCTCAGTGTGGTTTTGATTTGTATTTCCCTGATGAGGAGTGACGTTGAGCATCTTTTCATGTTCCTATTGGTCATCTGGATGTCTTCTTTAGAGAAGTGTCTATTCTGCCCATTTCTTCACTGGATTATTTGTTTTTTTGGTGTGGAGTTTGGTGAGTTCTTTACAGATTTTGGATACTAGTCCTTTATCCAATATGTCATTTGCAAATATCTTTTCCCATTCCGTTGGTTGCCTTTTAGTTTTGTTGATTGTTTCCTTTGCAGTGCAGAAGCTTTTTATCTTGATGAGGTCCCAATAGTTCATTTTTGCTTTTAATTCCCTTTCCTTTGGAGATGTGTCAAGTAAGAAATTGCTGTGGCCAAGGTCAAAGAGGTTTTTCCCTGCTTTCTCCTCTAGGGTTTTGAAAGACAGTCTCTTTAACAAATGGTGCTGGGAGAACTGGACAACAACATGCAGGAGAATGAACCTGGACCACTTTCTTACACCATTCACAAAAAAAAACTCTAAATGGATAAAGGGCCTGAATGTGAGACAGGAAACCCTCACTACATCCTTCAGTCCTTGAGGGCTCCCTGCTATTTTATTTGGAATGTGGTATTACTTTTGATTTACTATCTTGGCCAAAGGGGCAGTGTCAGGAGTTTGCATTTGGATTTCCCTACCATATCCTTAATTTGATGTTGACTCTGAAGCCAATTTAGGTGGTTGCACCCTGTATTTAATCTCCACTCAGGTTTTAATTTACTCAGAGGGAATTTTTCTGGTTGAAGAAACTGATGATGAGAAAAAAGTTTTATTTTCCATACTAGAAAATCCTGGCTCCCTTATATTTGCTCTAAAGTCTGATTGCAAACTGAGCAGTTCCTTCTTCAGTTTACTCCGCAAATTAGAAAGAAAGAGAGCCGGTTGATACATTCAACATACTGCCTGGAAATCACCTTAATCCTATCTATAAGTTCATTAGGTTTATTTTCTATCTACCAACTTACCAGAGGCAATTCTTTTCAATTACTCCACCACCACTTAAGAAACATTGTTCTCTCTCCAGCTTCCTAAAGGAATTTTCAGCCTCTACCAGCAGTTTTCCAGAAGCCACTTTTATAGCCCTTGTTTGTTCCTCAGTCTCAAAGTTCATGCCACATGTTTTAGGTTTTTGTTAAAGCATGACACCATTTCTGATATGAAATTGAATGGCTTCAGTTGTTTTATTGTATAACCACTCCTACCCCCCACATTTAGCGGCTTCAATAACATTTTTTTCCTCACAATTCTTTGAGCTGTTTGTGCTATTCATTTGCCGATTTCACCTGGGATCACTCATGCAACTGAATTTAGCTGTGGGTTAGTTCTGTGGGTTAGTTACTGTCTCCCAATGATATCCAGTTCCTGGTGTTCACGCCTTTGTGAACATCTTTCCCCCTGGAATATGGGCTGGACTAGCAACCTGTAACTTGCTTCTAACTCATAGAACATAGTAAAAGTGATGGGTGTCACTTCCAAAATTAAAATTTTGGGGGATTCTAATTTTCATCTTACTAGCTGATTTTCTTTATTGACTCTCTCTCTTGATGGCTTTGATGAAGTAAATTGTTATGTAGGTAGGCCTATGTGACAAGGAACTGAGTATAAAAGAAGTGTCCTCATTATCTTCTCTACCAGCAGCACTAACACTTTTTTTTTTTTAGTATAGTTGACACACAATGTTATATTAGTTTCAGGTATACAACATAGAGATTGAACACCTCCATATGGTTATGCTATGCCCACCACAAGCATGGCTACCATCTGTCACCATACAACACCATCACAATACCATTATTCCCTATGCTGTACCTTTTATTTCCATGACTTATTTATTCCATAATGGGAAATCTGTATCTCCCACTCCACATCCCCCATTTTGTTCAATCCCCCTCCCTGCTTCCCTGCGGCAACCATCAGTTCTCTGTATTTATAGGTTTGATTCTGCTTTTTTTTTTTTTTGGTTATTTGAGTTGTTTTTTAGATTTCACATATAAGTGAAATCATATGTTGTTTGTCTTTTTCTGCCTGACTTCTTTCACTTAGCATAATACTCTCTAGATCTATCCATGGTGTTTCAAATGGCAAGATCTCATTCTTTTTTATGGCAGAGAAATATTCCATTTTATACACATGTGCGCACACACACACACACACACACACACACATTTTTTATATCCATTCATCAGTGGATGGACACTTGGGCTGCTTCTACCAGCATCATTTTCATTACCCCCACCACTACCATCACTCTCCTTCATAGCCTTGACTCTTGATGGGCCATTCTCAACCATTAATTGACCCATGGGGTAGAAATGGGCTTAGGGTCTTCTCTTCCAAGCCCTGTCCTGCTAAGTCAGGTGGTTTGGGAGCCAAAAATCCTCTCTCCAACTTTCTCCTCACTGATGTAACTCCTCCAGTTCATATGAATCAGTTCTGGACTTGGCAGCCAGCACCAGTCTCCCCTTTTTTAATTTTTTTTTTTCAACGTTTATTTATTTTTGGGACAGAGAGAGACAGAGCATGAATGGGGGAGGGGCAGAGAGAGAGGGAGACACAGAGGGAAACAGGCTCCAGGCTCTGAGCCATCAGCCCAGAGCCTGACGCGGGGCTCGAACTCACGGACCGCGAGATCGTGACCTGGCTGAAGTCGGACGCTTAACCGACTGCGCCACCCAGGCGCCCCAGCCAGTCTCCCCTTTTATCAAGCAGGTCTGCCTTAGAGGCTCCTGCTCTCTCCTTCTTGGGTAGTACAATGAAATAGTTGGTAAAGTGGAATACTTAGCTAACAGGAAAGATCAGGCCATGCTCTAAAAGAGACCAACTTCCTGGGCTCCCCTATGACCCTGTGGGTAGAGAGACTCCCAAGGAATTCTTCCAAGCACTTGGCATCTTTGTGCCTTGTCTATGTGATGCAGCTTACTAGTAATGCAATTTATGTATTGAATGACCTGCGGGAGAGAGGAAACAGGGGTTCCAGGCTCTGAGCTTCCCCCACCTAAAGAGACTGCATAGCACAGCTGTGATTATCCTGAACAAAGTCATTTGCCTTTCTCCCTCACCCCTAAGGCTTGGAGATGTGGGTGGGGTGGGAGAATATTTTAATCAGATTCTGGGAACAAGGAAGCAGGATCCCAAGGTTGTATAGGGTAGCCTAACTTTGCTCCAGCATTGTTCAAAGAGCTTCTAGAAATTCTTTCTTCCATATGCAGGCATGTGTGAGCAACCCTCCATTCCCACAGCTAATGGGACCTCTCTGACTGTTGAAGAAACCTTGGGAAGGAGAGACTGCTATCTGCTTCCTTAAGATGAAATCTCTCTCCACAGCTTCTACCCCATCTCCCACTCTCTACGTTTTTCCTCTGGATCTCTTTTTCTGCATTTCATTAGACAGAAACATGAGAGAAAACAGCCAGCTCTGTGAAAGGCCGATAAGACAGGGTGCCAGAAGCCAGAAACAAGTGTGAGACAGAAGCTGGAAGAGCAATGTACCTAGAAGAGCAGATGTCACATGTCCACCAAAATGGCCTCATTTATGACTTGTCAAGGAAACCGGGGCCAGGGCACGATTTGTTTCAGAAATAATTCAAATGCCATTTTTCATTACTTTTTAAAGGAAGTCTTCTACTGGATTAATAAGACATTATTAAACAGACTGATATAATTAAATTAATGTAAGTATAATCATTCATAAGCCTAGTTTCCAAATTTATAAGTTATTCATCTTCACTTGCAAAAAGATTAAGGTTTTCTTGGCCTCATCTATTTGTATGTGAACAATTCATTACTCATGGACCTTGCCATTCCAGGTTGAAGGAAAAGAAAATCACAAAGTGGCATCTTATCAATGGGGCCTCCCCTGACCACCCAATTCAGAGTTATATCCTGAGCACATTTACCTCCACACTAGGGATTAATGTAGCCCAAGTGCCTGGACCAGTGCCTGGCATACAGTAGGTACTTAATGCATACTCTTAAATGAATGAGAGAAGAAATGCCCCCTGGTTATACAGGGAGGTGACTACTGAGAGTCAAAAGTGATGCAGTGTTGAATGACACCCAGATGGAGCCAAGGCTAGGACTCAGTCTCCTGGCACCTGACATAGTGCTTTTTGTGCTAAGCCAGGAGGATTTGGAGCTTCTCATCAGAAGCCAGCCTTCTCTCCCTTCCCTGCAAGCCCTGTTGTGCCCCTCCCCATCCCCACAGGTGATCATGCCCCAGAACCACAATCTCTGGGTGATTTAAGGGAGTGAGAAGACACTGTCTGCCCTGAAGAAAAACACCTACCTAGCTGGGGGATGGGAAATGGGTGTGGGCAGGCTTCTGAGCATATTCCTCCAAAATGACTGCTGAAAGTGGCTATCACTGCATGCTCAGCTCTGCTGCCCTCCCACACTCCTGGGGTGTCAACTTCTTCCTGTCACTCCGCATCTGCCTGCCACCTTCTACCCCTGCTCTGCCCTGGGCCCATCTGGCAGGCATGGGTGATCTGCAAGGAGACTTCCTGTGACATTCTCAGGCAGCCATGCTTATGGGGTATAAATGGTCTCTTCCCCCTAGAGGAACCTACATACAGGCTTGCACTGGTTCAGAGCTGATTTCCCTGCTTGGAAGATGATCCAATACTACAGTATGCTACTTGTCTTGCTATGTGCTCCATAGTTTTTGTGGATTTATTTGTTTTTAACTAGTCTGGAAAATATTTTGGTGTAGATTTCTAAGAATTCTAATTGAGTCCAAATCTACATATCTCTGTGTGCCTAGCCCTGAAGTAGGTACTGAGAGCAGCTGCTGGCCTCGCTCTGGAGATAGAGATATCTCCAGCAGGATAAGGCAGGTAAGTAGTGTCCACCAATAACCAGAAAGGAAGCAGGGAAGGATATGAGCTGAGTCAATGTTGGGCTGCCACAAAGCTCTGACTCAATCTGCTGGATTCCCATGAAAGCTGAGGCTCAGCAGGTTTAACCATGAAAGAGACCCCTCAACCTCCCTGCAGTGTGTAAGAGTGAAGGCCAGTGCTAGTTCTGGGGCAGCGAGGCCCCCAGCCTTGCCAGGTGATGCCAAATCCAGTGCAGCCCATTGATCTGGGGACATTGGTGGGGCCCCATCTGCTCACTCCAGAGAGGCAGGGTGGGGAGGATGTGGAGAGAGGCAGGGCCTGATCTGAGGCTGGGGTGCTGTGCTGTAAAGCCCAGGCAGGAGAAGGGTCTAATAGGCACCCTGACACTGAGCAGCTCCAGCAGCCCTGCTTACACTTCCCAGAGGGCAGAACCAACACAGAATAGGCTCAGGAGCATTTGTTGAGTATGTTGTTGGAAGTGTGGCAGCAAAACCTATATGCACAGATATGTCCTTGTTATCTATCAATCTATATATTTTAGGTAAATCAAATAGCTTAAATCATACCCACTCCTGACTAATTTTGTGCCCTGAAGGCTTTATTTTCTTTAAAAAGAAGCAAATGTACTTCAAGCTGAAGAATACTAATGGAATGCTAATATTTGTTGGCAGATGTGGGAACAAGGGATGAGAGGTTTGATTGTAAATGTCTGTGGTGAGCCACTGTGCTCTGACAGGCAGCCAGTCCCCTGCCCACACCCATGTGGAGCCCATGAAATAGCAAGACAATGGCACCATGAGAAAAACCTGCTTTGCAACGTGGGGCTGAAAAGGCAGGAAGGACCAGATGAAACATTTCTGCTCAGTGGAATTTGATAATCATATTTTGAGAGCAACACAACTCCTGTGTGGCATTTTATTTAAAATACTTCATGGTTCACCAAATGTTTTCCTAGAATTTCTTGTTTGTTCCTGATAATTAATGGAAAGATATAGAAGAGATTATTAATCCCATTTTACAGATGTGATAACTGAGCTTTCGAGAGGTTGTACCCAGAAGAAGCAGAACAAAATCCAAAAGCCCTGACTCCAGGGGACTCCAATGAAATAGCAGTCCCAATGTGACTGGGACAAGGGATGTGCCTATTTCTTCAGACAGGGAAGACCTCACTAAGCAGACATTGATAAAGACAGGGTTCCATTTGTAAACTTGTGAAGTGGTGGCTTTTGTACAGTAATGAGGCAATTCCTGGTTGGGTTGTCTTCTCCCTTCCCTGAAAGATTGACTAGTTTGGGGGAACACTAGATTTGTATCTCCCTGGGTGTCATTTCCAAGATGCGACTGGCCCTCAGCAGCTGGTGTTGCCAGACTTAGCAAAGAAAAATACAAATGTCCAGTTAAATTTGAATTTCAGATAAATGATTATTTTTTCATATAAATATGCCTCAGATATTGCATGATATGTTCTTATACTGGAGGAAAAAATCTGCTATTAGATGGCTGACAGGACTGATACGGAAATTCCTGTCCTTGACCCAATACTCCCCTTCTGGGTTCTTCTTCCCACCTTGTTTGTTACACCAAATTACTATAATGAGGAATGTGGCAGTAGCAGACTATAAATTGTTCCCTCTGCTTATGCTCAGGTGTCAGACCTCTGGAGAATGATCTCCTCTGAGCCCACTGGTGTAAAATAAACTTCCTGCCTTCCAAGATCTCCAAGTGCTGCTTTGTTCTTCTGCCAGGTGATCCAGACCAGTTTCCATAACAATACAAACACAAATCTATTGTTTATACACAAGCCAAATTTAAGTAGACATCTTGTATTTTATCTGCTAACCCTATCAGCTGCATAAGGTACTTGAAGACTTCATTTTTGCAATGACTCACTACCCTGATCTAGTGTCCCACTATCTGGATCTTCCTCACCAGGAACAGCAGATTATCTCACTTTGAGAAGAGTCCTCTAGAGACAAAACGGTGCAGCCCAGAGTGAGGCCCATGGTGAGATTTCAGGCCAAGTTAGCTCTGGCCATGTGGGTTCTAGGGACCTTGAATTTATAAAAGAGGAAAAGCAATGGCCCTTGTTGGCTTCTGCCTTGCAAATCCTGGCTTGTTAGGCAGAAAGATTTCAGCACACCTCTCTACTTTTCCCCTTCTCACTCTGACACCACTGGATGGACTGTTTAAATACATGACATCTAGAATTCCAGGGACTTCTGCAAAGGTAGGTCAGGCATCAAGGACCATGTTCCCTCCCCAGTCCAGCAGGGCCCTCACGGGTGCACCACCTGGTCACTTGGAGACCTAGCTCTTCCTCAGGTGCCTGCCAGCAGCTGGTGGGTGTGGCCTGTTTTCACAGGAGGCCTTCTTTCCATTTGCAGATTTAATTTAGATTAACATGAAAATACCCGTGGACTGCTTTTTTTGTAGGGTTGAAGAATGCTGCTTAATTTCAGGAGAGATAAGTAGTGTGGGGTCATCTTCCTCTATGCTCTAAGGAAACAGAGGAAGCTGATTGCCAGCATCCCAGGCTCTGCCCCACACCCTTGCTGGAATTATCAGAAGGGGGCGCTGGCAGGCTGGGCCTTGGAGACCAGGCAGGCATGGACACAGGAGAATATTCTCTTTCTATAAGGGGCAGTGGTGTGGGAAGCTTCACAGTGGACACATTCAGGCAGGGCTACTGCCATCTCTAGCACCCTCTGCCTCCACAACTGGGGCTTGTAAGGCTGGGTGGTAAGGCGAAGGCCTGGGAGATCGGGGGCAGGGACATCTCCATGCCCCAGAGGTCATGCACTGGCGCCTCCTTGGTGGAGGTGCACTGATGAGCATGTGGCTCCTCTCTGCCCGGGGAAGCCTCTGGACCCCGAGGCCGAGAAGTCTGGCCTCCAGGTGGGAGAGTGTGATGCCAGCCTCAGAGTCTCCCTGGCCTCCCCACAGTTGCCAGTGACCAGAGCCTTGGTTTTTTAGAATTGTGAAGTTATTCCTGTCCCTTGCTCCACAAAAGGATGTGAATTAAAGTGAAGTAAGCCTTGAACTGGGACCAGCCTACTGCTCCTCAAAGCCTCCAAGACCATTTCTATTCTGATCAGTGTGAGTTTGAAATGCAGCTGGGTTTTCACTGACATCCTCTGTAATCTTTCCCCACCCAGATTCAATTTAGATTAAGAAGAACAAAGGCGGGGCATGTTTGCCCTCAGCTCAATCACTGGTGCTGGAGTTCAGCTGTCCCCTCTCCTGCCCCCTGTGCCTCTCAGCCCTGCAGTCTGGAAGGGGCTGGCAAAGGGGAGGGTCTCCCAGAATGGGAGGTGTTGGTGTTTTTGGAGCCACAGCACCCCAAGGCTAATCATTTCCTGCTCGGTATCCCTGTGTGTTCCTCTTGCTCTAACCTGCCATCCACACTGCCTCCTCCAAGCCCTCACTTGGCATCGGACTTTAGCAGCTCAGGGTGTCTCCACAGTCCCCTCCTGTCTGCTTTTCTTATGCAAACCAGCACAGGACAGTGCTTGGTGAGGAAGTCACAGCGCCCTTCTGCCTTTTCAGCAACTTCAGTGCTTCCCACCACCACCTGGAACTTGCTCTATCTCATCTTCTTCTTCAGCTCTCTACCAGTGTTCACACCTGGCCCCTGCCTCCACAGTAGCCATGACAGAGGATGGCTGGGACAAAGCATGGTCCTGAAACCAAGTGTGTGCCAAGAATGCCCTAATGGGCTCTAGATCCAGCTTGCCCCTGTGAGACTCCTGGTCCCTCACTTCCTAACTGTGCAACCCTATGTAAACCACCTCTTCTCTGGGCTTTCTTTCCTTGTCCACCAAATAAGAAACCTGGAGAGGTGCTCTTAGATGCCATTCTACTCTAAGACTCCTTGATTTTCCTCTTGCCTTTCAGAGTCCAGATGTGCAGAAGGGATTTGCAGGCTCATGCTGGAGAGTGCAGGTCTGCTCTTTGACCTGGGAAACATAGAGCTTCTATCTTGTTCTCACACTGGTCATTGCTCTGGCCTCTCCACTTATCATGGAAAGGTCAAATGAGATGTCCATCATGAGAAGTCCTGGGAAATTTTAAGTATCCCCAAGATTTGTAGTAAAACCCAAAGACTCAGGTTCTTAGCTTCTTTTTTTTTTTTTTTTTTGCTTTAAAAATTTTTTTTTTAATTTTAGAAAGAGAGAGGGGCGCCTGGGTGGCTCAGTCGGTTAAGTGTCTGACTTCAGCTCAGGTCACGATCTCGCGGTCCATGAGTTCAAGCCCCATGTGGGGCTCTGGGCTGATGGCTCAGAGCCTGGAGCCTGCTTCCGATTCTGTGTCTCCCTCTCTCTCTGCCCCTCCCCCATTAATGCTCTGTCTCTCTCTGTCTCAAAAATAAATAAATGTTAAAAAAAATTTTTTAAAAGAGCGAGTGCATAAAAAAAAAAAGAGAAAGAAGAGAATGCATGCACAAGCAGGGGAAAGAGAGAGGGAGAGAGAGAGAGAGAGAGAGAGAGAGAGAGAATACTAAGCAGGATTCACACTCAGCATGGAGTCGGACACAGGGCTTGATTCCATGACTCTGGGATCATGACTTGAGCTGATATCAAGAGTCTGATGCTCAACTGACTGAGCCACCCAGGCGCCCCAGGTTCTTAGCTTCTTAAGGTGTTCCTAGGGACTCAGTTTCCATTCCAAGAGGGCTTCCTATAATAGGTCTTTGTGACATAATAAGAATATTTTATTTTGTCCTCTATTTATAACAAAGACTTTCTAAAACTCTTGTAATTTCCTGCATGATGGTGATTATAGAAGCATCTTTTGTTCTTGACACAGAGCTCCTAAATCCCTTGGAATTTTCTGGGTGACAGGACTCTCTTGTGCTGTAATGAGATGACTCTTTGTGGAACCCTAGATAGCTTTGGGATGGGGATTATTTGCATGGAGGAACCAAGACTGAGAAGCCCAGAACTTCCAGCCCTACTCCCCCCAACCTCTGGGGAAGGGAGAGGAGTTGAAGATTGAGTTAATAAACTGTTCTCCCATGTGATGAATGATACCTCCATTAAAGTCCCTAAATGATGAGGTTCAGGGAGCTTCCATGTTGGTGAATGCATCCATGTGTCAGGAGGGTGGCATACCCCAGTGCCACGGGGATAGAAAATCCTATGCTCTGGACTCTTCCAGATCTCACCCTGGTACCTTTTCATCTGACTATACTTCTCTATTCTTTATGCTTTATAATATCCTTTATAATATATGTGTAATTGTGAGCATGGTGCTTCCCTGAGTTCACAGTTCTGTGAACTGTTCTAGCAAATTACTGAACCTGAGAAGGGGTTATGAGAACCCCTTGATTTATAGTGAGTCAACCAGAAGTACAGAAGGTCCAAGACTTGCAACTGACATCTGAAATGGGAGCAGTCTTATGGGATTGAGTTTTTAACTTGTGGGATCTGATGCTAACTCCAAGTAGGTAGTGTTAGACTTGCAACAAAATGCAGGGCACACAGTTGGTGTTTGGAGAGTTGGATGTTGGTTAATGTGAGGAAAAAACCTGTCACACTTGGTGTCATAAGTGTTGTGTGGGCAGGAACAGATCATGGAATCCTACACAAGTAACTGAGTCTTCCTTCCCAGGAATTCTATCCAATAATATCTTTTGCATCTCATTAGGAAGAGTTGGGCTTTGGAACAGAGGAAGTGTGGTCCAGAAAGGAGGAAGAGGTGCCAGAGGGGGAGCTAGAGAGCACTTCTTGTTTTCTTCTCTGATCCTTAGTGTCCATGGAAGCTAGAGACACTCTGGATAAAGCCTGCAACTACCCACCTCTCCCTCCCAGTCTTGACAATTCTGACCCCTTCAGCCTTGTCCTGCATGTGTCATGGGTGTCCTGGTGCTCTTCCTGTGCTCTGTGGCCTGGATTATGTCTGAGCATCCCTGCCCCCAGTGAAGAAGCAAGCATACTTCCATGGACTAAATGTTCTAACATTGTGAATGTGTGCCTTGACCATGCACAGTTGGGTCTTATCTCCTAATGAGGCTATACTTATTCTAGCCCAGCAGAGGGGAGGCCCAGAGGCCTAGTAGAAGTACAGGCAGGCCCTATTCTTTGGTTTTGAGGTCTTATATCCTAAAGAGGATATGGAAGAGCTATACCCAACTTTCACAGACCTAGGCACCAAATAATGGATGTCTACACCCAAAGTTTCTAACTTCCTTAGAACATTCTCTTCTTACTTCAGTTTGCAGATTGTGGCATGGAGGCACATCTCCAGTGCAGCATGGGAGGAAGAGAGTGGAACGGTCTCAGTCCACACACGTAGTCAAGGCTTCAGCTTTTCTAGGGCTTGAGGCTCAAAGTAGATTAATGATCATGGCTGGTCTGAAGGGAAAGGAATTATTAATAATCTAGCCCTGATAGAATAAGACTTTGCTTTCCTTCTCCCAGCCCCATCACTGGCTGTGGAAGGCAGGGGAGGGCCCCATTAATCATGCTGTTGTGATGTTCCTGCCTGCTCAATAGTCACAGGAATGAATATATTGCTCGGAAAACACGTGCAGGATTGTTACAACACAGACACTATGAAGGCATTATTTTCATTGTCAGGCTGCTTGATGGTTTCATAATTTTAATAAAAGAACGGGGTTTTAGACTCAAGGGAGTGATTAATAAAGGAGGCCACAGACACACAGTGATGTCTGAAGCGTTGTCACCAAGAACGGGCTGAGTTCTTGATGGGTCTGAGGGCTCCCACCCTCCCTCACCTGACACCTGCTCCTCTGGATAGAGATGTGTACTCACTTCTCAGTCCAACAACCCTCCTCCCATATCACACACAGCACTGTGCTTGAGGTCACATAGTGAAATATTTGCAACCTCCAAATAGAGAGAAAAATAGACAAATAAGATTTTAACCACTTGCACGAGTCAGGACTTCCTCAGGTGTCTGTGATAGAAAAGACACAGAATCAGGTGTCTGATTTAAAAAGAAAAAAACAGGGCACCTGGGTGGCTTAGTCAGTTAAGTGTCCAACTTCAGTTTAGGTTGTGATCTCACTGTTTGTGGGTTTGAGCCCATGTTGGGCTCTGTGCTGACAGCTCAGAGCCTGGAGCCTGCTTCAGATTCTGTGTCTCCCTCTCTCTCTCTGCCCCTCCCCCTCTCATGCTTGGTCTGTCTCTCCTTCCCTCTCTCTCTGTCTCTCAAAAATCAATAAACATTTAAAATTTTTTAAAAAGAAAAAAAGAAAGCAGGCTGGAGTGGGGTCAAGCACATTTTTTCAAAGAACTACAAAGTTGAAGAGGGTAGGTGTCCTTTCAGATATGGCTGAATCCAGAGACTCAGATAAAGTCGTCTGACACCAGACCTTTCCTTCCACCCCCCTTCCCCCATTTAGCTTTTGTCCCTGTTGGCTGTGTTCTGGGGCTGCAGCTGCAGCCCAGCACCTCTGCTGCTTTAGAGAAGACTTTCCTGGGCATGCTCCTGCTAGTGTTCCCTGCCTCTGCTCTGCTGTGTTTACTTCTTAACCCATCTCACCCCTTTGTTTTTTTGTTTATTGTCTGCCCACCCCTGGGGAGAGCAGGAGCTTTGCCTGGTTCAGATTCATTGCTTTACAGACAGAGCCACCAATAGTACCTGGCACAGAGAAGCCTTTCAAATATTAATTGTATTAAAAAAATGAGCCCTAAGACATAGATATGTTTATGATGGTCACCTTCTAGATGGCAAGTTTGGAAATCAGAGAGAAGAAGTAAATTCCCTGAGGTGACTCAGCTCATACTTGGCAGAGCCAAGGTTTGAACCCAAATGATTAGACTTTAGACTCTCTGATTATGAACACTGCATAGTAAGCACTGGCATTTGGTACCCATATCACCTGGGGCTAGGAGGCCCTTGAGAGAGAGGGAGGGAGAGGACAGAGAGGAAGTGGGGGGAGAGAGAGAAGGAAGGAGGGAGGAAGGGAGAGAACAGAGGTAAGGGAAGAAAGAGATACCAATACCAGCACCAGGTAGTGGCTCTGTGGCTCATCTTGAAGAGGGAGGGTGGTACTCAGTCCCCTTTCACCCCATTTGCATGGGAATGCACAACTTTTGAAAACTAAAAAAGGAACCTTTGAAAGGAGCATTTTAAATCATTAGCAAAATCTAATTATTGAACAATTCCACTTTCCAAGGATCTTGCCTAATTATTTATCTCAAGGCACTGATTCATTTTGTATTTACCTCATTATGAGACCCTGTCCCAGCCCAGCACCTCTCTCCAGTCTGTAGGCGATTCCAAGGATCAGGGCCCGGTAGGAAAAGCCCAGAGATGGTTATATCCCCAATTCATTTTGCTCTACCCGGAACTCTGATTTCAGAGTGCTGGTTTGGGCATCAGAAGCTGTGGCCAACATCCAGCTCTGCCATTCATGACTTTGTGTCTTTAACCTTTCTGAGCTTCAGGCTCTTCTTTTGTATAGTTGTTGAGGAACAAATGAGGAAATGTGGACATTCCCATCCGTGAGTGGTCACCATGTTCCTCCTCTTGAGGGGCTAGAGGCATCACACATTCCAGGACTGAGTGCAGGGTGCACATGGGGACATGTGGATGCCAAGGCCCCTCTGCTGGGCCCTGGGACTGTGGCTGTAGCTCTGTGGTGGCTAGATATCAGGGTACATTTTCAAAGTCCCATAGTTCTCCCTCCCTGACACAATGAAGCCACAGTGTAGGCGATCTCATTATGTAGCGATTAGGTGCCCATAAAAGTGGCTGCTAGAAAGCCCATTAGTTAATCATAAAGTGATCACAAACACACCGAAAGAACATCTGTTTGATTTATTCTAATTGCTTAGACATGCTTAAGTTCTCCCAGCTGGAATGTAGGTGCCTTAGGAGGATAGCAGATTCCAAGTCCATGTCCCCACACTGAGCTGGATGAGGATCCCAAGGCTCGTGGACCATGGTAAGGTGGACAAAGATCTGGCCTCTAATGCAGCTCACACAGAGGTTTCTGGGGCTCAGGCATGGAAATTTCTTTGGGGTCTGCTGGTGCCTCTCTTTGAGCTGCTGAGCAGGTGCTCAGGGTAACGTGTGGGACATGTGAAAAAGGCCCAAGGCAGAAAGCCAGCCCCCAGCTCTCCTAACACAGTTCACCCACCTGCCCTGCCCGTTCCACCCACAACCAGGCACAGTTCCTCAAACGACTTCTGTGTCTGTGTGCTTAGGCTGCCATAACAACGTGTCACAGGCTAGGTGGGTTAAGACCACAGAAATTTATTTTCCACTAATTCTGGAGGCCAGAAGTCTATAATCAAGGTGTCAACCAAGCCATGCTCCTTCCAAAGCCTCTGGAAAGGGTCCTTCTTTTCCTCTTCTAGCTCCTGATGTCCCCCCACATTCCTGGGCTTATGGCAGCATCACTCTGATCTCTGCCTCCAGCTTCCCATGGCCTTCTCCCTGCCTCTCTGTCTTCACAAGGCCATCTTTGTATAAATGATGCCTTCAGGCTGGGTCTGGGAACCCAGGAAGGGTCCCACAGGTCCAGCCAAATGGATATTTTTCTTTGCAAAGGATGGAAATCAAATGTTAGCCAGCAGGAAGAGAGAGCAAAGTTTATTAAAGAGAAAGCAGACACAGATGGAATGTCTAGGAGACTCAGAAATGAGAGGAGCAGGAGTCTAATCTTTGTTAAAGATCTGGGGGTTTTTACTGAGGATTGTGGTCTCTGAGATGTGTCCCCTCAGGTACCCAGGAACTGGTTAGAACAAAGACAAGGGCTTAGGTATTATTCCTTGGAGACACAGGGTCTTGGCATGGAGATGTCTAGTGCAGGTGTTCTGGAATGTGCATATGATGGTCATTCTCACCTGGTCCTTCCTTAGATGTTATCTATTCTAGAGAAATCATTAACTCCTTGTCCCTTAGAAGGAGGACATATGCTATTTGCCTTACAAGGCATGTGTAAAGTGGGGTGAGGGTGCAGGTCCTAACAAGAATAGAAGTAGGAAAGGGAGGAAAAAGCAGATTTTTATGGTGTCCTTCAGTTTTCCTATCTCATAAGGACACCAGTCATTTTAGATGGGGGCCCATCCTACTCCAGTATGGCTATATCTGAACTGATTGCATCTGCAATGAGCATATTTCCAAATAAGGTCACATTCAGAGGTACTGATGTAACCAAATTAACGTGAGCCCACTCCTTGGTGGAGTGGATAGAGACTACCCCAGGTGGAATTGTCACACAAAGGAAACTTTATTTACAGAGAATAAGGAGACCACAAGGAATAACTTCCAAAGCCATGACTCCCTAAGCAGGGATGAAAGGGTTCCTTTTATTTATTCAGAAAGGGCAGCTGTGTCATTGCATGTAAAAGTAGGAATAAGGTTGTACACATGTACTTTAAAAAACATGCCTCTTCATGCATCCCATGTTATGTTAACAAAGCTTGCACTCCTTTAAGACTTTATAAGGAAGCAGAGGTAACGGTCTGACCAGTGGAAGGGGCTATGGGCATGCTCTGAGAGCTGGTATAAATGGTATAAATGGTCTTAGGCTCATTATCTCTGGTAAGGAATGCAGGGTCTCGATTACTTATGAACAAGCACTGGGAGCTTTACCACTGATTTACTGTCTCTGATATGATTAGGCTATACCTACTGTAATTCTAACACCTCCCAGGAAGTTCTGCAAGAAGTGTGTTTGGGCAGAAGAGCTGGTGAGACAGATCATGGAAAATCTGTGTCATGAAAGCTGTCTCATCTTTTATTTTTCTGGAGATCCCTAACTCTTTCTGCTTATACTGGGAGTTAGAACTTCAACATATATATTGTAGGGGATGCCATTTAACCCAGAACATTTTCCTACAGGGGTCATATTTGCATAGCACAGATGTTATTCCACAGCATTTGGAGCAAACAAGGAAAGGAAATGCTCTTACAAGTGTCTACTGGTGTCCAGAATATTACTGAACAAACTGTACCCTACTGAGGGCTGCTCCTCCATCTACTCTCTGCCCTCCCTTGTGCCTCACCTGCAACATGGAGGGATTGTTTAAGGCCAGCAGCCAGGGGGTTCAGGCTTCAGGACACTCTGCCCCAGCTGCCTTATGCCAGAATTTATAAGTCAACTTGAAGTGTGGGGTCTGTCAGGCTAATGGTTTATATAACTTCATAAACCTGGCCTCCTTTTACTGTCCTGGGTTGAACCCCATCCCCATCCCCATCCCAGTGGAGGTCCCTGTGTTTGCTTCTATATCACCCCAGGAGGAGTCTGAGAGGAAGGGTAACAGTAAGACCCTGTGGCCCCACTAGAATGAATGTCCTGCCTGTCCTGATCAGCTGGCACTACCAGAATGGGCCCAAAGAGGAGGCGCTTCCCTAGTGATGGTCTAATTAAAGGGATAATGCCAGGGCAGACCAGCAAAGTAGGCCTCCTTAGAACCCAAAGATCAGATAGCAAGTGAATTATTTTCCAGAATGAGTGACTCTTTAATTAAAATAACCACCTCACAAGGGAATTAAAAGCAAAAATGAACTATTGGGACCTCATCAAGATAAAAAGCTTCTGCACTGCAAAGGAAACAATCAACAAAACTAAAAGGCAACCAACAGAATGGGAAAAGATATTTGCAAATGGCATATCAGACAAAGGGCTAGTATCCAAAATCTACAAAGAACTCACCAAACTCCACACCAAAAAAACCCCAAATAATCCAGTGAAGAAATGGGCAGAAGACATGAATAGACACTTCTCTAAAGAAGACATCCAGATGGCCAACAGGCACATGAAAAGATGCTCAACGTCACTCCTTATCAGGGAAATACAAATCAAAACCACACTGAGATACCACCTCACGCCAGTCAGAGTGGCTAAAATGAACACAACAGTAGACTATAGATGCTGGTGAGGATGTGGAGAAATGGGAACCCTCTTACACTGTTGGTGGCAATGCAAACTGGTACAACCACTCTGGAAAACAGTGTGGAGGTTCCTCAAAAAATTAAAAATAGATCTACCCTATGACCCAGCAATAGGACTGCTAGGAATTTACCCAAGGGATACAGGAGTGCTGATGCATAGGGGCACTTGTACCCCAATGTTTATAGCAGCACTTTCAATAATAGGCAAATTATGGAAAGAGCCTAAATGTCCACCAACTGACGAATGGATAAAGAAATTGTGGTTTATATACACAATGGAATACTATGTGGCAATGAGAAAGAATGAAATATGGCCTTTTGTAGCAATGTGGATGGAACTGGAGAGTGTTACGCTAAGTGAAACAAGTCATACAGAGAAGGACAGATACCATATGTTTTCACTCGTATGTGGATCCTGAGAAACTTAACAGAAGACCATGGGGGAGGGGAAGAAAAAACAAGGAGGTTAGAGAGGGAGGGAGCCAAAACATAAGAGACTCTTAAAAACAGAGAACAGGGGCGCCTGGGTGGCGCAGTCGGTTAAGCGTCCGACTTCAGCCAGGTCACGATCTCGCAGTCTGTGAGTTCGAGCCCCGCATCGGGCTCAGCCTGTTTCCGATTCTGTGTCTCCCTCTCTCTCTGCCCCTCCCCCGTTCATGCTCTGTCTCTCTCTGTCCCAAAAAATAAATAAACGTTGAAAAAAAATAAAAAATAAAAACAGAGAACAAACTGAGGGTTGATGGCGGAGGGGAGGGGAGGGGAGGTAATGAGTATTGAGGAAGGCACCTGTTGGGATGAGCACTGGGTGTTGTATGGAAACCAAGTTGACAATAAATTTCATATTAAAAAAAAATAACCACGTCACTTTTGTTTTTCTCTCCTTACGTATGACCAGTCTTTGGAATAGAATAAAGACATTTCTACTCCTGAGAACTTAGCTGCAAATTGACTTGTATTTTTTCATTGACTTTCATTATCAAGTCAGAGATGTGTTCTCTGATCGCCTATCAGGCTGACAGATTCCTCATTTCTGCTTCTTTCTCTGTTTCCTTTCAAACCCTTAATTTTTGACTCGCGTGTAGTCTGATGAGATAGGATTCAAACAGGCCCTCCCTCCTTTGCCAGTTCTGCTCGTGCTCCACCTTGGCTCTGGCCCTTCCTAGATGGCTTTTCTTGTGTCACTCCATCCACCTGGATCTCACAACCTACACGGATTGTGAGAAGAGGGCAGATTCTTAGCCTAGTGTCTCCATGACTTGGTGCTTTTCTGTGTCATTAGTGGTGCTCTGTTCTTCACACTAGGACTGCATCGCACCAGCGTGAACCCCTTCTTTACCATACCAGGAGTGTACCTTGGGACTCATGCAGCTCCCTGTGTCTGAATTACCCCACTACTTTGTTTACAACCATCTGAATCCCCTTTGGGTCCTGCATCCTTCATGAAGCCTTTGGTGACCACCCCAAAGACAAGAGAATGTCTTTTCTCAGTGGATTCCTGTAGTCCCAAGTAGGAACAAGTCCAAACAGGTGGCAGGAATAACACAGATGGGCATTGGTCTCCTCCATCTCTGAATGAGCTTGGTGCCTCTTCCTATTTCTTCCCTCAAAATAGAAGCAGCTGCAAAGACAGCAATTTGCTACATGGGTTGAGATGAAGGACCAGGTCTAGCCAGTTAGGTCCCCAAGGCAAACAGGTACATCCTTGAGTCGTTACCTCAAAATATGGCTTTCCTTCCCAGAAAGGAAGCAGCCTAAGTTTAGGGTGAGAGTCAAACATTTCTCTTCCAAAATTATACATTCCAAAATTATACATTGAGTAATATGGTCTCTGGGCTGGCAATACAAGCACCATCTGGGAGCTAGTTAGAAAAGTAAATTCTCAGGCTCATCCCAAGAATCTCTGGGAGTGGCCCCAATAGCCATGGTTAGCCAGCTCTTCAGGTGACTCTCACAGCATGGTAAAGTATGACACATACCAATCTGGTACAGGTTACAATGATTAAACACTGCCTTAAGGTAGCAACCATCTGATCAGATCACACCTTCTGGGTCCTGTTTCCATTCCCACCCTCCACCTTTAATGTGGCCTCTCAGTTCCAGTCAAAGCCCATCCACTCCTTCCATTTCCTCCTTCCTAAAAGTGTGTATGCCTCTTCACTGCTTGTCTAAGCCTGACTCTCCCAGGTCCTGAGAGGCTTGTGCTGTCTGCGGAGAAGGAGAAGGATCTGTCAGATTTCAGCACTATGGGCAAACATGTGTCCCAGGATGGCCCCTCAAGAAGCCTCCTGTATCAGTACAGTTTGGTCACTGCAGTAGCCACAAGAATGCACCTGATGGATCCCCAACTACAGGGAGTTGGACCAGGCTGCAGTGCTGTGAGCAGCCAGTGTTTACACCAAAGCTTCTAGGAGCTACTCTCATCCAGTGGTAGAGCCAGGCAGGGAGTTCTTGGGAAAATGGGAGCTGGGCCTTCTCTGATGGCTGGCTTTTCCTGGCGGATTCCTCAGTAGCTTTACTGTACATTCCTTAACTGTACTGTTATCTAGAATGCTCCCACCCAAACTTACTCTTGCTTCCCTTCTTTACTTGGCGTCAGATTTGCATCATTGTCTGATGACTTCCCCAGCTTTTTTCACTCCTTCCCCATTTTCTGTCACAGTATTGCCTTTAATAAAATTCTTCCATGCATAATCCCATTTTGGTGTCTACTCCTCCAAGGATGTGAACTTACAATCTCAGATTAGAAAATGTCAGAAGAAAATTTGTGGTGTGTGTGTGTGTGTGTGTGAGAGAGAGAGAGAGAGAGAGAGAGAGAAGGAGAGACATCAAGCAGAGAAAGAGACAGAGTATGAAAGCAGACAAAGCAGAGAAAGTGAGGAAAGAATACAATGGCAGAGGAGACCTACAAACTGAGCTCAGGATGATAAAGACTCAACTAAGTGATATAGAGGGGGGGCTCATCAGCATATTTAAAACCTTGGGGGAAGTATTAGATCAACTGGGAAGAACTGAATAAAGAAGAAGCTAATAGGCTGCAGATGGAATGCTGAGGATCACCAGGTTTTACAAAACAATTGTGGGAAAATAAACCTCAGAGGCTCTGGAGGGAGTGGCAGAGAAAGGAAGTAGGCACAGTTGGGGATTAGGGTCAGGAGTCCCTGGAGAAGAGTAAAGTTTCAGCTTCTGGTGCAGATGCTGATCTAGTTACATGAGCGCTAATAGTGTCTTTCCTGAAAGAGCAAGGAGGCTTTGGATGGGCAATCTGTTGACAGCTGGGGACAGCAGCCAGAATGCAACAAGGTGGGACACAAGTAAGGAGGGAGCACTTCTGAAAGTTTGACTCAGAGCAGAGTGGTGTTGAGGGAAAGACTGTCAAGGTGGGGGATCCTGAAGCCTGTTTATGAGGAGGTAGAAAGGAGCCACAGTGGGTGAGGATTGGAGTGTGTGTGAAGGAATTAGCCTAAATGAGGGGGAGAGGAAACACGGATTTGAGGCAGAACTCAAGGAGAAGAGCTTTACATGTTTACAGGTCTGCTGGTGACTTCTAAGATTGGCAGAAATTGAAGAGTTTCTCATGTGGGTCTTCTGTTTTATCCCACTTTTCCTGTGCATTGGGAATGGAGATTATCTGCTGAATAATAGGGGTAAGTGAGAGTGGGAGGTGGGGTCAATGATTGGAGAGGTGAAATAATGAAGAACTAGTTGCCAAGGAGAACCGAAAAGGGACGGGAGGATTGTGATGGTTAATTTCATGTGTCTTGGCAATGGGATTCCCACAAAGCTGGTTAAATATGATTTCTGGGTGTGTCTGTGAGCATGTTTCTGAAAGAGATTAGCATTTGAATCCATAGACAGAGTAAAACAAATGACCCTTCCTAATGTGGGTGGACCTCATCCAGAACAAAAAGGAAGACTGAATTTGTTCTCTTCCTCACTGTTGAGCTGTGACATTGACCTTCTGCCTTCAAACTGTATCACTGGCTTTCCTACTTTTCAGCCAGAAGATCATGGGACTTTTCAGCCTCCTTAGTCATGTGAGCCAATACCTATAGGTTTTGTTTCTCAGGAGAACATGACTAATACCGGGATGTATTAGCTCCCTGGACAGCTCAGGGGGTCCAGGTGTGAAGTTTCACTAATATCACTCAGAGGGTTTAACTGATACAGGGCTAGGGTTTGGCTGGGTGGTTGTCACAGGCCAGGGTTTCTCAAGGAATGGTCAACATTGTGGACAATGGGTTGGACAGTATAAGAAGGCTGTCAGTCCAAGAGTGGCAAGGAGGGAGAAAATAGTGACCCGGATGTGTTGGGGGGTTGTCAAGAAGGTGAGTGGGGAGGATGGGACATAGTGGTCTTGAGAATGGAAGGTGTAAGTGTTCTGGGGGCTCGGCACACTCCTGGGGATGGTTATGTTTGCTATAGGCCTGGAAGTGGTGTCAGTGGGGAGAGGGGTTGGCTCTCTGGAAAGAGCATCCTAAGGCAGTATAGCCCAGTGAGTGCTGAGGTTCTCAGAGAAAACTTGGTGTGAACCAGACTAATGCCATCTTGGCACTGTTGGGTGACCTGAAACCTTCTTCAGCACAGCCCACCCCACCCCCACCCCCACCCCCACAATTCTTTCCTTCTTTGTAGCCACACCCTTAAGTGCACTCTCAGGGCATAATGTCCTTGATCTGCTCTGGAGGTATGACCCTGAAGCACACCTATTCTTAACCATTCTCCTTCTAAGTGGCCCTCCAGCACATACTCCCCAGCCTCCCACACTATGGAAGCAGATCTCAAGGTCAGGTTGCAGACATCTACTTGTCTTACGGCCACTTCTGTCCCCTTAGTACACCATTTCCCATCCAGTTGAACTCATTGACCTTTTTCTTCAGTCTTACTGTTTTGGGTTTTGGAGGTGGTTTTGTATACACCTCCCTTTCATGGAACAGCACTGGTGCCTGCGGTGAGTTTCTGACAAGAGGAAGAGTCAAGCGTCTCATGGAAAGCATTATCAGGGCTTTTATGGACTGTGGCTTCAGGTGGAGTGTCGAGTAATTATTTTCTTATGACTGTAGAAACAATTGTATCCTCGCTACTCAGGAATTTATGTTCAGAATATAATTACTATTGGATTAACTGCTTTGACAATCTTTTAATTCTACTATCAACACTGTTTGCATTTAAGCTGAGCTTCCTCCTTGCCAATCTGATGTGTCTATTACAATAAGCGTTTCAACTCAATTAGCGTCTCTGTAACAATCAAATTATCTTTAATATGATGTAATTACTTTTCCTTATTAGGCTAGACTGGGGATTATGAGCTGTGAATGTCTAGCATAGCTTTGAGAAGTGATTAAAACAAACCCAGAGGCCTTTCTGAGATTTGAGCATATTTTCCAAAAATCCTATTTTAAATCCTGATTGTCCACCCAGGACCCCAAAATACAGGACTTGTGCTAAATTAGGAAGTTTTCCTGAGGCAGTCACCCAACCTGTCTCTGCCTCACATGGTGGCTTCCTGGCCCTCACATAAGAGAGTTTCTGTCTGTCTGCACCTGCCTTTGTAGCTTCATCAAAGCTGTCACATGTAGACCTCACTGCTAGGCTCACCCATGAGGCTTGTCACCCTAAAAGGAATTAATGTGTGTTTCTCTCCTCCTATGCAAAGTACAGTTATGGGTTGAACTGTGTCTCTCCCAATTTATATGTTGGAGTCCTGAGTCCTAAGCCCCAGTACCTTAGAATGAGACCTTACTTGGAGATATGGTCTTACAGAGGTAACTAAGTTAAAATGAGGTCATCAGGATGGGCCCTAATGCAATGTGACTAGTGTGTTTATAAGAAAGAAATCTGGACACAGACATGCACAGAAGAAAGACAATATGAAGATACAGGAAGATGGCCATCTACAAGCCAAGAGGAGAGATCTGGTGATATGGGAAACAAAGGCAGAAGGAAATGGTGGATAGAACTAAATTTCCTTATAATGTGCAGCCCATTTAACAAATACTTGAGGCAGGCAGAGCAAAATGGTTTCTCCAGGAACTCCCTATGTTTTAATGCTAATGTTTTGCTAGAGGGAAAAACAACCTTAGCTTGACAATAGCTAGGCATCCAGGATCCTGGGAGTCTTCTTTAGCATATGAAAATCTTATTGGAAATTTACCCTGGACTTTACCTCCCTTAACTCCATAGAATCTAAACCAACCTTTCCTCCTGGTATCCGGGGTAACACTTCCGGCCTGTCCTGTCCCCTTGTTTTAACAAAATAACTTTTTTTGCACCAAAGACATCTTCAACAATTCATTCTTGGCTCCTGGCTCTGGACCCCATGAACTCCACTATCACCCCAAAACCTCATCAACTGGAACAAATAATTCTCTCACAGCCCTCAGAAGAAATCAGTCCTGTGGACACCTCTGACTTCTAGCTCCCAGGACGGTGAGAAAATAAATTTCCCAAATTCGTGCTGTCTAGTTTGTGGTATGTTGTTACAGCAACCCCAGCACACTAATATGGGCACCTACCATAATGGTTAAGAACAAGGCACTGACACTTTTGATGAGCACTGGGTGATGTATGGAGGTGTTGAATCACTATACTGTACACCCGAAACTAATAAGACTGTATGTTAACCAACTGGAATTAAAATAAAAACTTAAAAGGGAACAAAGTACTGAAATTAGGATGCCCAAATCTGAATCCCAGCACAGCTACCTATCAGCAGTGGGCCATTTGATTATGTGCCTCAGTTTCATAATCCTTAAAATGGGGATAATAATAGCGTCTACCTCCTCACAGGGTTGTTGTGATTCATATAAAAAGCTTAATGAAGAATGGAATGTAACAAATGTTTGATACATGCTACTTTTTACTCCGTACCAGGAATAGTATTAAGTACTTTATGTACACTTGCTCCATTAATCCTCCCTACAGTCTTAAGAAGCAAGGGCTTTTATTTTTCTGTGAGGAAACCAATTCAGAGATGTTAAATGTCATAGCAGGGGTGGAGCAAGGACTGGACCTGACATCTGGACCAGCAGTTAGATTGCTTCATGCTTGTCTACAGGCACAGGGTGTGATTATGGGGAGGCTATTATGGGATTGTGTGTGTGTGTGTGTGTGTGTGTGTGTGCATGTGAGTTTTAATTATCCCTTGGCTTTTAAATTTACTTTTAGTTTTAAATAAATAAACTTTAATTTATTTTTAGTTTAAACAACACATGAGTTCACTCTCTTAAAAAATTCCGACACAGATAAAGAGAAAAAATTGTCCTTCAGCAGGAAGTGATTATTTTTTTTCCTGCTTGGCTTAAAAAAATGTTTTTATTCATTCAACACATTTATTAACTATTTACTATGTGCCCATCAATGTAGTAAATGCTAGGAGCACAGTGAATAAGACTAACATGGTTTCTCTCCTCTTGAAGCTTAAATTTTAGTGGTAAGTTACAGATAATTAACAACAGAGTAAGACATTTTGAAAGCTAAAAAAAAAAAAAAAAGAGCAACCATAATTGTCAAGAAACAATTAGCGGTAGGTGATAGTATTTCAAAGATATAATTTATAGAGGAAGGTGAAAAGAACAGCTTTAAATCCAAATGACAGTCCTGCCTTAGTTTAAAGCTAAAGTTCTCTTTTCTGCTTATTATGGATCTTTGATAAGAAATACAATTGCTGAGAAGTCTGTTTTGCTTGCTGTTTGCTACGAGCATTGTGAGGCCTTTCCTGAATGTAACCCGCTGTGTAGTAGAATGGGTTGTAAACCTTCCTAAATGTAGTCTGATATGTAATGGAATGAGTGATTGTACATAAACTAACCGGCATTTCTCGCTTCTGTAAACCTGCTTGCTTAGCACATTCCTCACCTACCCTACCCCCTTCCCCCTTCCCCCTTTTTTCCTCCCGCCACAAGTAACGGACAAAGCCTTCCCGCCAAAGGACAGACAAAGGACGCCCAATCAGAGAACAACAAATGTCCTTACTTTAAAATCAACTAATCAGGCCCCTCATAATTTGAAACCTCCCCTGTGCTATTTGTCTCTGTCTATAAAAACGCTGTACCAACCCTGATCGTGGCCTCTTGCGTCACCGGCGACGAGTGTGCAGAGGACCAGGTTCGAACCTGCAATAAACGACCCTTGCCGCTTGGCTTTGACTTACGACTCTGGTGGACTTTTGTGGGAGGTTTCGGAACTTCGGGCATTACAAAGGTTAGAAAAGGCCTCTGAGAATTTGACATTAAACCTGGAAACAGAAGGCTGAAAAGCCCATTGGAATGTTTCAGTGAGGCAGAGATGAGATTCAGGCAGTTGCCCTGAGGCAGAACATCAGTCCTGTGAGTGTAGGTGACATGATTCTCCTGCTGAGGATCTTTTGTAGAATTTCCATTTCCTCAAGAGGATATGTAATTATTATTGTAATTTTTAAAACCATTTTCACTGTTTTTCACGTCAGGATAACATATTTGAGTCTTGGGTTTTTTTTTTCCCCCAAGGGTTTTGTTGTTTTCTTCAGGCATCTTAGTTAGCTATATATTGGATCTCCATGGCTTTTGTTCCACATCCATCATCTTTCTTTCTTTCTTTCTTTCTTTCTTTCTTTCTTTCTTTCTTTCTTTTTTGCTCATTGAACTTTCTACTCTATTTCTTTGTGATTTTTTTCAAGTTTGTCGTCTGTATTATGGATTTTGTTTTCTTTAATTCTCTCTTCACTTCTTCCAGTGCATTTTAAGTTCTCAATTCGGGTATCTTTCACTTAATTTCTTGCCTTTTGCTAGTTCTCTTTTTATTTTTTATTTTTTGTTCTATCATCTCATCTTTCACCTCTTGTGTTATACAGTTCTGCATTTTTCTAATTTCCTTTAGAGACCTAAGTAGTTAGTTTCTTATCTGTCTAAATTCCTTCAGTTTTTTTTGAGGTACAGTTGACAAATAACAATTGTATATATTTAAGATGTGTAACTTGATGTTTTGATTACATATTCATTGTAAAATAATTGCCACATTGAAGCTAATTAATATAAGGTGTATCTATCACCTTATATTTTCCTTCTGTGTATGTGAACTCAAGGCCTACTCTTTCAGCAAATTTCAAATGTGCAATATTGTTAACTGAAGTCCCATGGATGTAGCTTAGGTCTCCAAAACTGATTTGTCTTGCAGAACTGAAACCTTGTACTCTTTGACCAGTATCTCACCATTTCCCCTCCCACAGCCCCTTCCGCCCCACCATTTTACTCTGCCTTTATGAGTTCAATTATTTTAGATTCTACATGTAAGTAAACTCATGCAGCATTTGTCTTTTTTGTGTCTGGCTTGTTTCACTTAATATAATGTCTACTAGGTTTATTCCTGCTGTTGCAAATGGCACGATTTCCTTCTTTTTAAAGACACATACACATTATGTGTATGTGTGTATGTGTATGTATGTGTGTGTGTGTGTGTGTGTGTGTGTAATTATATATATGGGTGTATGTGTATGTATGTATATATACGTATAAAACTATATGTGCATATAGATGTGTGTGTATGTGTGTGTATATAGATATAGATGTAGATATGGATGTAGATATAGATTAGATATAGATGTCTCACATTTCTTTTTTCAGATAATGTATGCAAAGTTTTTATTTTTATTTTTTTAACTTGTTTTATTTTTTTATTTTTAAAAATTTACATCCAAATTAGTTACCGTATAGTGCAACAATGATTTCAGGAGTAGATTCCTTAATGCCCCTTACCCATTTAGCCCATCCCCGTTCCCACAACCCCTCCAGAAACCCACAGTTTGTTCTCCATATTTATGAGTCTCTTCTGTTTTGTCTCCCTCCCTGTTTTTATAATATTATTTTTGTTTTCCTTCCCTTCATCTGTGTGTCTCTTAAAGTCCTCATCTAAGTGAAGTCATATGATTTTTGTCTTTCTCTGACTGACTAATTTCACTTACCATAATACCCTTCAGTTCCATCCACGTAGTTGCAAATGGCAAGATTTCATTCTTTTGGATTGCCTAGTAATACTCCATTGTATATATATACCACATCCTCTTTATCCATTCATCCATCGATGGACATTTGGGCTCTTTCCATACTTTGGCTGTTGTTGATAGTGCTTCTATAAGCACGGGGGTGCAAGTATCCCTTCAAAACAGCACACCTGTATGCCTTGTATAAATGCCTATAAATTGGTAGTGCAATTGCTGGGTCATAGGGTAGTTCTATTTTTAGTTTTTTGAGGAAACTCCATACTGTTTTCCAGACTTGGCTGCACCAGCTTGCATTCCCAAATGTCTCACATTTCTTTATCCACTTATCCATCAATGGACAGTCAGGTTGTTTAAATGTCTTAACTATTGTGTAATTCTACAATGAACATGGGAGTCCAGATATCTTTTTGAGATATGGATTTTGTTTTCTTTGGATATATATGCAGATGTGAGATCACTGGATCATATGGTAGTTCATATTTTGTTTTTTTTAAGGTACCTTAATATAGTCCATAGTGGCTGTACCAATCTACATTCCCAGAACAGTGTACCAATGTTCCCATTTCTCCACATCCTTTCCCACATGTTTTTTTTTTATTTATTTTTTGTCTTTTTGGTACTAGCCATCCTAACACATGTGACATGATATCTCATCGGGTTTTGATTTACATTCCCCTGATAATGAGTGATATTAAGCCTCTTCATGTGTCTCTTGGCCATTTTTATGTCCTCTTTGGAGAAATGTTTATTTAGGTCCTTTGCCCATGTTTAATCTTTTTCTCGTAAGTTGTAGAAGTTCTTTATATATTTTGGTTATTAACACCCTATCAAATATATGATTTGCAAAATATTTTGTCCCACTCTGTAGGTAGTTTTGTTTTGTTTTTTTCATTCTGCTGATTGTTACCTTCACTATACAGAAGTTTTTATTTGTTTGGTGTTGTCACTTTTTTTTTTTAAGTTTGGTGCAATCTCACTTGCCTATTTTTGTTTTTGTTGCCTGGCTTTTGGTTTCAAATACAAAAACAAAATCATTGCCAACACCAATATCAAGGAGCTTACCCAGTATGTTTTCTTCTAGTGGCTTTACGATTTCAAGTTTTATGTGTAAGTCTTTAATCTATTTTGAGTTTATTTTTATTTATGATGAGAGATAAGTGTCCAATTTCATTTCTCTGCATATGGATATACAGTTTTCCCAATCTATTTATTGAAGAAACTATCCCTTCTCCATTGTGTGTTCTTGGCACCCTTGTTGAAGATCAGTTTTGACCATACATGCATGGTTTATTTTGGGGCTCTCTATTCTGTTCCATTGGTCCATATGTCTATTTTTATGCTTGTAGCATACTTTGGAATATACTATGTTTTGATTACCATTCTTTCGTAATATATTTTGAAATCAGGAAGTGTAATACCTCCAGTTTTTTTTCTTTCTTAGATTGCTTTAGCTATTTTGATTTTGATTCTTTTGTGGTCCCATATAAATTTTAAGATTTTTGTTATTGTTTGTTTTCTGTAAGGAATGCCATTGGGATTTTGATAGGGATTATATTGAATCAGATCAGTTTGGGTAGTATGGACATTTTAGCAATCTTAATTCTTCCAGTTAATGGACACAGGATTTTTTTTGTATGTGTCTTCACTAATTTTCTTATCAATATTTTATAATTTCCAGTGTACAAGTGTTTCACCTCTTTGGTTAAGTTTGTTTCTAAGTATTTTATTTTTCCTATGCTATTATAAATGGAATTTGTTTCTTAATCTCTTTTTCAGATTGCTTGTTATTTGTATATGGAAACACTATTGATTTGTCTGCTGATTTTGTATCCTGCAACTTTACTGAATTTATTTATTCGTTCTAACGGCTTCTTCTGATAAATCTTTAGTTCTCTACATAGATACTCCTGTCCTTTGCAAACAGATTATCTTACTTGTTTCTAATTTTAATGACTTTCCTCTTTTTCTTACCTAATTATTCTGGCTAGGACTTCTGGTACTATGTTGAATAGAAGACATGAAAGTGGGCATCCCTGTCTTGTACCAGATCTTAGAGGAAATACTTTCAGTTTTTCACCACTGATTATGAAGTTAGCTGTAGACTTTCTATATTGGTCTTTATTATGTTGAGATAAGTTCCTTCTATACCTATTTTGTCGAGAGTTTTTATCATAAAAGGATGTTGAATTTTGTCAAATGATTTTCCTGCATATATTGGGATGATCATGTGATTTTAATCTTTCATTATCTTAATATAGTGCATCAGACTGATTGATTTGTGTATGTGGAGCCATTCTTGCATCCCAAGGCTAAATCCCACTTAGTCATAGTGTATAATCCTTTCAATGTCCTGTTGAATTTGATGTGTAGTATTTTGTTGAGGATTTTTGCATCTCTGTTTTTCAGAGATCCTGCCCTGTAGTTTTCTTATCTTGTGGTGTGTATGTCTGGCTTTGGTTTCAGTGTGATACTGGCCTTATAAGATGAGGTCAGAAGTATTCCCTCTTCTTTGATATTTTGGAAAAGTTTAGGGAAGATTGGTTTTAATAAATCTTTGAATATTTGATAGAATTCACTTGTGAAGCCATCTACTACTGTGCTTTCTTTCTTGGAGGTTTTTGATTACTGATTATATCCTATTTATTTGCCTGTTCATGTTTTCTATTTCTTCTTGTTTATTATTTTTTTAACGTTTATTTATTATTGAGAGACAGAGAGAGACAGAGCATGAGCATGGGAGGGGCAGAGAGAGGGGGAGACACAGAATCCGAAGCAGGCTCCAGGCTCTGAGCTGTCAGCACAGAGCCTGATGCAGGGTATTTGTGAGTTTGAACTCACAAACCGTGAGATCATGACCTGAGTCGAAGTCGAACACTTAACCTACTGAGCCACCCAGGTGCCCCTCTATTTCTTCTTTATTCAATTTTGAGAGGGCATATATTTCTAGATATTTATCCATCTATTCTAGGTTATACAATTTGTTGATATATAATTGTCCATGACAATTTTTATGATACTTTTTATATATGAAGTATGTGTTATAATATCTCCCTTTAATTTCTGATTTTATTTATTTTAGTGTTCTTTCCTTTTTCTTAATCTATCAAAGTAATTGCCAATTTTGGTGATTTTTTTCCAAAAGCCAACTCTTAGTTTTGTTGATTTTTCTATTGTTCTATTCTCTATTATTTCTGCTTTAATATTTATTATTTCCTTCCTCCCACTAACATTGGGCATAGTTTGTTCCTGTTTTCTAATTCCTTGAAGCGTAGGGTTGTTTATGAGATATTTCTTCTTTTTTTAACATGGGCATTTATCACTATAAACTTCCTTCTTATTACTGCTTTTGTTGCATCCTATCCCATGTGTCCTGGTATGTTGTATTTTTGTTTTCATTTGTCTTGAGATATATTTTAAATTTCCTTTTGTTTTTCTCTTTGACTCTTCTTGATTTCTAATTTCTTTCTATTGTGCTCAGAAAAGGTATTTGGAATGTTTTCAACTTTCTTGAATTCCTAAGATTTGTTTTGTGACCTAACATGCATTATTTCCTGGAGAAACTTCTGTGTATGCTTGAGAAGAATGTGTATTCTTATGTTGGGTGGAAATTCTGTATATGTTAGGGTTATTCAGTTGTTTCTTTATTGATTTTCTCTGTGGATATTCTATCTGTTATTGAAATTGTGGTATTAAAGTCTCCTACTGCTATTACATTGCTGTCATTTTCTTCTTTCTGACTTGTCATTATTTGCTTTACATATTCAGGTACTCTGATGTTCGGTGTGTATGTATTTATAATTATTACATACTCCTGTTAAATTGACCCTTTTTATCATTATAGAATGGCCTTCATTGTCTCTACAGACAGTTTGGACTTAAAGTCTGTTTTGTCTGATATAAATATAACCTCTTCTTTTTTGGTTATCATGGAATATATCATGGAATATTTTTTCGTCCCTTCATTTTCATCCTATGTGTGCTCTTAAATCTAAAATGATTCATTAGTAGACAGTATGTGGCTGGATCTTTCCTCTTTTTAAAACTCATTCAGGGATTCTGTCTCACTCTGTAGTGAGGTACTTTGATTCTTTTCTACTTTGTGTGCTTATAGTTTCTTTTTCTTTGTGTTTACCTTAAAGATTGCATAAAATATCTTGTAGTTA
Organism: Lynx canadensis; assembly: GCF_007474595.2. Taxonomy (NCBI): domain Eukaryota; kingdom Metazoa; phylum Chordata; class Mammalia; order Carnivora; family Felidae; genus Lynx; species Lynx canadensis. Next base: position 38,344,839 of record NC_044317.1, on the reverse strand, counting down.
TAACCACGTATTTTAAGTTGATGACAACTTAATTTCATAATATATTTTTTAAACATTTATTCATTTCTGAGAGACAGAGACTGAGCATGAGTGGGGGAGGGGCTGAGAGAGAGGGAGACACAGAATCCGAAGCGAGTTCCATGCTCTGAGCTGGCAGCACAGAACCTGACACAGGACTGGAACTCACCAACCACAAGATCATGACTGGAGCTGAAGTCAGACTGAGTGACCCAGGTGCTCCTATAACAACTTAATTTCAATTGCCTTCCCAAGCTACACTTTCACCCTCACCTGCCAGTCAGAGTTTACTTCTTTTTATATTGTGTATTATGACTTTTTTTCTTTTACCTTTTTTATTCGAGTTAAAAGTAACTTACATACCATCATCACAGTGCTACATTATTCTGTGTTTGTATATTTACCTTTACCGGTGAGATTTATGGTTTCATGTTGCTGTTTAGCATATTTTTGTTTCAATTTGAAGAAATTCCTGAAGTGTTTCTTTTAAGAAAGGTCTAGTGATTATGAGCTTCCTCAGTTTGTGTTTGTCTAGAAAGGCTTTATTCTTTTTAAAGAATAGTGTTTAGTATTCATGGTTGACAGTTTTTCCCTTCAGTACTTTGAATATGTCCTCCAGAAGTGGCACCAGATGCAGGGTCGAGAATGTCAACCGGTTGCGACTTAATGACAGAATGTCTAGAATAAACACCCACATCCTGGAACTTGTTCCTTTATGTTGTTCCCATGTGCTAAGACAATGTGGTTGGGGCTGTAAAAACTCTACACGCTGGCTGTTTGGGGCCGCACTCTGATCAAGAGTGTCGGTCCCGATCGGTCGGCCTTGCCTCTCGTTGCAATAAACTTTGCTGTGACTGTCACTGGTGCCCGTAGCATTCTGTTTCAGGAGTCGTGTGGATGCAACATTTGGTGCATTGGCCAGGAAAGTTAAAGGTCTGAACAGGGCCCTTTCCTCGGATTGCTCCACCGACCCCTGGGAGGAGGCTCGGGATTGGGAGAGGTAAGGAATTCTTGGGGCGTGCCATTTGAATGACTCAAGAGGGTCTGCTGGACACAGCTATAGACCCAGAGTAAGGGCTCCTAACAGGACACCGGTGGACCCCATTTGGTTTGATTTTTTTTGTCAAAAAAGATCCTATTTTCAGGTGGCTGCCACAGCCTACTGGCCTCGAGATCTTGAACTTGTGTTCTCTTTGTGTCTTAATTGTTTTCTTCCTGTTGATTATGTGTCCTTGTCAGTTTTGCCTATCTTTGTCATGGGTCAAAATCATAGTACCCCCACCCCTCTGGCTCTCATACTAACCCATTTCTAGGACTATAGGAGAGCTGCCTCAGTTTTTGGCTTCCATGTCAAGAAGCTTGTCCTTTGAACTCTCTGTGAGGTAGAATGGACCAGCTTTCAGGTCGAATGCCCTCTGCAGGGGTCCTTTGACCTGACTTTGGTACATAATGTTCATGCTATTGTCTATTCCAGGCACGAACCAAGTCCCATATATTGAGGCATGGAGAACCCTCATCAAAACCATCCAGATTGGCTAAAACCTTTCCTTCCCCCTCGCCTCCCTAAGGTACAGGATTTGCTGCTCACTGGCCATCCACTTGAAGCTCAAAATCCGAGTCTTGACAGGACTAAGCGGCCACCCCCTCTACAATTGGCACCAGAGGAGGAAGAAGAAACTTACCCCTTGCCACCCTATAGTTCTCGCCTGGAGAATATGGGTCAGGATGTTTCAGACCAGGAGGCAAGCCTAAGTCAGGATACTCCCCTGAGCCCATCTCACACCCAGTCAGGAACCTCCTTCCATCCCTCTCCTGCTGCCATACCCCTTCGGTCAGGGCCACCTCTGCAGGGTGATGTCCGACCCTTTATGACTTATGTACCCTTTTCCACTAGCAACCTTTATAATTGGAAGCTTCAAAACCCCCCGTTCTCAGAAAAACCACAAGCATTAATTTCTCTCCTTGAAACTATATTTGTGACCCATCAGCCAACTTGGGATGACTGCCAGCAGCTCTTGCAGGTTCTCTTCACTACTGAGGAATGGGATAAGACCTGTTGTGAGGCCTGGAAACTGGTGATGGGGCCAAAGAAGTAACGCACCGAGGATCCCGCCTTACTCGAGGAAGTCTTTCTTTCCTTGCACCCTGAAGATTGGGACCCAAACACTCCTCACAGTAGGCGATCATTGACCCTATTTCGCCAGACTCTACTGGGAGGTCTCCGAGCAGCCGCCCACTGGCCCACAAACATGTCTAAGGTAACTGAAGTAGTTCAAGGAATTGAGGAGAGCCCCTCAGCTTTCTTAGAGAGGCTCATGGAGGTGTACCATACCTCTACCCCTGTAGACCCTGAGGCACCTGAAAATAGAAGGGCATTAAACCTGGCCTTTGTCTCACAGGCAGCCTCAGACATTCAAAAGAAATTACAAAAATTAGATGGGTTTGAAGGAAAAAATGTATCTGAACTAGTTGAAATTGCCCAAAAAGTCTTTAACAACAGAGACTCTCAGGAAGAAAGACAAACAAAAAAAGATGACTAGGGTGGTAGCAGCCGTCCTGGATGCCTGCGAAGGAAAGGGACCCAAAGTGACCAGAGAATTTCAGTCTGGGCAAGAGAAAAAAGACAAACAAAAGATTAAAGCGCCACTAGGAAAAAACCAATGTGCATATTGCAAGCAAGAGGGACATCGGAAAAAAGATTGCCCCGACTTAGCCCAGCACAAAACTTGGTCACACCAGGCATCTATCATGGAAGTCGATTCCGACTGATGGGGCCATGGCTTGGTGGCCCCTTCTGAGCCATTGGTTACTGTTAATATAGGGGGCCAGCCTAAGACTTTCTTGGTGGATACAGGGGCAAACTTTTCCGTTCTAAAATAGGATCCTGGACCCACCCGGTGAGGAGCAACCTTGGTACAGGGGCTCAGACTTGTAAATGGACCAATGAATGAAAAGTGGATTTGGGCTGTAAGATTGTTACACATTTTTTCTTAATCATGCCTGAATGCCCCTACCCTGGATTACTACGTAGGGACCTATTGCATAAACTAACTTCTTTGAGATTCACTGAAGGGGGTATGCATGTTAAAGTTGGCCAGGATGGCCCAACAAGTCATGGTGACTGTGCCACTTGGGGAAGAGGGCCTGCTCACTCCAGTGCCCAATGAAAGTGTCCATACAGTCGATCCTCTCCTTAAAAGCCTCCAGGTGCACTTTCTCCTGGTATGGGCTGAGACCAATCCACCTGGGCTGGAGATTCATCAAGCTCCGATAATAGTGGAACTTAAGGCGTCCGCGCTTCCAGTAAGACTGAAACAATATCCTATGTCCCGGGAGGCTAGGCGGGGCATCGCCTTTCACATCAAGCGTTTGCGTGACTCGGTCATTTTGATCCCATGCAAGTCTCCATGGAACATTCCACTTCTCCCTGTCCAGAAGCCTAACTCATCCAATTTCTCGCCAGTTCAGGACCTGAGAGCAGTAAACGCCAGGGTAATGGACATTCATCCCACTGTACCCAACCCTTATACTCTCCTTAGTTTGCTTCCCCCTTCTCAGGTGTATTATACAGTTCTAGACTTAAGAGATGCCTTCTTTGCCATCCCGCTGGCCCCACAAAGCCAGCCACTGTTTGCATTTGAATGGACCGATCCTGAAGAGGGAAAAGCCGGACAGCTCACCTGGACGCGACTCCCCCAGGGATTCAAAAATTCTACTACTTTTCTTTAATGAAGCCCTGCACCAGGATTTAGAACCATTTTGAATCTCCAAACCGCAGATAACTCTGTTGCAGTATGTTGATGATATCTTGCTGGCGGCCCCCTCTCATTCAGAATGCCTGAGCGCCACCAAGGGACTCTTAAATCTTCTACAAAAACTGGGGTACCGAGTGTCAGCCAAAAAAGCTCAAATCTGTCTCACTATGGTCATCTATTTAATGTTACAACATTAAAAAAGGTAAGCGCTATCTCAGTGAACAAAGAATTCGTGCTATACTTGATATTTCTCAGACTGAAACTTGCAAACAAGTCTGCGAGTTCCTTTGGGTGGCAGGCTACTGCAGACTGTGGATACCTGGCTTTGCTGAATGTGGCAGCCCCCTTGTATGCCACTCTTAAGGGATCTCTGGAGTCCTTCACATGGGAAGAGACTCAAACTAAAGCCTGTCAAGCCTTATGAGATGCTCTCATGACCCCACCAGCCTTGGCCCTGCCAGATCCCACTAAGCCATTCCATTTGTTTGTAGCTGAAAAAGGGGGGATAGCCAAGGGAGTTCTGACTCAGAGCCTGGGACCTTGGCGCTAACCAGTGGCCTATTTATCCAAAAAGCTGGACCCAGTTGCTTCTGGGTGGCCCACATGCATTTGACAAATTGTTACCACCGCACTACTAGTCAAAGACGCAGATAAACTAACCCTGGAGCAGACATTGTCTGTTATGGGGCCGCATGAAGTGGAGGCTTTACTGCGGGTTCCCCCAGAATGGTGGCTGTCAAATGCTCGGATTACCCAGTATCAGGCATTGCTGCTCGACCAGCCCCAGATACGTTTTTGTGCCCCTGCAGCCTTAAACCTAGCTACTTTGCTGCCCGAAGGACTAGGTCCCCCTCTGCACTCTTGCCCAGAAACCTTAGTGATGGTCTCATCCCTCGCCTCCGATCTCATGGACATTCCCTTTTGGGACCCTGATATCAACACGTTTTCAGGCGGCAGTAGTTTTGTGTTTCAAGGGCAAAGGCATGCCGGCCCTGCAATTACAACAGACAGCAAGGTTTTATGGCAACAGACCGTTCCCCCGGGGAACATCAGCCCAGCGCGCAGAGTTCATCGCGCTAACTAAAGCCCTGAAACTTGGAAAAAACAAGTCAGTTAATATTTATATGGACAGCCTCTATGCCTTTGCAACTGCGCATGTGCACGGATCCATTTATCAAGAGTGCCCTCACGGCAGAAGGCAAGGCCATCAAAAATAAAGCTGAAAATCTAGACCTTCTAGCAGCCATCTGGGAGCCTGCAAGACTCATGATCATTCACTGCCTGGGACATCAAAAAGGCGACCTTAGAGGAAGTCGGAAACTGCCTTGCTGACATGGCAGCCTGAGAAGCTGCCCTAACTAAAAGTACTTTGGCACTACCAATCTTGATAGACCCCTTGCTTCTGCTGGAGCCCAGTTACACTCCTGAAGATTTGGAGTGGGTTTTAAGAAAAGGGGGAAGTGTGATACCGGGACAAAAGTGGTTTCAGGATCCTGAATGTAAGATATTCTTACCCGCAGCACTCTGGTGATGCATGGTGCATTAGCTCCACCAAGGGACTCATCTGGGAAAAACAAAGATGGCGGAATTGGTGCAGAAAAAGTTCAGGGCGCAAGGGCTAGGAAAAGAGATAGAGGAGATAGTTGAAAGATGTGTAAGCTGGGCCCAAGTAAGTCAGGGTGAAAATAAGAAGGTTTTGGAAGCTAAAAGAGATAGAGGAACTGAGCCAGGCAGGTTTTGGGAAGTAGATTTTAGTAAAATTAAACCAGAGAAATACAGATACAAATACCTGCTCGTTTTTGTAGACACCTTCTCCAGGTGGGTTGAAGCGTTCCCCACTAAATCAGAAATGGCTCAGGTGACAGTTAAGAAATTATTAAATGAAATAATTCCTAGATTCGGGCTGCCTCTGAGCATAGGAAGGGACAATGGCCTGGACTTCACAGCACAGGTATCACAGGGTCTAGCCCAGGCATTGGGAATAGATTGGAAATTACATTGCGCATATAGACCCCAGAGCTCGGGTCAAGTAGAAAGGATGAATCAGACCCTAAAAGAGACCTTAACCAAATTGTCCCTTGAGATGGGCGAAAATTGGGTTGATGTTCTGCCTTTTACCCTTTTGCCAGTGCATTGTACTCCATTTGTCAAGGGATTTTCCCCTTATGAAATTTTATTTGGCAGACCTCCACCTATCCTAGCGAGGCTAGAAGATGATGTAAAGGAACAGCTGGAACAGGACCACTTGCTGGCTTCACTCATGGCCCCGCAACATGTACAAAAGGAAATAACCGGGGCCTTAAAAGAAGCCTTTGCGCATCCTCCTGTTCTTTCCCACTCCTTTCAACCAGGAGATTCAGTCTGGGTCAAGAGACACGAGCTTAAAACCCTGGAGCTGTGCTGGAAAGGACTGCACACTGTGATCCTGACTACACCCATGGCCATTAATATAGATGGTGTCCGAACCTGGATTCATCAGTCTCAAGTTAAGAAAAACTGCATGAGGGCGGAAACACCCCAGACTGATAGGGAACCAGAGAACGAACAACAATGGAAGGTCCAAAGGCACCCAGAGGATCCTTTAAAGATAAGAATGATGCGGGCATAATAATAATTATCTGGGTTTGTATAATGATAAGCTTGGGAAACTGTACAAAATTGCACCCCCTATCTTTTTGGCCATACCAATGGGAAATAAGAGACACGGTCACGGGAAAAGTAGTAGCGTCTAATACCTTCTCCACTATGCCCTGTTTTTTGTTTGACTTATGTGACCTAGTGGGTGAATCATGGGGAACTTTAATTACTAATTATAAACAGCCAATGGGTTTTGCTCCTCCAGTCCCGGAAAATCCCTATATGACTAATTATGTATGTGGACACAGGGATGAAGAACAAAAATTGGCAGGCATAACAGGAATGTACAGCTGTCCAGCAGGTAAAAAAGATAAATGTGAAGGAGAGGGTCAATACCACTGCGCCAAGTGGGGTTGTGAGACGCTAGCCCCCTGGCTAGCAGGACAGGGCCTTGACCCCCTAATTACTCTCCTTAGAACCCTGAAACCCCAATGTGAGACCCCAGGAACCTGTAACCCAACAAAAGTATGTTTAAAAAAGGTTTCTAGTTCCAGTACTTTCTCCTCCTTTTGGGACACCGGACACACTTGGGGTCTCTGGATGTACACTTCAGGAATTGATAAGGTCACTTCCCTTACTATACAGAGGGTTAAGAGAAAAACTCCACCCAATCCAATAGGGCCAAACAAGACATGATTTTATCCCCCCCCCCCCCCGCTCCTTCTGACTGTCCCTTCCCCACCTACCCTGCAATCAGGTGCCCCCACAAAGTCAGAATTACCGACTACAAGTCATCTCCAAAACCCATTCTCCCCTGAGATGCATTGGTTAGATGTGGTAAATTCTTTGTATGCCTCGCTGAATTCATCTCATACCGAGATTGTACAAGATTGTTGGCTGTGTTTAAACCCTAAACCCCCATATTATGTGGGAGTGGCTACAAACGCTAGCATTGGACAAGACATAGAAAAGCATGTCATAAAATTGCAAAATCCAAGCATGTCATTGTGCCCTTGGGGTTTGCGACCAGTTTTAACCCTAGAAGACCTCCAAGGGCAGGGTTGGTGCATAGTGTCCCAAAAATATAATTGGCAGACCTCCCCTTACAAAAACTCTTGTGCAGAGTGTACATTCCAAGTAGTTCAGATACCGATAGCACCCAAGATATAGCATGCCGAGCCCCTACTGGAGCCTGGTTTGCTTGTTCATCAGGAATTACCCCCTGCATTGCAGCTGCATACTTTGGAGTCAGCACCCGAGAGATTTGTATCCTAGTTCATATTCTCCTGCAAATATACCTATATAGCAGAGAGGCAGGGAGAGAACATTTACTTCTACTAGAAGGACAATCCAGGAAAAAAAAGGGCAGCCCCAATCCTTATTCCACTTCTGATGGGACTAGGAATTGTGGGATCCACAGCTGTTGGAACTGCTGGACTCATCGTAGGAGACCAAAATTTCAAAACCTTGAGCAAGCAAGTAGACCTAAACGTAGGCTACTTAGAAACTTCAATCTCTCGGCTAGAACAACAGGTGAATTCTTTAGCTGAGGTTGTGTTGCAGAACAGAAGAGGACTTGATTTACTCTTCATGAAGGAGGGAGGCCTTTGTGTGGCCCTCGGGGAAACATGCTGTTTTTATGGCAGTGATTCTGGAGTAATCCGAGACACTCTTAGCCTGGTCAGAGATAACCTTAGAGCTAGAGAACAGGCCAGACAGGCCAACAATAATTGGTACCAAAGCTTGTTCTCTTGGTCCCCCTGGCTCACATCGTTGCTCGCTGCCATAGCTGGGCCACTGCTATTGTTACTTCTCGGGTTAACTATCAGCCTGTGCATTATCAATTGGGTAGTACAGTATGTCAAAAGATGAGTTGGTGAAGTAAAAATTATGATGATTAGATCCAATTATGTCCCCTTAGTCCCTAATAATGAATCAAGGGATTGATTCATTAACAAGACAAAGGGAATGTAAGCTTAAATTGTAGTTTAGGGTTAAACTGTAGCTTAACCGCTTTGTTCTGCTTCTGTAAGTAACGCTTCATTGCTCAAGGGATTAAGAGATAGGGGAAGAAGTGGCGCCAGATGCAGGGTCGAGAAGGTCAACCAGTTGCGGCTTAATGACAGAATGTCTAGAATAAACACCCACATCCTGGAACTTGTTCCTTTATGTTGTTCCCATGTGCTAAGACAATGTGTTTGGGGCTATAAAATCTCTATATGCTGGCTGTTCGGGGCCGCACTCTGATCAAGAGTGTCGGTCCCGATCGGTCGGCCTTGCTTCTCATTGCAATAAACTTTGGTGTGACTGTCACTGGTGCCCATAGCATTCTGTTTCAGGAGTCGTGTGGATGCAACACTCCCACTCTCTCCAGCCCTACTAGTTTCTCCTGAGGAATCAACTGATAGTCTTATGGTATTCCCTTATATCTGGTGGGTCACTTTTATCTTGCTGTTTTAAAAATTCTTTGACTTTGACTTCTGTCAATTTTATGCAGTGTCTCAGTGTAGACCTCTTTATGCTCATCCCTATTTGGGATCTTTAGACTTCTTGAATCTGGATATATTTCCTTCCACAGATTTGGGAAGTTTTCAGTCATTCTTTCTTTAAAAAGCTTTCTGCTGCTTTTTAGCTCTTCTTTTTCTGGAAATCTCATAATGTGTGTTGGTTCATCCAAGAGTATCTCATCTTAGCCCCTTTTCACTTTTTCCTTCTTTGTTCTCCTCTGGAAAATTTCAACTATCTTTGTTGATTCTTTCTTCTGCTTGATCAAGTCTGCTTTGAAGCTCTTTATTGCATTTTAAAAATTTCATTTATTAGATTCTTCAGCTCTAGAATTTCTCTTTGGTTCCTTTTTTTAATGATTTCTATCTCTTTGTTGAACTTTTCATTATTTTCATGTATAATTTTCCTGATCTCATTTACTTACCTATCTGTATTTTCTCAGTTTATGGGATTCTTTTTCTTCTTTTTTTTTCAAGACTTAATTTTTTAGAATAGTTTTAATTTTACAACAAAATTGAGAAGAATGTAGACAGATTTCCCATATAACCCTTGCCCCCATATATATGCATAGCACCCCCCATTAAAAACCACTCATGGGGTGCCTGGGTGGCTCACTTGGTTAAGCATCCAACTCTTGATTTAAGCCCAGGTCATAATATCATGGTTTGTGGGATCAACCCCACCTTGGGCTCTGCATTGACAGCACAGAGCCTGCTTGGGATTCGGATTCTTTCTCTCCCTCTTTGCTCCTCACCTCTCTCTCTGTTTCTCTCTCGCTCTAAATAAATAAATAAACTTAAAATTTTTGAATAAAATAAAAATCGCTCATCAGAATGGTCCATTTGGTACCAAGGATGAACTTATGTTGACACACTGTAACCACTCAGTGTCCATAGTTTACCTTAAGTTTCATGTTTAGTGTTTACATTCATTCAAAGGGTTTGGATAAATATATAATGGCATACAAACATCATTATAATATACAGAGTATTTTCACTTCCCTAAAATTCCTCTGTTCTCTATTTACCTTCTTCCCTTCCCCACTTCTTATTTTTAATGTTTATTTATTTTTGAAGGAGAGAGAGACAGAATGTGAGTTGGGGAGGGGCAGAGAGAGAGGGAGACACAGAATCCAAAGCAGGCTCCAGGCTCTGAGCTGTCAGCACAGAGCCCAACGCAGGGCTCAAACTCACAACTGTGAGATCATGACCTGAGCCCAACTCGGACACTCAACCGACTGAGCCACCCAGGCGCCCCTTCCCTTCCCCACTTCTAGCCCCTGGCAGCCACTGATTTTCTTATTGTCTCCATAGTTTTTCCTTTCCCAGGATGTTATATAGTTGTAATTATACACTATATAGCCTTCTCAGTTTGGCTTTTTTCACTTAGTAATATGCATTTAAATGTCTTCCATGTTTTTCTGTGGTTTAATAGCTCACTTCTTTTTGGTGCTGAATAATATTTCATTGTCTGGATATATAGACATTTATATATCCATTCACCTATCAGAAGATGTCTTGGTTGTTTCTAAGTCTTGACAATTATAAATAAATTTGCCATAGACATAGTGTGTAGGCTTTTGTGTAGATATAAAAGATTTCAATTTATTTGGGCAAATACCAAGGATCACAAGGACTGGATCATATGATAATAGAGCAGGGGAGGGGCAGAGAGAGAGAGGGAGACACAGAATATGAAGCAGTTTCCAGGCTCTGAGCTGTCAGCACAGAGCCTATGCGGCGTTCGAACTCAAACCGTGAGATTATGACCTCAGCCGAAGTCGGACGCTTAACCTACTGAGCCACCCAGGCGCCCCAAGAGTTGCTTGTTATTTTAGATAACAGACCTTTATCAGATGTATCTTTTGCAAATATATTCTCCCGGCTTGCTTGTCTTCTCATTCTCTGGAGCCGAGCTATTTAAAAACAATTATTTTAAATTTTGTGTCAGATTATTTGTAAGACTCCATTCCTTTGGGATCAACTTCAGGAAATTTATTTTTTCCTTATTGGTGTCATATTTCTCTGATTTTTCATGTTCAGGTAGTCTTGCATTGATGTCTCCACATTTGAAGAAGGAGTCATCTCTTAGATTTAACAGATTGGCTTTAGTGGAAAAGACCTTTACCAATGGGCAGGCACAATGTAGCAGCTGAGTGGGGTACATGGCAGCGTTAGGTCTTACACTGGTTCTGGAGGCCCATGGGCCACCATTTTCAGGGTTGTGTAATAGTGCCGGCTCCTGTGGCACATGGGGCACTGGGTCAAGAGCACATACTTTCCTTCTCTGAAAGTATCACCCATGAAACAAACCCCAGCTCCTCCTCTTTCATCTGGTGACCCCTGAGAGTCTCTGTTGATTCTGCCATTTATAGGAGATACTTCAGGAAATGAAGAATCTTTGGGGAAACAATGGAATTGTTTGGCATGTTGACTGTGACAATAATTTCCAGTATGCCTTCATCTGTCAAAATCATTGAATTATACAGTTCAAATGGATGCATTATATTATTTGTAAATCATACTTTAAAGAGTTAATTGAAAAATAAGGAAATACCACTCCTCACCTAAAAATATATAAATATTTTTTATTTGGAACTCAGCGCTGATCTACAGCAAACTCGTTTCATAGAACTAAGCCAGAAAGTTCTTAATTATGCTGCATGACTTATAGCAGTTAGGAAGCCCTGTAAAGGAGAAGATAGGATTTTCTCTATTCTCTAATTGAGTGGGAGAGATGGAAGCAGAAAAAGCAGTCCTTTGTTCACCCATCAGACACTTGCCAAGACCCTCTTCTGGGCCAGAATGGCACTGGGCTTGTGGGAGCCTAAAAGGGGCTAAGGCAAGGATATGCTTTTTAGGGCTTCCCTGTCCAGTGAGGGAGCAGAGTTGACAACAAGTCCTGGGGAGGGTGTACTGACACTCCCTGGATGGAGAAACCACAGGCTAATGTTAGAAAGCTTCATGGAGGAGAGAAGACAAGTTGAGGTTTGAGCTATTATTCAAAAGACAGAGTGGAGGCAAAAGAACTCCTTGTGGATAAGTCAGTGAAGGGCACTAAGATAGAAAAAGGATAGTACCAGGAATATTAATGAAATGTGGTGTGTGTGGGGGGGGGAGAAAGAGAGGAAGAGAGAGAGAGAGAAAGAGAGAGAGAAAGGAGAGAGTGTAGTGGGTAACGAGAATAATGCTATCTGAGGATAAGATAAACATTCCATAAGGGGAGCCCTATTTGGCCTGTAAGTTATATGAACCCATCAACCAGATAATAACTGATGTTTTCAGGAAGATATGTCACTAATTACCATAAAATCCCACATTTGTGACACATTTAGCATCTGTGCTAAGTGCTGGGTAAACTACAGAGGAATTAATCCTCACAAAAGCTCTACCAGGCACGTGTCATTATCTCATTCTATGACTAAATAACTTGGGGCTCCAGAGTAGGACCCCATAGCCTGAGACCCCATATCTAGGAAGTGGCCAAACCAGGTGTTTGATGCTGGGCTCCTGATCCTCAGCTACTTCTCATCCTCATCCTGGACCTTAGATTTTAGCTCCATTCCACAGTTATAGGGACCCAGGGCAGCTTTCAGCCCATGCCCTCCAAGAATCTTCCTCCTGATCTGTCAGAATCTTTAATAGTTCCCAACAATTAGTGTGCATAAAAATCATCTGGGAGCTCATTAAGTGACAATCCCTAGGGCATTTCCTTAGCAACTCTGACTTGGAGAGTTACACTCAGAGCCTGAGAACCAGCATTTTAGTAAGAATTAGGTGATTCTGCTGAGCTGGACCAGCCTTCGGAGAGCACCAGCCTAGAGTTACTGCTGCATCTGGTGCTAGTGTGGCCTTTATCCAGAGGTTGTCTGAAGAGATATCTGGCTGCAGTTTACATATTACACCCCAGGGTCACAATTTAGGAGGCAGAGATAGCAGAGTCCAGGCCACTGCAATCATCCAGTTGAGGCAGGATGAGCCACCAGTCAGAGCAATGGAAGTGGTTGGATTGGACAGAAATTGTGCATGTGATATTGGTGTGCTTCTAATGGAATAGAGCAGCATGGAAGCAAAGGCCAACACTGGGATTTAGCCTGGTCATTGTATTGGGAGATTGTGGCACTTAGTGGGATGGAATGCTCCTGGATGAAGTCATTTAGGTATGAGGCAGAATAAAGTGCTGGGCTTGGGACATGTTGAGAGAGTGTGGGGAGGACAGGAAGGAGCCTAAGTTTAGTGAAGATGGGTGGGAGGTGGGAAACAGTTGAGAAGCTGGGTGACCATTTGTGGGTGAAGACTGGACTGAGAAGAAGTGGCAAATAGCCCAAGGAGAGGAGGGAGCCATATGATGAGATGCAGTGATAGTTGGTGGAGATTTAAAGTCATTGTTGAATAGGGAAAATAACATAGACTTGGGTGATGTCTTGGCTTTTCACCAACTCTGACCTTGAGCAGATTATTTGGGGACTCTGAGCTCAGGATTAATTTTCAACTACAAAAATGAGCTAAGCCTGCACTGTGGTTCCAGCAGGGCTATTGTGAGAATCCAATGTCAAAAAGTATGTAAAAGTTCTGAGAGTGTGTTGCCATGAGAGGACTTGCTCTATATGCACCCCACAGGACCTTTGCTATTAACACCATGGTTACCTCTGGCTGCGGAACCCTGAAATCCTCTGGAAGTGAAAATGGCTTAATCTCTTGGGAGGCAATGGGAGCAGTGCAATATGCTTGGGCTTCAAATCCAATGTGCTGTCTTCAAAGTCTAACTGTGTCTGAGTGAACTTGGGCCACTTTTTGTTTTACCTCTTCAGAGCTCTGGGTCTTCATCCACAGAATGGGAAAATCCATACCAACCTGATCTTAGTGTGAGATCTCTTGAGTGTAGGAAGCAGAAAGTCACTTGGGCTCAATCAAGTAAAGAAAAATGTATTAAAAGGAACAGATGTATTTCATAGAATCCACCAGATGGGAAGCACTTTGAGGGCAAGTACTACTGTATACCTGGCCTTGGAATGGAACCTGATACCTGGTACATCTGATTAATATTGGTTAAATAAACACACCTAAGGGAAGATGGGTTCTCATGAGGGTTGGGAGATGACAGCCAGGAATTGGCCAAGAGTCCTGGTATTCAACAGCTTCACTACTCTCTCAATCTCTCTCTCTATTTCCCCCTCCTTACCCTCCTCCCCCTCTCTCTCCTCTCTTCTCTCCTGGCCTCTGCACATCTGTTTCATGCTCCTCTCTATGGAAGAAGGCTTCCTAGAGATCCCATTTGTGAGTCTTGTCTTAGATCTGCATGGCACTGTCCTGCCTCTCACTGGCCTATGTCTCTGTTGGGGAAGGTCATCAAGAAGACATGACTCCCTGTTGTCCCATGAACTGGACCCAGATGACCAGCGTCCTTTCATCCCCTCTCCTGTCCTTGAAGTATGGGTTCCACTTGCCTTTCCCACTCCCAGAGGCTGCTCCAAGGACATAGCCTTGAGATAGTGATATGGTGTTGAGTTTATGATACATAAACTTTTAAGATGTGGTGGGCAGGTGTAAGAGTCCCTTCATCTTGGCTGCCACCCAAGATAAGCCTGTATTGTAAGCAGAAATAGTTAGAGGTTCCCAGAAAAAGAAAGATGAGACTTGGATTCTCACAAGAGAAGTCATGTTAGGCCCCCAGCTATTTTTCATGATCTATGTCCTACCAGCTCTACTTGCTTGAGCATACTTCTTATAGAACTTTCTAGGAGATGTCAGAGTTACAAAGAAATGTAAAAACCTCAGGAGTTAAGAATTTTAAGGGAACAAAAATAATGTAAAGACTAATAGTCTCTACCAGGCCAGGAAATAGCTTACCATATCAGAGAGAGTAAGTCAGTGGTAAAACTCCCAGTGCTGGTTCAAAAGTAAGAAAGACCCTGCATTCCTTACCTGAGATAATGAGCCTAAGACCCATCCAGTTTATACCAGCTCTCAGAGCATGCCCAAAGTCCCTTTCTCTTGTCAGATAGTTACCTCTGCTTCATTATAATGTTAAAGTCCAGAAGGAACATAAGCATCATTAACATAATATAGGATGCATGGAGAGACATGTTTTCTAAGTGTATGTGTGCAACCTTATTCCCATTTTCACATGCGATGACACAGCTGCCCTTTCTGAATATTCATCCTAAATCATAAATAAAAGGAACCCTCTTACCCCTGCTCAGGGAGTCATGGCCTTTGGAAGTTATCCCTTGTGATCTCCTTATTTGCTGCAAATAAAGTTTCCCTTGTGTGACAACCCCACCTGGGGTAGTCTCTATTTGTAATTCATCAAGAAGACTCCTGTTAGTTCAGTTACAGTACCTTAAGTTCTCTTTGTTTATTAAAACTCCCACCTAGAAACCTGGAGTGGCCTGCTTCTTTTTTCAGTCTCTCCCTGCCTTATTTATTGGGGGGCGAGGGGGGGTGGTCAGTTTTAGATTATATTTGACAAGCCTCTGAGAAGGTCGTAGTGATAAATAAGCCCACCAACCCAATTGAAGGAGGGACGTAGAGTCTGGGAGCACAGTGAAGTGAGGCTTTAATCAACGTTCTGCAAGAGCAGGTGTCTGAAGGACAGGCACACTTGGGGCTGTTACAGCAGACCCATTTATTTCCTAGCATGCAAGTCCCTCCCCTGGTTCCTCATTGGCTTAATACTACAGAGGTTACAGCCTTACCCAGACATCACCCATATAAGACAA
This sequence comes from Lynx canadensis, assembly GCF_007474595.2. NCBI lineage: Eukaryota > Metazoa > Chordata > Mammalia > Carnivora > Felidae > Lynx > Lynx canadensis. The sequence continues at coordinate 38,329,263 of NC_044317.1, read as the reverse complement.
AAAGTCTGATTGGAACAAATGTACATTCCTTGAGGTGACACAGAGTCTTTCAGTCCCTCCTCCCTTTGTTCTTTGGCTCCTGCTCCTTGCAAAGCCTGCAAGAAAGGGAGAGGGGAAGAAGAATCAGGAAGTGAAGTGTCTAAAGGTTGGGACTCCATTGAGAGGATAGGGGTTCATACATACTTCTAATAGGTTGCAAACCTACCCTTAACTAGACAACACAGCTTTTTTTTTTTTTTAACGTTTTTATTTATTTTTGAGACAGAGAGAGACAGAGCATGAACGGGGGAGGGGCAGAGAGAGAGGGAGACACAGAATCGGAAGCAGGCTCCAGGCTCTGAGCCATCAGCCCAGAGCCCGACGCGGGGCTCGAACTCGCGGACCGCGAGATCGTGACCTGGCTGAAGTCGGACGCTTAACCGACTGCGCCACCCAGGCGCCCCTAGACAACACAGCTTTTATTTGGTATTTCTGAAAATGAATCATCTCCCTTACTTCTCACAGCTGGGAACCAACAAATAGGAACCCAGCCAGGAGAGTGAAGAAATGAGCCTTGGGAATGAGGCATCTTAGGGGGAAATCTCAAGTTGGCTATTGACCTCTTTGTGGGGAGGAGTGGCCTGTATGTTAGATACTTGTGGACCACCATGTGAATATGAGAATGCTCCCCAGATGCCGGCTGGTCTACCGTGCTTGCTAGAGGAAATGTGCACAGGACACCGTGGCAGGGAAGGGGAATCAGGGAAGGGAGGTACTGGTTTCTGCCATGGGCTGGCCTCTGCTGTGGGCAGTTCAGCTGGCCACCAGAAACAGACTACACACTGACACTCAGGTCAGAAAGTTAGAAGAAAAGCTAGGATTAGAGAAGGACATGCAGGCATCCACTGGTCTTCCAGCTTTGGGTGACAGACAACATGAGAGAGCAGGGTAATAAGTGGCAAATCTCAGTGTGCTGTTTTGCAAAGATGCCTTTGGATTAAGATCTGGGCACTATAACACATCCTGATTAGGACACCAAGAGGTGGAATCTCTGAGAAAATGATGAAAGTAAAGAGGAGGATGTTATGGTAATTGATGAGGAAATAGAGGAAATGCCCCCTGTCTTCTGACCCCTAATACAAAGGAAAATTTTAAATAGCAATTACTCAAAACTCCTAGGACAGAATTTGCACTCTTTCTCTGTCCCTTGAACTTGTATGTCCTATCATGTCTTTGAAATGTAAACATACCAGAATATAGCCAAAACATTGTCCAAGGAAACTAAAGAAAAAAGAGGAGGGGGGTAAGGGGGGCTTTTTAAACACAATCTGCAATAGAAGTTTCCTTGTCAATTGCATTATAATGAACTCTCATCAGATTTTTTACCATGACCATTTTTTAAGTCTTCTGTCATTTGCAGAGTTATTTTTTACTCTGATGCTTTGGCAAAAATTGTTTCTGCAAAAGTACTTTATCTTATCTTTGAGGACATTCATGGGAAAGACTTTGACAAGTACAGGTTTCTAATAACTAAGTTCAATTTGCCTTCATGTGAGAGGGACAATGATGAACCTTTCAAGTGTTCCCACAAGGCTACCTGCATAGCCCCACAATATGTCTTTGGATGGTAGCTGGGGATCTGCTCCTGTTCTCCTTTCCCCATACTAGTAAAATGGATCCATTACGTGGATGATATATTGTTAACATATAAAAATTTGCCTCTGCAGCAAGATACCCAGTAAGCTTTGCTGGAGCATCTGTGAGGTAGAGGGTGAACAGTGAACCCACAGGCAAATTCAAAGTCCAGCCATGCTGTAAGGTTTTTGGGAGTTGTCTGATTGGGGAAGACCCATGTTGTCCCATTAGCTGTGATTGATAAGGTGTAAGTTTATCCAACCCCTAAGAATGTGAAAGAAATGCAAACCTTTGTAGAGAATATGGGATTTTGGAGGACTTTTATTCCACATCTGGCACAATGCTTCCATCCCTTTTGCTGCTTGTTAAAGAAGAGGCATGTGTGAGACTGGCGTTCAGAGCAGCAAACTACCTTTGAGAAGGCAAAATTAGTGAAGCAGATGAAGCTTTGGGCATCTTCCAAGCTGGGTTTCCATTTGAATTAGTTGTGTCTGTGACTCCAGAACGTATGGGTTGGGCACTGTGGCAGAAGCAACAGAAGGATAGAGTGCCTATAAGATTTTGATCCCACCTCTGGAAGGGGGCAGAAACCCAATAAACCTCCATAGAGCAACAGCTCCTAGGAGTGTACACAGTGCTTCTCTAGGGATAGCATCTCACATAGCAGCCAGTGCAGCAGTCAAGGGACTGAGCTCAGAGTGGTCTGGCTGGTGATTACTCATGAGCCCTGGCCATTAACCCCTTTATGCTGACAGGCTGTTCTAAAGGGATTAACCCTGTGACTCAGACAATAGGAAGCCAAGGGGTGGATGACTATAAATTAGTCCTTATGGAGTCAAGATTTGTAGAAAGACATTTGGATCTGCCTGCAACAGCCTGAGGCAGATCTCACTGTTTTTCATGTCCCAAGTCATAAGACACTGAGACCCCTGGCAATCAGAAAACTGACACCTTAGCTTGTGTATATGAGCCTTAGCTACTGACCGTTCAATAGATACAGCAGGTTGTATGCATAGAAAGAGTGGTTACTGCAGTGCACAAAGAGAATGGCATATTGCCAAAGACGTCAAATTTCCCTTTAAAGTACAATGACTTGGTTAATGCAGTAACAGCATGTCTTCTTGTGTGTTTTAAGCAATACCCAAAGCAACTGACAAAAGAATCTGGGGCAAAAAGAACCTGGGACAAAAGAATCTGGAGTTCCCAACAGATAAGGGACTGACAAATTGATAATATTTGTCCCTTCCTCTGAGTGAAGGTTCTAAATATGCCTTTGTTTGTCTGGACACTGCACCTGGCTTAACCCAAGCATTCCCCTGCCTCTGTGAACCACGTTGTCACCATTAGGAGACTGGAGAAACTGAGTACCATATACAGATGCTCTGTTGAGCAGATAGTGATTAAGGGTCACATTTTTCAAAAGTCATGACATGCAAGACTAGGCAGAAGGACATGACATTAAATGGCTGTTCCATCTCCCTTATAACTCATAAGCAGAAGCATTGGTAGAAAAAAAAAAGGAATATTAAAGCAGCAAATTAAATTGTTAACAGGTAAAGAACCACCTTGGCTGCAAGAACTAAATTATTTTCCCAGTCTTTAATACATTGGAATGACCAGTATTGGACTGACTAGTAAGGCCTGTTACCCCATAAACCAGACTGGGGACCCTCACCGAAGCACCAATAACAGAAAGGTATAGTCACGGGAAACAGCCATCGTCCCTGCACTCACCAGGGATCAGCATGCTACACTGTTGAGAACACCAAGCTCCATCACACCTGGGAAAGGAGTTATCTACTGGAATTTACAATGGGACATCCTACTGAAGTGGGTGAATTACTTAACACTCCTAGGTGAAGGAGAACTAGTCAATCTCTACTGGGATCCCCTTATCCTGCTGCAGGCTGGACCTGTTGAAATGCACTATACCTAGAATGGAACATATGCCTTTAAGAGAGGGGAGAAGGTAGGCATCCTGATATGGTACATCCTGCCCCCAGTCCCATCTTCGCACACCTTGACTGCGTTGCCTTCCTCTCAAACACGCATGGTTAGGTACAACCAGGTCAAGTTCCAAAAGCTTCCAGCCTCTCTCTCCTCAAGGCCAGGTCGACACTATTTTTCACTAGCATGATCATGTGGGTGTGATCTTTGTTCACTCTTGACCTGGAGGGCATTATAGAGCACACAGAAAACCTTACTAAATTCATCCAGCAAGCCTCAAATGATAGCCAACAAAGCCTGCTCTTACTGAATACAGAAATGTCTCTGATGAGAAAAGCTGTCTTCCAAAATATGACAATGGCCTTAGACATTATTACTCCTTGCAAGAAGATACCTGTGCCAACACCCAAACAGAATGTGTGTGTTCATGCCTGATTAGCCTACTAGTGTATTATCTTTATCAAATCATATGAGGACACAAGTAAATGTCCTGAGTGATCCAACACCCAATTTAGGGGACCTGTTAAATCAATGGTTTGGATCATGGAGCTATTAGTGGAAAAATTTGTCACTGATTTTGGGAATCATTCTCTTAATTTATGTTTTCTCTTTCATGTGCCTGTATTGTTGCTGTGACATCTACCTCCAATGCAACCAGATAACTGCCAAAGGAGCCACCTCTATGCCAGTGAGAACACTTGCTGACTGCTCAGGGACCACTGTATAAGAAAAGGGCACCTGAAATTATAAGATCTGGTGACCGAACCTAGTTAAGACCTCTATATAAATTTTTTTTTAATTTTTTTTTTCAACGTTTATTTATTTTTGGGACAGAGAGAGACAGAGCATGAACGGGGGAGGGGCAGAGAGAGAGGGAGACACAGAATCGGAAACAGGCTCCAGGCTCTGAGCCATCAGCCCAGAGCCCGACGCGGGGCTCGAACTCACGGACCGCGAGATCGTGACCTGGCTGAAGTCGGACGCTTAACCGACTGCGCCACCCAGGCGCCCCTGAGACCTCTATATAAATTTTTAAGATGTGGCAGGAAGGTGTGGGGATCTATTCATCTTGCTGCCACACAAGATACACTTCATATGTAAGTTCCCTTTTTAACTTTTTAAGACTGCCACCCACAACCTGGAGTGTCCTCCCTCTTTCTACAGTCTCTCCCTGCCTTCTGTGAAGACTACACCCAGGAAGCTCCCCAGGAGGTTATAAACCAACAATTTTGATTTCTGTGTCCAGTTTCAGATCCCTCAGAGAGAAAATCTAAATGGTTTAGCCTGAATCATGTAGTATTTACTCTTCTCAGACTGATTTCTTTCACTAAGTCATAAGCACTTAAGTTTCCTCCATGTCTTTTCATGACTTGATAACTCATTCATCGATTCACCTATGGGAGGATATGTTGATTGCTTCCAAGTTTTGTAATTATGAATAAAGCTGCTATGAACACTTATGTGTGGGTTTTGTATGGACATAAGTTTTTAGCACCTTTGGGTAAATACCAAGGAATGAAATTGCTGCATCATATGGTAAGAGTATGTTTAGTTTTGTGAGAAACCACCAAATAATCTTTCAAAGTGGCTGTACAATTTTTCATTCCCATCAACAAAGGTCCTGTTGCTCCACATTCTTGCCAGAATTTGGTGTCAGTGTTCTGGATTTTGGCCATTCTAATAGCTGTGTGGTGGTATCTCATAATTGTGTTGATTTGCATTTTCCTAGTGACATATGATGCTACGCATCTTTTCATATGCTTATTTGCCATCTGTATATATTCTTTGGTGAGGTGTCTATTAAGTTCTTTGGCCCATTTCTAAATTGGGCTGTTTGTTTCCTTATTGTTGAGTTTTAAGAATTCTCTGCCTATTTTGGAAGTCAGTCCTTTATCAGATATGTCTTTTGCAAATATTTTCTCCCAGTCTGTAGCTCGTCTTCTAATTCTGTTCATACTGTATTTTGCATAACAGAAGTTTTTAATTTCAATGAAGTCTTGCTTATCAGTTATTTCTTTTATAGATTATGACTTTGGTGTTGTATCTAAAAAGGCATCACAATACCCAAGGTCATCTAGATTTTCTCTTGTTATCTTCTAGGAGTTTTATAGTTTTGCACTTTACATTTAGATCAATGCTGCATTTTGAGTCAATTTTTGCAAAAGAGTGTAAGATTCACTCTTTTGCCTAGATTCACTTTTTGTCCCCCTGTGGGTGTCTGGTTGTTCTGGACATATTTATTTCTGGGCTCTCTTCTCTCTCTCTCTCTCTCTCTCTCTCTCTCTCTCTCTCTCTCTCCCCGTGTGTGTGTGTGTGTGTGTGTGTGTGTGTGTGTACCACACTATCTTGATTACTGTAGTTGTATAAATAAGTCTTGAAATCTGGTAGTGTCAGTGCTCCAACTGTCCCCTTCAATATTAGTTAGCTACTTGAGTCTTTTGCCTATCCATATAAACTTTAGAATTAGTTTGTCAATATCCATAAAGTGTTTTATTGGGATTTTGATTAGGATTGTATTGAATATATAGACCAAGTTGGGAAGAACTAGTATCTTGACAATATTGAGTCTTCCTATTTAGGAATATGAAACATCTCTAGTAATTTAATTCTTCTTTGATTTCTGTCATCAGAGTTTTGTAGTTTTCCTAATATAGATGTTGTACATATTTTGTTATATTTATACATAAGTATTTCATTTTGGGGGTACACATATAAATAAATGGTAGGTTTTTAATTTGAATTAACGCTTGTTCATTGTTATATGGGAAAGCAGTTGACTTTTGTATATAAGCCTTGTAGCTGGCTACCTTACTGTAGTTGCTTATTAGTTCCAGGAGTTTTGTTGTGAATTCTTTCAGATTTTCTACATAGATGATCATCTGTGAACAAAGGAAGCTTTATCACTTCCTCTCTAAACTTATTTTCTTTGCATGCCTATTGCATTAGCAAGGACTAGTGGTGAGAGGGGATATTCTTTCTGTGTACCTCATCTTAGGGGGAAAGCTTTTATTTTTCTCACCATTAAGCATGATGTCAGCTGTAGGATTTCATAAATAATCTTTATTAAATTGAGAAATCCCTCCTCTATTCCTAGTTTACTGAGAGTTTTTATCATGAATGGGTGTTGAATTTGTCAGATACTTTTTCTGCTTCTATTAATATGATTATAAGGTTTTGTTGTTGTTTGTTTTTGTCTTTTGATGCAATTGATTATATTAAGTAATTTTCAAATGTTGCACCTGTCTTACACATGTGGGATAAATCTCACTTTGTCATGGTACATAATTCTTTTTATGCTTTTTAGATTTGATTTGTTAATATGTTGCTGAGGATTTTTGCATCTATGTTCATAAGATATATTGCTCTATAGTTTTCCTTTTCTGGTTTTGGAATTATGCTAATGCTGACTTCATAAAATGAGTTAGAAAGTATTCCCTCTGCTTATTTCTTCTGGAAGAGATTGTAGAAAACTGGTATGATTTCTTCCTTAAATCTTTTGTAGAAATCACCAGTTAATCTATCTGGGCCTAAGGCTTTCTGTTTTAGAAGGTTCATTTTTAGAAGGTTTGTTTTTTCTAATCGATGCAGGCCTATTTAAATTATTTCTTTTTATGCAAGTTTCAGCAAATTGTACATTTCAGAAAATTGGTCCATTTTATCTAAATTACCAAATCTGTGGGCAGAGCATTGTTCATGGTATTATTTTATTGTCCTTTTAATGTCCATGGTATCTATAGTGATGTTTCCTTTTATTTCTAATATTAGTAATTTCTATCTACTGGGTTTGTTTGTTTTTGCTTTTTTTTTTTTAAGTGAGTCTGGTGGGGGGTTGTAAATTTTATTATCTTTTCAATGCACTTGTTTTTTTATTTGGTTGATTTTCATTTTTTATTTCCTTTTTCAATTTTGTTGATTTCTGCCCTAATTTTTATCCTTTATTTTCTCTTGCTTATTTTGGATTTAGTATGCTCATATTCTAGTTTCCTAAGGTAGAAGCCTATATTATTGATTTTAGATCTTTTGTTTTTTTTCTAGCATATGCATTCAATGCTATAAATTTCCCTCTAGGTATCACTTTTGCTGCATCCCACAAATTTTGTTATGTTTTCAGATTCTTTTAGTCCCAATATTTAAAAATCTATCTTGAGATTTCTTCTTTGGTCCACGTGTTATTTAGAAGTGTGTTGTTTACTTTTCAAATAGTTTAGGACTTTCCAGATCTTTCTGTCATTAATTTCCAGTTTAATTCCATTGTGGTCTGAGGGCAGACAGTATGTAATTTCTATTCTAAATTTGTTAAGGTTATAATTTATGGCTCAGAATTTAGTCAATCTTGGTGAATGTTTAATGTGTATTTTTGTATTATTTTTGCATGAAGTAGTCGATAAATGTCAATTATATCCTGTTTGCTGATGATGCTATTTAGCTCATCTGTGTGCTTACCAATTTTCTGACTGCTGCACCTGTCTATTTCTGAGAGAGGGGTGTTGATGTCTCTAACTATGATAGTGAATTCATCTATTTTTCCTTGCACTACTGTCAGTTTTTGCCTCAAATATTTTGACACTCTATTGCTAGCTATGTACCCATTGAGAATTGTTATGTCTTCTTGGAGACTCAACCCCTTATCATTATGTATGCCTTTATCCCTAATACTTTTCCTTCCTTTGAAGTCAGCTCTATCTGATATATGCTACTCCTGCTTTCTTTTCTTTAGTGTTGGCATAGTGTGCTTTTTTCTATGCATATATTTTATTTTTTTAATTTATTTTTTTTATTTTTTAAAATTTACATCCAAATTAGTTAGCATATAGTGCAAAAATGATTTTAGGAGTGGATTCTTTAGTGCCCCTTACCCATTTAGCTCAACCCTCCTCCCACAACCCCTCCAGAAACCCACAGTTTTTTCTCCATATTTATGAGTCTCTTCTGTTTTGTCTCCCTCCCTGTTTTTATAATATTATTTTTGTTTCCCTTCCCTTATTTTCATCTGTTTTGTCTCTTAAAGTCCTCATATGGGTGAAGTCATATGATTTTTGTCTTTCTCTGACTGACTAATTTCACTTAGCATAATACCCTCCAGTTCCATCCACGTAGTCGCAAATGACAAGATTTCATTCTTTTTGATTGCCGAATAATACTCCATTGTATATATATACCACATCTTCTTTATCCATTCATCCATCAATGGACATTTGGGCTCTTTCCATACTCTGTCTATTGTTGATAGTGCTGCTATAAACATGGGGGTGCAAGTATCCCTTCAAAACAGCACACCTGTATCCCATGGATAAATGCCAACAGTGTAATTGCTGGGCCATATGGTAGTTTTATTTTAGTTTTTTGAGGAACCTCCATACTGTTTTCCAGAGTGGCTGCACCAGCTTGCATTCCCACCAACAATGCAAAAGAGATCCTCTTTCTCCACATCCTCACCAACATCTTTTTTTGCCTGAGCTGTTAATGTTAGCCATTCTGACAGGTGTAAGGTGGTATCTCATTGTGGTTTTGATTTGTATTTCCCTGATGATGACTGATGTTGAGCATTTTTTAATGTGTCGGTTGGTCATCTGGATGTTTTTGGAGAAGTATCTATTCATGTCTTTTGCCCATTTCTTCACTGGATTATTTGTTTTTTGGGTGTTGAGTTTGATAAATTCTTGATAGATTTTGGATACTAGCCCTTTATCTGATATGTCATTTGCAAATATCTTTTCCCATTCTGTCAGTTGCCTTTTAGTTTTGCTGATTGTTTCCTTGGCTGTGCAGAAGCTTTTTATTTTGATGAGGTACCAGTAGTTCATTTTTGCTTTTGTTTCCCTTGCCTCTGGAGATGTGTTGAGTAAGAAGTTGCTGTGGCTCTATGCATTTACTTTTTTTTTTTAATTTTTTTCAACGTTTATTTATTTTTGAGACAGAGAGAGACAGAGCATGAACGGGGGAAGATCAGAGAGAGAGGGAGACACAGAATCTGAAACAGGCTCCAGGTTCTGAACTGTCAGCACAGAGCCCAATGTGGGGATCAAACTCACGGACCGCGAGATCATGGCCTGAGCTGAAGTTAGATGCCCAACCGACTGAGCCACCCAGGTGCCCCTCTATGCATTTACTTTTAATTTAATGTGTCTTTATATTTAAAATGGGTGTCTTTTAGACAATATTAGTAATGTTTTTTGATCCAGATTTGACAATCCTGGTCTCTCAATTGGTGTATTTAGTTCACTGATATTCTAGATGATTATTGATTAGCTGGGTTAATGTCTACCCTATCTGTTGCTGTTTTCTATTCATTTTCTATTTCTTTGTTTCCATTTTTCCTGCCTTTTATGGTTTTAACTGAGCATTTTATGATTCTTTTTTTTCTCCTTTCTTGGCAAACCAGTTACACTTCTTTTTTAACATTTTTAGTGGTTGCCTTAGATTTTGCAATACATTTATAACTAATCTATTTTTAATAACACTATACCACTTCATGGATAGTGTGGGTACCTTATAATAACAAAGTGATTCTAATTTCCACCTCTCATCCCTTATATCATCGTTGTCACTTCACTTAACCATACATAAGCAGGCATCCACACACATGATATGTGCATAAGCATACTTTTTGCTATTATAGGGATAAGAAAAATAAAAGTTTTTATTTACCTTTATCTCTTCTAGTGATCTTTCTTTATGTGGATCCAAGTTTCTAATCTATATTACTTTTCTTCTCTCTAAAAACTTCTTTTAACACTTTTTGCAAGGCAGATCTACTGTCAACAAATCTCCATTTTTGTTTGTCTGAGAAAGTCTTTACTTCACTTTCACTTTTGAAGGATAATTTCACAAAGTATAGAATTCTAGTTTGGTAATTTTTTTCTCTCAACACCTTAAATATTTCACTGCACATTCTTGTTTGCATGGTTTCTGTATAGTAGTTAGATATCATTCTTACCTTTGTTATTTTGTAGAGGGGTAAGGTGTTTCTTTAAGGATTTTTTTTTATCTTTGATTTTTGTTTTGTAATTTCAAAATTATATGCCAAGGTGCAGGGTCTTTTCAAACACTTATTCTGCTTTCTGTTCTCTGAACTCCCTGAATCTGTGGTTTGGTGTTTGACATTAATTTGGGGGAATTGTCATTATTATTTCAAATATTTCCTCTGTTCCTTTCTGTCTTTCTTCTCCTTCTAGCATACCCATTATGCATATGTTATACCTTTTGCAGTTGTCCCACATTCCTTGGGATATTCTCTTCTTTTGTTTTTCAGTCTTTGTTCTTTTTGCTTTGTGGTTTTCAAAGAGTCTATTGATACATCCTCTAGTTCAGAGATTCTTTTGTCAGCTATGTCTAATCTACTAAAAAGCTAGTCAAAGGCATTCATTGCTGTTATAGTTTTTTTTTTTTTTTCTTTAATCTCTAGTATTTCTTTTTGGTTATTTATTGGGATTTTCTTCTCTGTTATTGCATTGCCTAGCTCTTTTGCATGCTGTCTGCTTTATCACTTAGATTCCCTTAGCATATCAATCATAGTTGTTTTAAATTCAAAGTCTGGTAATTCCCACATCCCTGCAATATCTGGTTCTGTTGCTTACTTTGTTTGAATTATGCTTTTTGGTAGGTCTTGTAAATTTTTTTCTTGATAGGCAGACAAGATGTACTGGGGACAAGGAATTGCTATACACATGTCATTTAGTAATGCGGTGGTAAAATGTGGTGGGAGAAGGAACATTCCATAGTCTTATGATTAGGTCAGTCTTTTAGTGAACATGTGCCTCTGGACTGTAACTTCACAGGTGTTTCTCAGGTCCCCACCTCTCATCTCTCACCTGTCTCCCTTTAGGTAGGACAGGATGGTTAGAAAGAGCTGCAGTTGAGGGGCGCCTGGGTGGCGCAGTCGGTTAAGCGTCCGACTTCAGCCAGGTCACGATCTCACGGTCTGGTCTGTGAGTTCGAGCCCCGCGTCAGGCTCTGGGCTGATGGCTCGGAGCCTGGAGCCTGTTTCCGATTCTGTGTCTCCCTCTCTCTCTGCCCCTCCCCCGTTCATGCTCTGTCTCTGTCTGTCCCAAAAATAAATAAAAACGTTGAAAAAAAAAATTTAAAAAAATAAAAAAATAAAAAAAAAAAGAAAGAGCTGCAGTTGAGCATTTCTCTTCCCATGTGGAAGGCTGGAGCCAGCTGGACCTGGGTATTTTCCTTTCTCAGTCTAGTTAGGCTCTGATAATACCATAAGAGTGTTGTTATTTTGTTGTTATGATTGTTATTATGATTTGTTAGTATTATTTTGTATAATATGTCCCCTAAAAGCAAGGTTACACTTTCCTCAGGTGTTTAGTGGAAGAATATTGGTAATCTTGAAGCTGGGGCAGGGGGGAGGGGGAAAGACTGGGATGGGCTAGTGAATAGAACAGTGGTAGGTGTGTCTCCTCTATGACACCCTTCTTTGGGGAATTCTGTGTATGATTCTTGCCTTATGTGCTGATATTAGAATATAATTCTTTGTCAGATGTGACCCTGCTAAATTTTTTTGTTTGTTTGTTTTCTGCTTCTCATGGGCAAGGATGTGATAACTTCTTGCAAACCTTAGCATTACAGACACCTGCAAGAAATTTTCAGTAGGGCAGTTGGTTTCATAAGGCTGGGCCTCTTCTTCCTTGGATGTCTGATTGAAAGGAAATCCAAATCTCTTGTTGTTCAGGTGGGAAATTCTGAGGCCCAGAGTTGGGAGATGCTTTTCACAGGACCCAGGGTGAGTTTCTAAGAGAAATGGGATGAAACACCACTCCTCATTCTTTCAGCCAAATTCACATTCATTTTACCTGTTTGACATTTTTGACTGGAGGTTCCAACTAAAAATAGTGACCCAGTTACAAGCAGTAACTGGGAAACTCAACCTCAGGCATTGGTAGCTATATTTTTTCCCCCAGTCTTACTCTGAAGGTGTCATTAACATACACATCACTCTCCAGCTGCCTCTGCAGTGGCAGGATGATTGAAAACAAAAGAAGATAGTGCTGAGGCTTGCCAGGCTTTGTTGAAAGATTCAAACAGTATTCCTCCAGCCTGGTGGTTAATTGCCAGACTCTCAGCAGCTTTTAAGACTTGAGCCTAAGAGCCTTCATCAAAAGTGAGCAGCCACTGCATGAGCCAGTCATGAATATGAGGGTTCTGAGAGGTGCTCCTGCTGTGGGGCTTGGGTGAGATGAGGGGCACAGGAGATAGGAGGCAAAGTAGGACATTGTAGTGAACCACCCTAGCCAAGACTTACTATTTATTGGACTATTTATTTGGCCAGCTTAGCAAAAATCACTGGGCATAGGTTTTTCTTTCGTTGTTTTTTTTTCAGTTTTAATTTTAATTCCAGTTAATTAACATACAGTGTTATATTAGTTTCAGGTGTACAAAATAGTGATTCAACAATTCCATACATCACCCAGTGCTCATCACAATGGGTGTAGTCCTTAAACCACATCACCTATCTCACCCATCCCCCCACCGACCTCCCCTCTGGTAACCATCAATTTATTCTCTATAATTAATAATCTTCTTCTTGGTTTATCTCTCTTTTTTTCCCTTTGCTCATTTGTTTTGTTTCTTAAATTCCACATGTGAGTGAAATCGTATGGTATTTGTCTTTCCCTGACTGACTTATTTTGCTTAGCATAACACTCTAGCTCCATCCATGTTGTTGCATATGGCAAGTTTTCATTCTTTTTTATGGATACTTGGGTTGCTTCCATATCTTGGCTATTATAGATAATGCTGCTATAAACATTAGGGTGCATGTATCCTTTTGAATTAGTATTTTTGTAATTTTTGGTAAATACCCAGTAGTGTGATTGCTGGGTTATAAGGTAGTTCTATTTTTTAACTTTTCAAGGGAACTCTATTCTGTTTTCCACAGTGGCTACACCAGTTTGCATTCCTACCAACAATGCATAACTGTTCCCTTTTCTTCACATCCTTGCCAATACCTGTTGTTTCTTGTATTGTTGATTTTAGCCATTTTGACAGGTGAGATGATATCTCATTGTAGTTTTGATTTGCATTTCCCTGATGGTAAGTGATGATGAACATCTTTTCATGTATCTATTGGTCATCTCAATGTCTCCTTTGGAGAAATATTTGTTCATCTTCTACCTATTTTTTAAATTGGATTATTTGGGGGCACACCTGGGTGGCTCAGTTGGTTAAACGTCTGACTTCGACTTACATCATGATTTCATGGTTCATGCGTTCAAGCCCTGCATTGGGCTCTGTGCTGACAACTCAGAGCCTGAAGCCTGCTTTGGATTCTCTGCCTCCCTCTTTCCCTGCCCTCCCCCCGTTCTCACTCTGTCTCTCTCTCAAAAATAAATAAACATTAAAACAATTTTTAAGTAAATAAATAAATTGGATTATTTGGTTTTTAGATGTTGAGGATTTTTTGTTGTTGTTGTTAAATTTGTTTATTTATCTTTGAGAGAGAGAGAACAAGCAGAGGATGGACAGAAAGGGGAAAGGGGAACACAGAATCCAAAGCAGGCTCTGAACGGTCAGTGAAGAGCCCAACGTGAGGCTCTAACCCACAAACTGCGAGATCATGACCTGAGGTGAATTTGGATGCTTAACTGACTGAACCACCCAGGTGCCTCTAGATGTTGAGTTTTTTAAGTTCTTTATATATTTTGGATACTAACCCTTTATTGGATATGGTTGCCTTTTAGTTTTGCTGATTATTTCCTTTGCTGTGCAGAAGCTTTCTATTTTAATGTAGTGCAAATCGTTTATTTTTGCTTTTGTTTTCTTTGCCTCAGGAGACATCTAGGGAAAAATTGACCCATGTCAAAGAATTTACTGCCTGTGTTCTCTTCTAGGATATTTATGGTTTTAGGTCTCACATTTAGGTCTTTAATCTGTGGTGGATTTATTTTTGTGTATGGTATAAGAAAGTGGTGAACTGTGCTTTTCATTTAGGAAAAAAGGGTCCCATAGGGGTCTGGGACACTCAGAGTATTAGGAATTTCCCTAGAAGGCAGCATGAAGAGCTCCCAGCCTGTCTTCCCTGAGCACACCTGGGCAATACCTCATTGCCTTTAGGTATGTATCTTAGTCCTTCTTGGGGCCCAAGGCCATGGTTAAGGGTTATAGGGCTTGTGTTCCCCCTCTCCTCTCCGAGGCCAGCACAGGGTGTCATGTCTAAGACACATGCTTTAGTGTATTACAGTCGACTTTTCTATCTTAGAGGAGAGGCTGCTGCCCACTTTCCTACTCATATCCTTGAATACTCCTGAGGTCATCCTAGACCTTGCTTAAAATATGGGCCTGGGTGGAAGAAATGTGAGCAATGGATGTAGAAGAGACTCATTTACTCTCATGATTGGAATCTTGGGAATTCTGTTTCTCCATTTCTTTGGGTGAGTGTAACATTTATTTAGCCTACATTATCCTTGTTTAGCAAACATTTGGAAAAAGGAAAAGTGCATTTTCCTTGAAGACTTCCATTCCTAGGTTTGGTCATCTGGGAAAGATATTTCCTCCCTTTTCACCAGTTAAGCAGAAACAAGAATGCATTTCTGCAGGGAATAAAGAATTCTCCTGGAGGCCAAAACTCCAGAGGAAATCAGTCCAAATGTTCATTTGCATATCTGAGCTTTTTGCATTTTCTTCTTCTCTGTAGGCTGGAAACTGGAAAGAAGTACTGACTCAGTGTTCTTATCACTGCCTTTTATGAAACCCAAACCAAGCTGATTAGTGAATCAGTCACCCAAAAATGTTTTGTACCAGAAATACGTCTCTCAATTCTGGGAGCTAACCTTGAGCTAGGAAGAAAGGATGAAAAGAGAGAGATATTAAATCTGCCTCTACCATTTGCTAGCTATTGTCCTGAGTAAATTTCTTCTCTGAATCTTATCTTCCTCATCTTTAAAATGGGCACACTTTGTTTTCTTGATGTGAAGATACATTTTTTATTTTGGCCAGGTTTTTTTGCAGCTGGCTTTTTGAAGCTGGCTACTTCTCTCCCAGTGTACCAAGCATTCCCTTAATTTGTTTTTCCTGCAAGAGTGCTTCTATGGAAAGAGGTAGCTGGGTCTACATTTGGCAGGATGAGAGCTGGGAGAAGGGAGGCTGAGCCAGTGGTTTCTTCTAGCTTCTTGCTCATTTTCTGGTGATGCCAGAGTCTGCTGCTTGAGAGTCGCAGGGGATAGTCATGTTATCTCCCAGTTTATGGGTCCTAGTGTGGATTGTGGATGTACCTCCAGACACCTGGGCATTTCCAGGGCTCCATGACATTCTCTATATTTGTGTTGGGGCATAAGACCCCAACTGTTCTCAGAAATACTTATGTGCTTTTAAACCTGAAGAATCACCGTGTCTTTGAAACTTGTATTCTTAGATTCCAAGGCAGATTCCAATGTAGCTTCCTCCAGATCTATCCCTAATTCTCCCTGCCCCTCGCCAATTGCTCCTTCTTGCTGTGGGATGTGTGTAAAATTGCAATTTCTGAGGCCCTGGGCTCAGGTGCCATTCCAGGAACCCTGAGCAGCCTTCTCCACACTCCCCTACTCTTCCTGGTACACTAACAAGGATGAAGTGGGTGAAATGATATGATGTTGGCAATTTGTCTTAACAAATGTATGTGTATGGGACAGATGAAAAAAAAGAATGGAAAGTGCTAATAATTGTTGAAAATGAGGGCTTATCATGTTATTTTCTCTACTTTTGAGAGAGAATATTTCCCTAATAAAAAGGAAAGAAAGAAAAGAAAGGAAGAAGGGAAGGAAGGGAGGAAGGAAAATTGAAAGACTATCCTTAGATGTGTGCTCCCATCCGCATTAATAGCTCTTGCTCAGAGCTGGTGGGGCAGTGGGGAGGGGAAGAGGAGGCTGGAATGTCATTTACATTTAATACAGACTAATTGCAGCATGCACAAAAATAGAAAAAGTGATAGGCCAGGGTAACATTTTACAGGAAGTGAATTAGTACTCCTGCTTTGCTGTCTCTGAGTGGGGTCCCATTTTCCCCTGGGGTGTCCCAGAACAAAGATGCCAAAGACAGCTGTGTTGGCAGGTGATCTTGTCCATGTTCACCTTCTGCCATTTTGGAACTAGAGCCTCTAAGCAGGGATGGTTGTGGTGAAAATGTCAATGCTAATGAGAGTGGCCCACCTATTGTGAACACCTGCTGTGTGCAAACCTCTGGCTATCTCTTCTACATAAGCAGTCCTGCAAGGTGTCACCACCACCAAGGCTTGCAGGGGAGGAGTCAGAGCCTCAGAGGGACTGAGAAGTCGTCCTTGGCAGTATTTGCATCCAGCTCTTGGGGACCTACCCATTGTCCAGATGGCTTGAGTCTGAACTGGGACAAGAACCAGGTTTGACCGCAACTCTGGGTCTGTCTCTGGAGGGAAGAAGGCCTCAGCCTGAAGGAAGCGGGGCAGATTCCCCAGGAGCCATTGCTCTGTCCCTGACAAGGTGGCAAATTATCTTAAAAATTACCCTGAAGCTACATGGTTCTGGTGAAGGCCTCAAGTGGGACTCCCTCAGCTCACCAATGAGTCCCTGGGGAGACTAGCACCTTCCATGTATACCTGCATGTGGGGCTGGTGTTCAGAAAGCCCTGACAGCTTGAGTTTGAACATGTGCCAAGAGTGCCTGGTGGTGTGTGCCATGTATGCCTACTTTGAGCAAGACTGATAAGCTCTGACATTATAGGGTATTATATCTGACCTGACATATATTAGGAGAATAGTTATAAAAATCTCTGCACCGTCAACAGCCCTAGTCAAATCCTGATCACCCGCCAACACGGACGGCTGTTATTATTCAGCTGTTACAAAGCACTTTATATTTGCAAAGTCCAGACAGGAAAGGTTATTGTGTTTTCTCTGTCTTATTAGGCTGTCAGTACTTGCCCTAAAACAGAGATCAGCCAGTCTTAAGCTGTAGGGGGTGGTATAGAAGGATGCCTGGGTGCGGGGCTGGGCCTGATAAAGTTCAAGTTCTAATTATCACACTTATGGGCCATGAAATCTTGGCTGGTCACCTTCCTTTTTCTGTCCATAAAAGGGAAATGACTCTAGACTCTCCCAAAAGTTTTGCTGTGAAGACCAAATGACCTAACTTTCAAGCAGTAACTTCCTGAAGTCTTTGTGCTATTTTCATGTTACATCTGTCAAATGCTCTTTATATAAATGGACTGATGCACATGCATGTTCTGTCCTCTGGGTAGTTAGAGGGCCATGGGAGAAACAAGACATAAATGTGTGATGGTTCCTATTAATCGCAAGAAATTTATATTTCAAGGTAGAATAAATTATCGACCCAAGAGTAATGGACTTCATGAGTCAAGGCTTAAATTACACAGAAGCAAGTGGTATAATTAGGGTGATGGTATAATTTATTATTCAAATGGAAACACTGCTAGGAGTGGAAGGGGGCACTCTTAGTCATCAATGCTAGGGCAATATGTGCATACTGGGACTGACCAGGCACCCTGAGACATAGTGACATGCTAAGGACAGCACATGTTGCTTCATCTATGGTATTGATGTGTACATGTTTAAACCATCACCAGGGTGTCTTCCAGGCCCAAACTCATATCTCTTCCTGTATAATCTAGGCCTTTGTTGACAGAAGTGTCCATGGAGAAGCCTAGATCAGGATTTCAGAACTTGTTTCCTGGGAACTGTTCCCAGAGTCACAAGCTTCTCCTCTTGCTTGGAATAAGATCAAATTCCTGATCATGGCCTGATTAAGGCCATACCTTAATCTGGTCTCTGCCTCCAATGCTACCTCTGTCCTCTCCCACCAGGCTCTGGCCATAGCATGCTCCCATCGTAAGCCATTGAACTTGCCCTTCTTCCACCTGGGATACTTTTCCCTGAGGTCTTCTCACAGTGTCTTGTCTTCATAATTCATATCTTAGCTACAATGTTACTCATTGCAGAGGGTTCTTATGGACATCCAATCCCAACCAGCCTCCCCAACCTCTCTCTTACTTGTATCATTGTCTCCAAAACACTCAGCATAGACAACACACGCTTTAAAAAACAAAAATAAAAACAAACAAAAAAATTTTCTTTGCTTGACAAGACTTCAAACAAGACAGAGAACCATGCCAGTTCTTGCTTCCTCTGATATCTCAATGCCTAAAGTGGGCCTAGCCCACCTGAAAGCCTTGATGAGTGGGTGGACCAGTGGCATATAGGGGAGTCGATAATTAGAAGTACAAGGATGTCATCTGGAGAATCCATCATCACTCACATTAGCAAGCCAAGAGAATAGTGAACAGGAGATAAAGGGAGACTCTGATGCAGAATTGTGAGAAGTGTAAGGGGCTCTTGGAAAGAAAAAGCATAAGAATCAGGAGCATTGTCATGATCTGATCACTGGCCTTAGGCAAGACACTTTCCCTCTCCATCAGTTTCACAGTCTATAGAATGGATAGGGTGGGGTTGGACTGGAACAGGGCTCTGTTAACCTTTCCTGCCAACAGCCAGATCATAAATGCTTTGGGCTTGTGAGCTGTATGAGCTCTGTCACAACTATTCAACTTAGGTGTTGCAATGCAAAGACAGCTGCAGATAGCCAGTAAGTGATTGGTTTGTCTGTGCTCCAGAGAAACTTAACACAAATAGGCGGACTGCCACATTATTCCCATGGCTCTTAATTTCCAAACCTTGCTCTAAAATAGCAATTCCAAAACTATTTTATTTCAAAAGAAATTCAAAGAAATTTGGGGAAATTGAGATAAACAGACTTCTTTATTTCAGAGCTTCTCAGAATCTTTACTATGCTGGTGAACACTTGTGACTTTCTAAGAAGGGATGTAGGTGGGGTCGGGGAGGGGACTGTTCTTTATCTCCTTTGACCACAGAAATCTTGGGGTAAGATGCTGTCAGACCCTGTCAGTGCCCCGCACACACTCCTCAGTAGTAACTGTCCCTGTGTATGCTTGGTGTCCCACTGCAAGTGTTCAATGCTCTGCCTCAATGACCTTCTCTCCACCTACACAGAATCAGGCCACATGTGTTGGGCAATCACTGCTCCTGGATGCTGCCCTCAGCCAATGATGAAAGGCAAGTGGGTGATGAATATCCCAGCTTCTTGGGAATGGAGGTTGGGGGCAACTTCCAAGTCTGATCCTGGTACCAGCAACATCAGTGTCACCTGGGAGCCCACTGAATCAGGAACTCTGAGGGTTCAGCTCAAATTCTGTTCTAACAATCCATCTAGGTGATTCTGATGTGCTGCAGTTTGACGACCATGGCCCTATACTGTCTGTCAGAGGTCTTCAGTGGGTAGAGCCCCACTTGCTCATTAAAACACCTTTTTTTTGGCTTGTTTCCTTCCCTATCACACCTCACTTCCTTACTGGTCACTCTAATAAACCACTTTGCATACAAAGTGGGTCTGCTTCTGAGAACCCCCAATAAAATACACCTTCATAATGTCTCCTGGGAGAAGTACTCCTTAAATTCTGATATAGAAGCCCTGAAGGTCCCTCCTAGCCATAGGTATATAGTGATTATGGCTTTTGCATAGCCTGATCAATGTGCTTCATCAAACAACCAGTGTGCATTGGTTAAGTTCCTATTGTTTGCTTAGTATTATACTAGTTAGAAAAAAGTAGAGGAAGAACCTAAGCAGATCTATAATTTCCCCTGCAACTGAAGTTTCAAAGGAAGCATCCATGGTTGAGCATGTAGCCATGTGCCACTAACAGTTTATTGGATTTGTCTGAGTATGCTGCTGAGTGTGTGGCAAATAATGGGTGAGCAAATCATTTTAAAATGTTTTATTATTATTTAGGTATGATGAGGTCAACAGATCAGGAGATGATTGCCATTGAAAAGATGGTTTGTTATAGTTCCCAAGAGGTGGTGGTACACCACACCACACAGGGCCTCCCAGGTAGGCACCAGAGTGGATCAGGAAGTAGAGTGAGTGAAGGGAAAACACAGGCAGGAGCCTTTATTTTGGTTTCCACAGGAAAGGCAAGGCAGGATAAGCAGATTTAGGATTGGTAGATTTGAATAATTTCAGGAAGCTCTGGGGCATAGAGGCTGTTTCTAGTTGTCTGGTGCCTGACTCTGGTGATGATAGTGGCCCAGAGTGGGACAGCCTGATAAAGGAGGAAGTAGGGGCATAGGGTATCTGGATTGGTTAGTTTGCATATGAAAGCCGCCCTAATTTACTATCTCTAAGAATTGGCTAGGCTTGGAAGGGACAGTCTCTCCAAGGTCCACAAGACCCCAGATATCAAAGCATTAGAAATGCAGAAAATGAAAAGGCATGATTAATACATAAAGCTATAATTTCCAGAGAAAGGTGTGCTGGGCCCTGGCAGGCAGGATTCATACAGATTAAAGCTAATAAAACATATAGGTGGGAACTTCTCTTGGGCTTGAAGTACAGAAGATAAGTAGTATTGTTTATTTTTTAAAGTAATATCATTTAAAAGTTAGAAATATCTTTATTTTTCTTTCTAAAATGTAATCTATACCTATTAGAGAGAAACCAGGGAATGTAGAGCATGAAAAGGAAATTGTAAAACAACATCATGATTTTACCATTCAGTAATAATCCATAGGGAAACTGCATTATAGTCCACTGTATGGATTTACAGTTCTTTCAGTCACAAGAAACAGAAAACCCAACCTAAACTGGCCTAAAAAAACAAACTAATGTATATAATAAATCCAGAAGTTGAGCTGGCTTTAGGTGTAGTTTGATTCAGAGATTCAAAATTCCCTGAGAGTCTCTCATTGGGTCAATTTGTCTTCATATCAGCTGCTCTTTTTATGCCTGCAGGATGATTTTGATTATCTCAAATCCCATGGTGCAAAAGTCAGTGAAAAAAGGGACTATGTCCCACCATTTCTGGAGAAAAGTCCTGGATTTCCTCTTACTAGACAAGGTTGGGTCACATGCTCATCTGTGAATTAAGAAGTGATAGCCATTAGGGATCCCTGTAATTGAGGGTGTTTTTTTATTTTTATTTATTTTTTTTTTTTTTAATTTTTTTAACGTCTTTATTTTTGAGACAGAGAGAGACAGAGCATGAGCCGGGAAGGGGCAGAGAGAGAGAGAGGGAGACACAGAATCTGAAACAGGCTCCGGGCTCTGAGCGGTCAGCACAGAGCCCGACGCGGGGCTCGAACTCACGGACCGTGAGATCATGACCTGAGCCGAAGTCGGACGCTCAACCGACTGAGCCACCCAGGCGCCCCGAGGGTGTTTTTTTAAATCACATGGAAACCAGGGATGCCTGGGTGGCCCCAAGTTGGGCTCCATACTGAGCATGGAGCCTGCCTGGGATCCTCTCTCTCTCTCTCTCTCTTGCTCTCTGTCCCTCTCCCCCATTCACACTGTCTTTATCTCTCTAAAATCAATCAATCACGTGGAAACCATTGTACCCAGAATTATCTTTGAATTCCAGTCCTATTTTCTGAACAGGGGAAATGGATACTGGGAAGCCAACAACAAATGTGTGTTGCACATTATGATACCAGTGTCTTTTTAGTTAGTTATTTTCTTATTGTGAATCAACTTACAGATAAATCTTCACACCCATGGTTTTTTAGGAACTACTCTATTTTTCCCCCTTTTGATTCAAGTAATGGAGTTATAAAAAAGTCTCTTGGGGCGCCTGGGTGGCGCAGTCGGTTAAGCGTCCGACTTCAGCCAGGTCACGATCTCGCGGTCCGTGAGTTCGAGCCCCGCGTCAGGCTCCGGGCTGATGGCTCGGAGCCTGGAGCCTGTTTCCGATTCTGTGTCTCCCTCTCACTCTGCCCCTCCCCCGTTCATGCTCT
Organism: Lynx canadensis; assembly: GCF_007474595.2. Lineage (NCBI taxonomy): Eukaryota > Metazoa > Chordata > Mammalia > Carnivora > Felidae > Lynx > Lynx canadensis. The sequence continues at coordinate 38,306,924 of NC_044317.1, read as the reverse complement.
GTCTCTCTCTGTCCCAAAAATAAATAAACATTGAAAAAAAAAAAATTTAAAAAGTCTCTTGATTCTCACCAAGGACAGAGGAAAACTTAAATGTCAGGTACAAATTCCATGACCAAGGAGAAATCTTCCCACTGACAAACATATGCTCTGGAGAGGCCCTGGCTGCAGGGTGTCAGAGAGGAGTGTGGCTTGCTGGGCACTGACGGACTAAGAAAAGCCCACCTGTCAACTTTCTTCTCCAGCATACTCCCTCTGGCCTCCTAGTCAGCATGCACATGGCTCTTCTGTGCCATGGAAGGGACCAGCTGCTGCTGTCACCCAGTCCTGTGCCCGCAATAAACTGACTGGGCTGGAAGGAGAGATTACATGCTTCCTCCTTAAACCATATTGTCAGCTAAGTGGCACAGGCAGAAGGCAGGCTGATTTGTCACATTGATGGCTTTGTTTTCTAACAGATGAGGGACCCTCATGTAGGTGACAGTCCACAAGGTGTCAGAGTTTCTGGTGCTGTTGATGCTGCCTGGGCCCTGCCAGCTTCCAATTCCCCTGGGCTCTGGCACATGTGCCGTGTACCCTATAATGCTACCAAGGAAACTCTTATGCATTGTAAGTCCATGTTAGCCTCAGTTTTAATTTGGGAGTTTGGCCACAGAAACAAAGGCTGCTGGTTTAGTAACTTTTGACCTTGGATCTTGAGGGCACATAGAAGTAGAACTCCAATCTCACTCTGCAGTCTGCAGTGTCTTGTCCCAAATAGGAATAAAATATTGGAGAAAGAAAGGAAACCCCCAGAGATACTGTGGAGCTCAATTCAGTATGTGGGGCATTGGTCAACATGGCTTGAAAATCCCTTAGACAGATGCCTTGTTGGATACCTTCTCAGTTCATCCAGACAATTGGATTTTCTTCTTTGACTGAACTGTTTGCTATTCCTTCTTTGGGGCAATAAATGAAATAATTGGCTTTTGTTTCAGGGCCACATATAAGGTTGTCACACAAGACAATGGAGGGGCAGCAGATTCACTCTCTTACCTTAAGGCTTCCCAAGTGGAATGGCAAGCATAACTGTCCATGTTTATGTTACATTTCTCCCCTGCTCCTTTTCTTTATTTTTTCCCCCTGCTCCTTTATTTTCTTAATTTTTTGACAGTTGATACACTTTTTTAAAATATTGAGATAATTTTAAAGTTACCAAAGAGTTGAAAAAGGAGTGTATAGAGTTTCTCTAGATCCTTCACCCAGCTTCTCTTTGGGGTAACTCTTTACATGGCCATAGACTATCAAAACAAAGATGGTAACCTAGATGCAGTACTTACTGGTAACCAAAGTACATGATTTATTCAGATTTCCCCAGTTTTTCTTCTGACAATCTTTCTGTTCCAATAATACAGGCTCTCACACTTTATTTTGACATCCTTTTCCCTCAGTCTCCTTCAATCTGCGGCAGTTATTCATTCTTTCCTTGTCTTTCTTGGCTTTGAAAGTTTTGAAGTAGACAAGTAAGTTATTTTGTAGAAAGTCCCCCCAATTTGGGTGTGTCTGATGATTTCTACTTAGTAGATTTAGGTTATGGTTTATTGAAGAGGATCCCATGGAAATGGCGTGCCCTTCTCAGTGCATTGCACTGTGGGTTCGTGATGATGATGTCTATTACTGCTTATTTCTTCATCACATCACTAAGATGGTATCTACCAGGATTCTGTGCTGTAATTTTTTTTCTTTGAAATTACTAAGTGTTTGAGGGTAGATATTTGGAGACTGTGCAAATATCTTGTTTCTGCTTAAATTTTCATCCGTTCATTTTAATATCCATCAGCAGATCTTGGCTATGGCAATTATTACTCTGGTGCACTATTGATGATTTTCTATTTCCCTCACTCCTTCTATATTTATTAATTGGAATTCTTCTGTAAGGAAGAGCGCTGCTTCTCCCTCATTTATTGATTTACTCATTTGTTTATCAGTATGGTCTCATGGATATTTATATTGTTCTTTGGGTTATAATTTAATACTTTAGTTATTTATTTTGCTCAAGCTGTTCTAATGTTGGCCATTGGGAGCTCTTTCAATTTGGCTTGTGTCCTTTGAAATGCACACACACACACACACACACACTTATTTTTGTTGTTATTTTTTGTTTGCTTTCAACATTCATTGCTGTCTGGTCCTACATGATACATTAGGCCTTTCTTGTATTTTCTCTGCCTCATCCCTGACTCAACCAGTTCTCCAAGGCCATTGCCTTATTTTTATTTCGTTCATCATGTATGGCCTCTGTATTCCTTCTTCTCAGAAGCATGTTGGAGGGTGTTTGGGGAATGGGAGATGCTGGGAGAACACACACCCTTTGTCTTTGACACCATATGAGAGAGGTCTTGGGTAGGCCTGTAGCATGACCACCAAGGGTTTGTAGCTGAGCATTAGGGGACTGCTATTTCCAAAGTCCAAAGTTCTGAGACGAGACCTCAGAGAGACTATCATGTATCTGCAGCTCAGGATCTATTTCTCCACTTGGAAGATCCATCCAGGGGGACCTGTCAGGTTAACTCCCAGATAAGGGTGAGGCAGATGGCCCTGTTCCTGAGCTAACTCCTCCCCCTGCCTGTGACCACCCATGAAGGAGACAGGGCAGTAAAATTCCAGTCTTGCCATGAGTGGGGTAGGATTACATGTGACGAGGATAGGTTACTGTTGGTTGGCAGGTCTTTCTGTCTTAGAGTTTTGACTCCTTCCAGAAAGCAGAGCCTAGGACAAGGGATTTTGTGCAGGAAGTTGGTTTTTGGAAGTGATTTCAGGGAACAGAAGTGGGGCACTGAGAAGAGTAGATAAAGGAAGGAAAGTCAATATATAGTGCCTTCCTGAGTTGATTACCACTAATTGGGCTCAGTCCTGCTGGGACCCTTTGAGGAGCCATGTAGAATTCAGCTCATAATTTCATGCCCAAAAGGCAGAAGAGAGGCATATTTGTCCACTAGCCCCATCCCTCATTGGTCAAGGGCTATCTCAAGGTGTTAGCTCCCTCACACTTCCAGATTGTATGTGCAGCAGAATGGCCAAATAGGTTCCTGCAAAAGCCCTGTGCAATGGTGACAGAGAAGCTCTCAAGCTGAGAGAAAAATGCCCAGTACAACTGAGTCTGGGAGCTGTCAGGTCATACTCTGGTATAGTGGTCAAAACAAAAAGTGTCCCACAAGCATAGGTGGTGTGTCACAGATGTGTCAGGGAAAACCTGCAAGAAGCAGGAGGTGGCAAAAGTCCAAACAGATTCCAGATTACAATACCAACTGCATGCCTGGTGAAAGGTGATAAAACGCTGGGCTGGAGAATGTCATTAGGGTGACTGGATGAGGAACCCAAGGCAGTAGGGTAAGTAAAGAAATGGGCAACTGTATCACAGGTTTGGCTTATTGATCACCATCATTTGCTTTAAGCCATTATATATATATATATATATATATATATATATATATATATAAAATCATCCCTTCTTAATCTAATTCTCACCAATTGACATAACGCTCCATGGACAATGTTCTTCCAGCCCCATATCAATGGGTACCACTTTTCAATATGAATTAGAGCCAAGACTAATTTCTCTAGGGTTTTGCAAAATTTACATCCAATTTCCCTAATTGGATCAGACTATTTCAGCCATTCTTTATCATTGAGTCATTGCCAAGCCCTCCCTCCACCCAACTCCCTTGGAAAAGTGATCCTGGGTTTCCAAGACCAGTAGAAAAATGCAACTGTGCAATTAAAGATTTTGAGAAAGAACTTTTCAGGCATAGTTTCCCAAGGACCCTTGAAAGGTGTTGAGTTCTAAGCCCTGGCAGGTCAGGGGCTTTGATAGTTGAACCCCACTAACAGAAGCCCACAACCAAAGAGACAGGGTGGAATCTAAGTTTGTGCTCCTTGAGTGACCTCAGCTTATGCACAGCGCAGGGCCCTTGCACTTGCTATCTCTCTCCTGTAATGCTCTCTGACGAGGTCTCCCAGGGGGCTTCCTCTCCTTTCTTTAATTGACTCTTCAGGGCAGTGTTCCCTTACCAACCAACTTAAAGTACCTCCACCATTTTCACCTAAGTCCTTCTCAGTCACTCCCCCTGTTTTGTTTTGTTTCTTCCTCCAAGGATCTTATCACTCTGTGATGTTGTCTTGTTGACTTATTTGTTTACTTGTGTATTGTTGTCTTCCTCAAATCTAAGGGAAACTCCTAGAAGGCAAGGGTCTTTGCCTATTTTGCTCCCAGTTATGCAGAGAATGAAGTCTAACACTTGGCTCAGTAACTGCTACGTGACTGACCATCCCTAGCATCACATGGGATCTTGTTAGAAGAGCAGAACCTTGGGTCCACATTAGATCTATTGAACCAGAATCTGCATTTGGCAAATACTGAGTGATTTGTAGGCATATTAAAGTTTAGGAAGTGCTGTCTTGTGTGTCCTTCAAGTTAGCCAACAGCAGGGAGCCCTGCTGTAATAACCCTGGGGCACATGTTCTATGGTTCTCTGGAGTACTGCACTCTGTCAGACTCCCATCAACTAGTCCCTAATTCATCCTGCAAGAGCTAGGGAAGTTCTCCACACTATTCTAGCACCATATGAGATTGTGTGGAGCACACATATGGCTAAGCAAGGCCCTTGGCCCCAGGGTGGAGCCCTTGCACCGCACCTCCAAGGGGCATACACTCACATGGTCCTGAGGGCATTTTCTTCTCTATTTCAGAAGGAAAGGGCTACTTCATCTCAGATATAATCCTATGAAGAAGAATTAAAATAAAAACAGAGATGGTTTTCTTGGTGAGTTTTCAAGCTAGCCTGCTGGGGGAAAATTAGTAGGCTGGGGGATGCTCCCAGGGCTCTTAGGAACTACAGGCACAATACTGATAACCAAGGAGTTCTTCAAATGCATGGTGTGTGGATGTCCAGAGAAAGTCAGGAACCACCCACTTACTGGGCTGCTGCTTCCTGTCCAGCCCTGCAGTGAGCTCTTGGGTAAGAAGATTCAATGTATTTTTTAACTCACTTTGATATTTAACTACTTCCCTTTCCACATTTTTATACCCTCACCTGACTGACACCTACATTTTCTCTTAAGGGTCATTTGCTCAAGAATGCACAGGCCTCCTTAAACTCTGTGTTGGGATGATTATTTTGTCTATCTTACTTGGTCTTGTCCCCAATTGAAGCTCTGCAAAAACAAACGTGACAGGTACGTAAGAGGCCACAATTTGAGTGCCCATGATACTCCCTGGGTCTGAAATGTCTCTTTCCTTTGTCTTCATGGAAATCTTACTTATTCTTGAAGGCTGTGAAAAAGCCACCTCCTTTGGGGAGCTGCCTTCCACTCCTTTTGCCTCTCCTTAATGATCCCACCACTCTGGTCTGCACCTTGTTTTATGATGTTTATCTGGAGATGTGTCTTCTCCACAAGTTTCTGAGTTTCTTGAGTGCTTCTTATCTTTGTATGCTGAGAGCTGCCCATTTACAGAAAGTACTCCAAGACAGTTTGTGTCATTATCACATTTAATCCCTTCAACGACCTTGTAATGTAGATATTTTTAACTTCCATTTCACAGAAGAGGAAACTGAGGTTCAGAGAGTTGACAAATTATCCACAAAGGGAAGACCTAGTGGTTTGCACCTAGGTCTGTGGGTGCCCTGGTGGCAAGCAGGTTTACATAAGTGCCAGTCACATGTCCACTCTGGCTCCTAAATGCCTCCAGGTGGCTCCTAAACTCCAGGTGGCTTCTTCCAGCCTTGGGCTTGCAGAATGCCATTTGCTCCAGCAAAGTGAGCTTGGATTTCCAATTCACAGCACACTCTGCAAAAGAGTGGCCCTTGTGCTCAGCATGATTCAGCCTTTCAGCCAGTCAACTATCTCAGACCCCTTCAAAAGAAAATGAAATGGGGTTTGCTGCTCCTAGCACCTCATATGTGCCCAGCCTTTCAAAGGAACCACTCTACCCTGCCTCTTCAGTGTGAGAAGCATGAAAAGTGAGTACCTGATAGCCAAACCACCCCTGCCCAGCACTCTCCACAGACTTCAGAGCACAGGGCAATAGATGCTGAGATCCACTGGATCCGAATGTCTGAGCATTGCCTGAACTTCTTTGGAAAATATCTAGCTGCGCACTTGGACTTGGGGGCCCTCCTCCCTCACTCCTTTTGACTGAAATATGGAGGTTACATTAAGAGCCAGATTGGGGGAATGTTTGTCACCATGGCCTCTCAGGCTTTGGGCAAGATCATTCCCTGATAGGCTGGTGGTGCAGATTGGGTGGTCTGTGGAACACTTGATCCTAATCCCATTATTCCTGCTTTGTCCTCCTCTGCTCAAAAGGCATAACTTAACCTGGAAAGAGTTACACACACTCATACCTTAGTGTGCTTACATTGGTCAGACCTTACCTTTTCCATGGAAAAAAAATGCAGACACCCTGAAGGAGATGGACTTCAAAGGGGCAGAGGCAGGAGCCAAAGGGAAGCCCCATCAAAGTTCTCCCTGTGGAGTTCTCTTCCTGGCTCTTCACTGTGGATGCCATTTCTGGGGGTGGGGGGTGTGGGGTGTGGGGTAGGGGCTTTTGAATGCCTACTCACCTGTGCTAAGGGCTTGTTCCTGCCCAGATTCTGATCTACTTTGGTGTCCTCCCAGGGGTCTTCAATGTGGGAGCCAACTGGCCTGGTAGCAGCGGGCTTGGGCCTACAGCAACTGCTGTGTAACCTTGGGCAAGCCACTTCTTCCCTCTGGGCTCTGTTTTCTACTCTGACCACAGTGAGATGGGTTAAGGAACATGACAGAGACCAGAGGATCTCTGTGGACCTCTCTAGTGCTAAGGACCAGGTCCTAGAGATACAGGAAATGATCCTAGTCTTCCATAAACTTCCTGCAGGGAGGCAGAAGGACATAAGAGATAAGCTGCCTTCCTATCTGCCTATTCTCCAATAACTGCTGTGGCAATTGTCTCTAGAAAGAGGACTTGATGCGTATTCATGAATCCTATCATCTGTTCTATACATACTACCGAAGGAGGCTTGTTTTTCTGTCAAACAGAGTTTCATCAAAACAGCAAGCTCAGTTGTTCTGTACTTTCCAAAGTCCTAGCTGGCTAGCTTGGTGTTTTGGGGATAATGACATTTAGGTATGTGGCAGAGTATCTTTCAAATGGCGAGTTTCTGTGGCAGTGCATGGTCAGGATCTAGAAACCAAAAACTTCAACCATTCATTCACAAATACCTGAGGCCTGTAGGGCTGCCCAACTGCATACCGTATGCTGTTACGTCATGACTTTCCTGGCCATGCCCTGTCAGATCAGCTCTTCCTGTCCCCAGCAGATGCTTCATCTCCATTTTCCTTCACACCTTTGGGCTTGTTGGTTCAGACCCTGGCTCTGTCTTATGCAGCTATGTGACTCTTTTTCTTCTTCATAGCTGTACGTGCATAGCCTCATCTGCAAAGTGAGGTGGGAGATACCATGTCACCACAAGACTCCAGCCCCCACCCTAAACCCATCCTTCCTTCTCCTTCTCCAGCTGCCTCTCCTCCTCTCCCCTAGGCTTCCTGTCCCCAGCTCTTCCTCTCCTGCCCCTTCTTCTTCCATTTTTCTCCTTCCTCCGTTTTCCCCTCATCCTCCCCACCCTGCTCCTGAAGGTACCTCCCTGACACAAAAGGCCTCTGTGTTTCCAGGTCTAGGCTCATGCGGTTTTAACCTTTTAGCAAAGGTCAGAGTCATTTGTTGCCTCTCTGTTCACAGTGGATAAAGCATCATTTGTGTAAATGCCAGTTGTGCAGGACAAAGGTCAACCCTCACTGGGAATGGGTGCAGGGTTGCATTTGCTGCTTTCTGCTACTGCTTGTTTTCTGGATTGTTCTTTATTACAGGCTAGAGTAAATTTACTCATTAGTCTTTAACTCTTTCATTCACAGATCTATTCACACATTCATCTGTCAAGTATGCATAATGTATTTCCTGTCCTAGTTCAGTGATTTGAAAATACAATCCAGTCTTTAAGAGCTGTGATCCACAGTGAGAATGTGGACAGCTTCCCATGCTCCCCTTCCTCTTGGTCAGTCTCTTGGTCAGACACCATGCCCAGACCCCATCCCTAGAGCTCTTTCTACCCACCCCCCCACCCGCCTCCTTCTGGTCAGAGCCAGACAGTCACCAGAGCAGGCCATTTCCTGTGGTACCCTGGGCATTAGGCTGCAATTTAGATGGCTACTTGCTTAAAACACATTTCTGGAAGAAATCCTTTTCTTTCTCACTTCATAGCATGTAATTAAAAACAAAAAAGTCAATGCAAGTTTCTTTTAATAAAATTTGAAAAATTCAAAAGTGTTAATAATAATGTAAAAAGTAATAAGTTATTCTACTGCACAGATGTAACCAGTGTTACCATTTTAGTGCATTTATTTACTTTTAAATACATTGCTGGGCAGAGAAATTCACAAAATTGAGATTACCAAAATATATAATTTTGCATCTGGTTCTTGGTTTTCCACTTTATCTGTATGGCAGTGAAATTTTCTTCTCCTCAACCTTTTTCTGAAACATTATTTTAATGGCTTTGTGATGATTTCTGTATTTAAAAATGTGCTATTTTGGGACATTAATGTAGGTTTCATTTTTTAGTACTGTTGATTTCATTCAACAGTGTTGAATTTTCTACCTATTAATTTCAGGCACTGGAGCCCAGCAGTGAGGACAATGTGGTTGGAGATGATCCCACACTGAGGGAGCTGAGACAGACAATAAAGAATAAGATAAGCAATTTTAGGTTGTGGTCAGTGTTATGATGAAAACTAAAATAGGGTAGGGACTAGAGGGTGATGGAAATAGGAGGAGAAGGGAGAAGCACTTTGGACCTAGGAGCTAAGAATGTTCATCTTACTAAATCTGGAGGAGGATTATTCTAGGCAAGTGCAAATGCCCGGAGGTGGGAATAGATTTGGGCCATTGAAAGGATATGATGATAGGACAGTGTGGTTGGAGAGGGTGAGTGAGAGAGAACATGGTATGGGATGAGCTTGGTAAAGTGAGTGGAGACTGCATAATAAAGTTCTTTTGGGCCAATGAAATGAATTCAGATTTCATTCTAAGTGTTGAGGAAGCTTAGGAGTCCTGAGATCTGGTGTGTTTTTAAGTAACTCACTGTGGCTGCAGACAGAGTGGTATGGTTGGGGAGCACTGGCTTGGGTAGGTGCAGAAAGCCCAGGTGGGAGCTTGGAGAAGTTCTTCCATGAAGATTGGGGTGGGGTGGGGGGGGTCTGTATTCATGATTTACCTGGAAGGGGAGTGCACAGAAGAGGACTCAGTGATTACCTGTAGCCCTTTGGTCTAAACAGTTGGGTAAATTGCAATACCACTTACTGAAAAGGTAAGACATGGGAGAGACAGGTTGGGTAAGGGGACCAGGAGTTTGATTCTCAGAACCTGTTAAGTTGGAGATATTTATTAAATATTCAAGTGGAGAAGATTGGTAGGTAGTCAGATAAATAGGCCTGGAGCTCAGAGAAGAATCAGGGACTGGATACATACAGTTGGAAGTCATCAGGGTATAGATGGTTTTTAAAACTGTGAGACAGTAATAGATCCCTTAGGATAAAGAAACAAAAAGTAGTGCTAGGGATCCTCGGTTCCCCAGCATTTAGAATCAGGTAGAGGAGGAGGAATCAGAAGGAGGATGGGAATACCCAGGAGTTAGGAAGAAAACCCAAAGCTATGCTAGAGAAGGACAGACATTCTCTATTTATTTTTATTATTTATTTAGAATAGATTCTTAACAGTAAAATTACTAGATCACAGAGGGCATGGACACCTTTAAAACTCTTGCTAAAAGTTGTCAGGTCATTCTCCAAAAATGACGCATCAGTTTATATTTTTATTATCAGTGCATGGCTTTGTCCACAGCAGAGAACCATTATATCTTTGCCAATTTAAAAGGCAAAAAATAAGACATCCTGATTTTAACTTGCAATTCTTGGCACTTAAAAAAAAATCCTATACTTGATGCTTAGTTGTGTTTCTTGTATGGATTATCTCATAATGCACCTTTTCTATTATAGTTATATATATTTTTAATAATTAGAAATTTTTATATAAAAAAACTTATCATTTGCTGTATTATTAAATGTTTATTTGGTTTTGAGGGAGAGAGAGAGAGCAAGCAGAGGCGGAGCAGAGAGAGAGAGGGAGACAAAATCCGAAACAGGCTCCAGGCTTTGAGCTGTTTGCATAGAGCCTGATGTGGGGCTTGAACTCACAAATGGAGAGATCATGACCTGAGCTAAAGGATGCTTACCCAACTGAGCCACCCAGGCACAACCCCCCCATGTTTCCCTACTAATTTTACTATGGTGTTTTCTGATATGTTTCACTTTTTTTTTGTTTCAAGTTTTCATTTAAATTCTAGTTAGTTAACATACAGTATAATATTGAATTCAGGAGTATAATTTAGTGGTTCATCACTCATATATAACACCCAGTGCAGATCACAAGTGTCCTCTTTAATATGCATCACCCACTTAGCCCATTGCCTACTGTCCTCCCTCCATCAACCCTCAGTTTGTTCTCTATACTTAACAGTCTCTCATAGTTTGCCTTCTTCTCTATTTCTTTCCTTCCCTTTGCTCATCTGTTTTGCTTCTTAAATTCCACATATGAATGAAATTATATGATATTTGCCTGCCTAACTTATTTTGCTTAGCATAGTACATTCTAGTTCCATCCACATCGTTGCCAAAGGCAAGATTTCATTCTTTTCTATTGTGGTGTGTGTGTGTGTGTGTGTGTGTGTGTGCGCGCCACATCCTCTTTATCCATTCATCAGTAGATGGGCATCTGGGCTCTTCCCATAATTTGGCTGTTGTTGATAATGCTGCTATAAATATTGGGGTGCATGTTCAACTTTGAATTAGTATTTTTGTATCCTTTGGGTAAATACCTAGTAGTGCAATTGCTGGGTTATAGGATAGTTCTATGTTTAACTTTTTGAGGAACCTCCATATTGTTTTCCAGAGTGGCTTCAACCAGTTCGCATTCTCACCAATAGCATAAGAGTGTTCCCATTTCTCTACATCCTTGCCAACATCTGTTGTTTCCTGTGTTGTTAATTTGAGCCACTCTGACAGGTGTGAAGTGATATCTCATCATAGTTTTGATTTGTACTTCCCTGATGATGAGTGATGTTAAGAATTTTTTCATGTGTCTGTTAACCATCTGGATATCTTCTTTGAAAAAAAAATGTCTATTTATGTCTTTCTTAACTGGATTATTTTTTGGGGGGAGTGTTGAGTTTGACAAGTTTTTTATAGGTTTTGGATAGTAACCCTTTATCAGATGTGTCTTTTGCAAATATCTTCTCCCATTCTACAGGTTGTCTTTTAGTATCATTGATTGTTTCCTTCACTGTGCAGAAGATTTTTATCTTGATGAAGTCCCAATAGTTCATATTTGCTTTTGCTTCCCTTGCCTCTGGTGATGTGTCTAGTAAGAAGTTGCTATGGCTTATGTCAAAGACTGTGTTTTACTCAAGGATTTTGATGGTTTCTTGTCTAACATTTACATCTTTCATCCATTTTGAATTTATTCTTCTGTATGATGTAAGAAAGTGGTCCAGTTTCATTCCTCTGCATGTTGCTGTCTAATTTTCCCAACGCCATTTGTTGAAGAGATTGTCTTTTCTATGGTTTCCTGCTTTTTCAAAAATTAGTTGACCATATAATTGTGAGTCCATTTCTGGGTTTCTATTCTGTTCCATTGATCTGTGTAGTCTCTTTTTGTGCTAGTACCACACTGTTCTGATGACTACAGCTTTGTAATATAGCTGGGATACATAGCTTTGAATATAGCTGGAATTGTGATGCTCCAGCTTTACTTTTCTTTTTCAAGATTGCTTTAACTACTTGGGGTCTTTTGTGGTTCCATACAAATTTCAGGATTATTTGTTGTAGCTTGTGAAAAAAACTGGTGGTATTTTGATAAGGAGTACATTAAATATGTAAATTGCTTTGCGTAGTATAGACCTCAGCCGTAGCAATCTCTTACTCGACACATCCCCAAAGGCAAGGGAATTAAAAGCAAAAGTGAATTACTGGGACCTTATGAAGATAAAAAGCTTCTGCACAGCAAAGGAAACAACCAACAAAACTAAAAGGCAACCAACGGAATGGGAAAAGATATTTGCAAATGACATATCGGACAAAGGGCTAGTATCTAAAATCTATAAAGAGCTCACCAAACTCCACACCCGAAAAACAAATAACCCAGTGAAGAAATGGGCAGAAAACATGAATAGACACTTCTCTAAAGAAGACATTCAGGTTTTCTATATAGAGTACCATGTTGTCTGCAAACAGTGAAGGTTGTATTTCTTGCCAATTTGGTTGCCTTTTATTTCTTTTTGTTGACTGATTGCTGAGGCTAGCACTTAGAGTACTATGTTAAATAACAATGACATTGGACATCCTTGTCTTATTCCTGACCATATAGGAAAATCTCTTAGTTTTTCCCCATTGAGAATGGTATTAGTTATGAGTGTTTGGTATGTAGCCTTTATGATTTTGAGATACATTCCTTCTATCCCTACTTTGTTGAGAGTTTTTATTGAGAATGGATGTTATATTTTGTCAAATGTTTTTTTTTCTGCAGGAATTGAAAGGATCATATGGTTCTTATCCTTTTTTTTATTATTTTGGTATATCATGTTTGTAGGTCTGCAAATATTGAAACACTCCTGCAACCCCGGAATAAATTACACTTGATTGTGGTGAATAAATAATTTAAGTGCTGCTGGATTTAATTTGCTAGTATCTTGTTGAGAAATTTTGTGTCCATGTTCATCAGAGATATTGGTCTGTAACTCTCCTTTTTAGTAGGGTCTTTGTCTGAATTTGGAATCAAGGCAATGCTGGCCTCATAGAATGAGTTTGGAAGTTTTCCTTCCATTTCATTTTTTTGTTTTTGAATAGTTTGAGGAGAATAGGTATTAAGTCTTCCTTAAATGGTTGGTGGAATTCCCTTGGGAAGCTACCTGGCCCTGGACTTTTGTTTCCTGGGAGATTTTTTATTACTGATTCAATTGCATTGCTGGTTAGGGGTCTGTTCACATTTTCTATTTTGTCCTGTTTCAGTTTTGGTAGTTTGTGAGTTTCTAGGAATTTGTCCATTTTGTCCAGATTGCCCAATTTTTTGGCATATAATTTTTTTAATATTCTCTTATAATTGTTTGTATTTTTGAGTTGTTGGTTGTGATCTCTCTTCTGTCATTTGTGATTTTATTTGGGTTCTTTCTCTTTTCTTTTTGATAGTCTTACTAAGGGTTTATGAGTTTTATTAATTCTTTAAAAGAACCAGTCACTAAGTTCATTGATATATCTACTGGGATTTTTTTTTCTATATCATTTATTTCTGCCCTAATCTTTATTATTTCTGTTCTGCTGGTTTTAGGCTCCATTTGCTGTTCCTTTTCTAACTCCTTTAGGTGTAAGGTTAGGTTGTGTATTTGAGATTTTTCTTGCTTCCTGAGATAGGGCTGTGCTGCATTCCAAAAGTTTTGGGCTGTTACGATTTCATTTTCATTTGCTCCCATGTATTTTTAAATTTCTTCCTTGATTTCCTGGTTAACCCTTTAATTCTTTTGTAGAGTGTTCTTTAATCTCCATGTATTTGTGGTCTTTCTAAATTTTTTCTTGTAATTGACTTCAAGTTTCATAGTGTTGTGGTCAGAAAATATGCATGGTACGATCTCAATCTTTTTGTATTTATTGGGTCCTGATTTGTGACCCAGTGTGTGATCTATTCTGGAGAATGTTCCATGTACATTTGAAAATAATGTACATTCTGCTGCTTTAGTATGAAATGTTCTGAATATATCTGTTAAGTCCATCTGGTCCAGTGTGTCATTCAAAGCCATTGTCTCCTTGTTGATTATCAGATGATCTGTCCATCGTTATAAGCGGGATGTTAAATTCCTCTACTACTATTGTGTTATTATCAATAAGTTTAGTTATGTTTTTTTATTAATTGATTTGTATATTTGGGTGTTCTAAGTTGGGGGCATAAATATTTACAATTGTTAGATCTTTTTGATGGATATACTCCTTAATTATGATATAGTGCCTTTTTTCATCTCTTGTTATATTCTTCTGTTTAAAATCTAGTTTGTCTGGTATAAGTATGGCTACTGTAGCTTTCTTTTGATCTCCATTATCATGATAAATGGTTTTCATCCCTTCACTTTCAATCTGCAGGTGTCTTTAGGTCTAAAATTAGTCTCTTGTAAAGCAGCATATGATGGGTCCTTTTTAAAAAATCCATTCTGATAGCCTACGTCCTTTGATTGGAGCATTTAGTCCATTTACACTCAGAATGATTACTGATAGTATTTTTTTTAATGTTTATTTATTCCTGAAAGAGAGAGAGACAGAGCTTGAAGGGGGAGGGGCAGAGACAGAGAGGGAGACACAGAATCTGAAACAGGCTCCGGGCTCTGAGCTGTCAGCACAGAGCCTGAGGTGGGGCTCGAACTCATGAATGATGAGATCATGACCCGAGCCGACACTTAACCGACTGAGCCACCCAGATGCCCCTGATTATTGATAGTATTAAATAGTGTCATTGTATTACCTGTAAAGTTGTTATTTATGGAGATTTTCTCTGTTCCTTTGTAGTCTTTGTTGCTTATGGTCTTTCTTTCCTACTCAAAGAGTCCCATTTAATATTCCTTGCAGATTTGGTTTAGTGGTCACCAACTCTTTTAATTTTTGTCTGGGAAGCTCTTTCTCTCATATTCTGAATGACAGCCCTACTGGATAAAATATTATTGGCTGCCTATTTTCTCATTGTGCATGTTGAATGTATCATGCCCCTCCCTTCTGGCCTGCCAAGTTTCTATGGATAGATCTGCTATTAACCTTATTTGTCTTCCCCTGAAAATAGGGATTTCTTTTCCCTTGCTGCTTTAAGGATTTTTTCCTTATCCTGTATTTTGCAAATTTTACCATGATATGTCTTGGTGTTGGCTTCCTTTTGTTGATTTTCAATTTTTTTAAGTTTATTCAATTTGAGAGAGTGAGAGAGAGAGGCGGAGAGAGGGGAAGAGAGAATCCTAAGCTCTTTGCTGTCAGCACAGAGCCCTGCATCAGGCTGTGCGCTGATGGCTCACAGTCTAACATGGGGTTCAAACTCACAAACCATGAGGTCATGACCTGAGCCAAAATCAAATGTCAGACATTTAACTGACTGAGCCACCCAGGCGCCCCTTTGTTGATTTCAATGTGAGTTCTCTGTGCCTCCTGGATTTGGATATCTGTTTCCTTCCCCAGGTTAGGGAAGTTTTCTGTTAATTTGTTCAAATATATCTTCAGCTCTTTTTCACTGCTCTTCTTCTAGGACCCCTATGATAGAATGTTATTATGGTTTATGGAATTGCTGAGTTTCTCAAGTCTACATTTGCGATCCAATATTTTTCTTTCCCTCTTCTTTTCAGCTTCATTATTTTCCATAATTTTATTTTCTATATCATTTATTCATTCCTCTGCTTCTTCCATCCTTGTGATCATTACATTCTGTCAGTTTTGAATCTCAGATATAGCATTTTTTATTTTGGCCTGACTAGCTTTTACATCTTTTATCTCTGTGATAAGGAACTCCCTGATGTCTTCAATGCTTTTCTCAAGCCCAGCTAATATCGTTATGATTGTTGTTTTAAATTCTGGATCAGGCATATTACTTATATCTGTTTTGATTAGATCCTGGCTGCGACTTTTTCTTGTCCTTTCTTTTGGGATGCATTCCTCCAGTCTAGGTTCTGTCTTCTCTGTGGTAGGAAAGCCAATTATGTTTCCTGTTTCTGAGAGTAATGGCTTTATTAAGAAGACATCATATACTGGGGCACCTGGGTGGCTCAGTCAGTTAGGTATCCAACTTTGGCTCAAGTCATGATCTTGTGGTTTGTGGGTTTGAGTCCCATGCCAGGAGCCTGCTTCACATTCTGACTCCATCTCTCTCTCCCCCTCCCTCACTCACAGTCTGCTTGTCTCTTTCTCTCAAAAGTAAATTTTTTTTTAATTTTTAAAAATTAAAAAAAAAGAGGAAGAAGACATCATATACTGTCCAGGGCCTGGTGCTTCAAGAAGTGTTCCTGTCATAGGCTGTGTGCACTGTGCTGTTGTGTTTTGGCTGTTCATTCTCTCAAGTCAGTCCTCTGCAGAGTTTCTCCTTGCATACAGTGGGGAAGAGTGTTTGGACCTTGTCCAGTTTGTGGCGAGTTTTAACTAGGCATTCTTTGGTCTACCTGTTAAAAGAAACCACATCCTATTTCCACTAGAGTTGAAGCTTTGAAGAACTCTAAGGTCAGTGGACTTGGTGCAAGTGGGGGCTTTGTGCTGGTCTTCTAGGGGAGGGGCCTGCTGTGCCGTTTCTCAGGCCAACTTGCCCTAGTAAAGAAGCACATGTAGAATGCAAGGAGGTGGGGTTTTGTGTAAGCAGCTCGGGACTCCACTGTGGGTGCTTACTGAGGTCCAGCAGTGCTGATGGGTAGAGAATAAAAATGGTGTCAGCTCACTCTCTCATTCCTGGAGATGGCAGTTTGTGCCTACCACTATCCAGGAAGTCCTCGCAGAAGAACAATCTCCCCTTGTGTTGCCAAGGCATCCCTCAGATCCCTGCTTTTGTCTTGTTTGTGTCTGGGCCATCTGCCCACCCAGAGGCGCAGTTCTTCTGTGATTTATCTCAGGCATGCAAGCTGAGTTTCAAAAATCCAAATTTAAGGGAATTGGTGCAGTGTGGACCCACACTGATCCTCTGGGGGAGGGCCTTCCCTTACTGCGGCTAGTGCTTGTTTGTCCCAGAAGGGTAGTCACACTAATGCACAGGGGCTTGGAGTTTAGAGTAAAGTGTGGCAAAAAGCTGGCATCCAGGTTAGCTGCCCTCATCAGGTGTCTCTGCCCTATGCTAATGAACACAGCAGTGGAATTGTCCCCACAGGCTCTTTTGTCCCCTGAGAGGCAGTGTCACCTCACCCAAATACACTCCAGGAAAGGGAACTATTTCTCCCTGTGTGACCCAAGGGATCCTCAGACCACACTGTCTGCTCCCAGGCCTCTGCCCTCCTTCTCCATAGAAGCACCACTGGACCCACCAAGCTCCATCCTGGTGATGCATGGCTTCCAAAGCTTTAGACTTTAGCTCTGCTGCTTGTAAAAATATTGGGATAATTAGCCTCTCTCACTTTTCCAGTTAATGGTTTGGGGGAAGAGTTTTTCTTGTGTGATCCTCTTTGTACTACTCTCTGTCTCCTCTAGTCATGTTCCAGGCTCCCTCCCCTCCACAGCACCTCCTATTCTTCCCCCCCCCTCCAAAATTATGACTCTACATCTCCTACTTTCCATGTTGTGAGCTTTTTTCTTCCTCTAGTTGTTCAGTTTGTTCCTTCAGTCTTCAGATTGATCTCTTGGGTGTTCAGAATGATGTGATATTTATGTAGCTGTGTTCATAGGACTTGGCAAGCATAGAGTCCCCTACTACTCCACCATCTTAGTTCCTCTAAATTTCGCATTTTAAACTTAAGTACACTTATCCACTTGGCTTTATATGATTCCTCATTTTTCCATTATGTTAAGAAAGGACTTCCCACCGCTATATTTTGGAAAATGCTAGAAAATCCATTTTCATGTTATTTTTGTTAAATTCTGTTAATATAATTTCTTCATAAAATAAGTTGAATAAACTTTTATTTTCTGCTATATTCTGCTGTAGATTTTGTAGTATATAAGTTGTCCCATGAAGTCCAGAAAACATTCACCAGTAAAGTCATGAAACACACAAGTACTTTCCAAGGCAGTGTGTTGACAGAAATTTTCCCATTTTTTCCATGGGTATGGGTGTGTTCTGGGATTTTACTTTCTCTTGAGCTATTTTTCCTTATTTATAATTTTCACTAAATATTACATTTTTACATGTTGATGAAATTTATTAGCATATAACTGTACATAACATTAGCTCATAATTATAATTACTTTTATCAGCATATGTTATGTCCCTTTTATTATTTCTAATTTTCTTTATTTCTATTTACTCTTAATTAGATTTGTTAAAGTTTTATATTTTTATTGGGTTCTTCAAAGGGTCAACTCTCAAAGATACTAAATAATGTTAATGTTTCTCCTTCCAAATTTGTTAGTTTCTAATTTAATCTCTATTATTTCTCCTGATTTTCACAGGCTTGTCTTACTTAACTTTTTTCACTCTACCAACTGCATTTCTATTTTGCACAGACATAACTGCCTTCTCTCTCTCTCTCTCTCTCTTCCTCTTCAGAAGACAGGACTCCATTGCCTCCAGGTATTTAATGTTGCAGAGAAATCTGAGGTCAAAAAGATTCTCTTTCCTTTAAAACCATTTTTTGTCTTTCCTATCTAGATGCTTATGGGCTGTTATGGACTGAATATTTGTGTGCCACAAAATTGTACTTTGAAGCCATAACTCCCAGTGTGACTGTATTTGGAAATGCAGCCTCTATGGGAGTAATTAATGTTAAATGAGATCATAAGAGTGGGGCCCCAATCTGATAGGATTAGCGTCCTTATAAGAAGAGACACCAGAGGGCTTGCTCTCTATCTCCCCATGTGCCCAAAGAAGAGATCATGTGAGCACACAGTGAGAGGGTGGCTGCCAGTGAGCCATGAGAAGAAGCCTCAGAATGAAACCCACCTTGCTGTCACCTTGATCTCAGATTTCCAATCTCCAGACTGAGAAATTTCTGTTGTTTAAGCTGCCCAGTCTTTGGTATTTTGTTATGGCATCTCAAATACAGCAAGGTAGATATTTTTCTGTCTAGATGCTTATGGGGATTTTCATTTTCCTTGAGACTCTAATGGTCCAGAATGACACATGTAGCTGATGGCAGCTCTCCTTTCTGTGGTTTGCCTGACAGAAACTTGGCTGACCACAGATTTCTTTTCTCATAAAGGTGACATCGATGGTTCCTACCACTTCTCCTGGAGAGCTGGCCTTGGAAAGGGCACACATTTGCCATCCCCGGTTAAGGGAGTGAACTTTTTTTTTCACCCATTTTATCTGGGGCTCAGCCAATGATCTCAATCAGTGGATGTGAGTCTCCCTTCAGATCAGCTAAGTTTTTTTATTTTTAAATTTCCAATACTACTTCTACATCATCTATTTTATTGTAACTGTCAAGTTATTCTTGCATGGGAATTACAACTCCTGGGTTGTTTTTTTTTTTATTTTCTCTGTTTTCATTTTATTAATTCAAGGACACCTAACATATAATAGCATCATTCAGATGAGGCAGAAATATGCAATCTCAAGGCAGAGCAGCATTCCCTTCTTCTTTTCCTCTTCAGATATTTGGCTTAAAGCACATTAAGTAACATAATAGTCTTGCCCTAAGACCTTGCTATAACATGCTGAATTTATGTTCTTCCCTCTCTGGACCTAAAATCCAGAGTGAGTTTGTCATGGGATGTCAAGGAGTTTGCTCACAGCCCATTTACAATGTATTTATTTGTTCAGCAAACATTAATTAAGTACCAACCTTATTCATTCAACTTCTAGAACTGTTATAAACTTTACTGAGCACTGTTTGAGAATACTGAGTTACAGTGTAACAGAATAAAGCTCCTATTCTCACAGAGCTTACGTTCATATGGAGGGAGACAGGCAATTAAAACTAGAAACACATGGTGGTAAAAACTGCTTTAAAGAAGATGTCAACAGGGATAGAGAGGGCTAGGGTAGACAGGTAGCATATGCTAGTTTTGTAGGAGGTTTGCTGTTCTTCCATATAATGACATTTGGACAGAAATATGAAGGAAGTGAGCAAGTCATCTGTGCTAACTGCAGCAGTGGTGCTCCTGGAAGGGTGAACTGCAAGTGCAAAAGCCCTGGGCTCACAGTGGGCAAGAAGGCAGGTGTGGCAGGACAGAGGCAGGTTGGGGAGAAGCTGGGGGTCACAAAATATGAGTCTCTTAGGCCACTATACTAGGCAGCTAGAAGCTGGAGGTGAGCACTGAGGAGACACTGCAATTAAAGGACATCAGAGGGGAAATGGAGGCATGGGAGGAGAAGAAAGAAGAGAGAAGGAACAGTAGTATTAAAGAAGCATTGGCTTTGAGAAGAGTATCTGGAATTGGACTACTTGTTCAGTCACTTATTCAGTTAGATAGCTCTCCGGTAAACACCCACTATGTTTGGACTTTGCTGTATGTGCAGACTGTTTCTTCCTCAAGATAGCTTATTATAGTTCCATCAGTGTAATATCTTCTAGGAAAAAGATAATCTGTCTCCTTGTGCCAAATGTATTTCAGAGATAGGCCATTTCTTTTACTCTTCTTCCTTGTATACTTAGGAACTTTTCATTTGTCCAGCAATTTTCTCTCAATTCTCCCTTTAGGTGAAGTGGGGTTGCTTCACCTTTCAGCTCTCATCCTGGGCAGATGTCTTTGACATGCCACCATACTGGAAGCATGGGCCACCATGGTCTTTCCTTGTTTATTGGTGTTGGTAATGGTGTAGAAGTGATGTCTTCCAAGTATTCTTTGTTTCTTATTTTCAGAGCTATCTCGGGAGAAAAGTTCATGAATCAATCCTATATGAGTTTTTTTTTAATTTTTTTTAACGTTTATTTTTGAGACAGAGAGAGACAGAGCATGAACAGGGGAGGGGCAGAGAGAGAGGGAGACACAGAATCCGAAGCAGGCTCCAGGCTCTGAGTCAGCCCAGAGCCCGACGCGGGGCTCGAACTCATGGACCGCGAGATCGTGACCTGAGCTGAAGTAGGACGCTTAACCGACTGAGCTACCCAGGCGCCCCCTTATATGAGTTTTTTAATCTTGTTCCAAATATTACTATATAGGAGAATTTTCTTAAAGTTCAAGAAGAGGAATGAAACCTTATTCGTTTGGATTATATAAAAATATTATATATAAATACTATATATATTTCACTGATTATTATTTCTGGGGAGATCTGGGAGTATAGAATCAGAGTGGTATCAAAATATTTAGCAACCTGTATGGCACAGGCTCCACCTAATGAAAATGGATTTGGCCTCACATGACCAGCATGGCTGTACTGAGGTGCACTGGCTGAATACAAGTCTTCACCAAAAGGCAGATTCCTGGTTCACAAAACTGTCAGTCAGAAGGCTTGACTACAATGGGATTAATCTGTAATCTATTATATGCTCAATAATGGTACTTACCATTATGCCTTAAAAGCCAGGAGATAGTATTTAAGTATGTTGGATAACATTACAATGTTTCTTTGAATAGCAGAGGAGGAGCTCTGTTCTCAGTAGAGTGAGTTCCTTCCGGGTACTATTCTTTTCCCTTTTGTAACACATTTATTCAGAGATCTAAGCACTGCCTGTCCCTTCACTTTTTGTGTTGCACTCTGGGAGTTGCAGTCTTTGACCAGATGTCTCAAGAGATGAGTAAATGAGGAAGGTGGTCAGGCTGACAAGACTCTGACAAGCGGCACACTTAAAGGAATGGCCGCTTAATTGTCTGTCTTCTTTTCTGGAATGTTAGATACATCCAAGCAGGGGACTTGCCTGTTGTTGTTGTTGTTGTTGTTGTTGTTGTTATTTATTCTTTTACCACTTTATCCCCATGACTCAGAATACAGCAGGTATTAAGTAGAAAGAAAGTTGGCTAACTGAATACCTTATGAACAAGTAGGGCAATCACAGATGTTCTTCTCAAAATTGATGCTTTTTCATCCCTACTGTATCTTTTCCTCCACTCTGCCTCTCCATCCATGTCTCCTTTTCTCTCCTCATGTCTTTTGATTGCTGTATCTCCCTGTTTTAACCTCTGGAATGTTTCTTGGGTCTGTTCTGGGCCATGCCCAGTGAAAATCAGAGTGCAGGCCTGGCAGCAGTGTAACTGGAATGTGGCAGTCACCCCATTCCTCAAGCAGAGAACATCGTTCTTGGAAATAGTGCCTTGTCACGAACAGGAACTGCATTGGGAACCAAACCAGGATAAAAATAGCATGTACCTCCTAGGCTTGTTAGGAATAGTAATGAATTAATACATGTGAAGTGTTCAGACAGTGCCAGAGAAGGAGTGTTTGCTATGTAAGGATTGATGTGGTGATGATTACTATCACTAGAGACATGTAGTCTTCCATTTTATGAACAGTTTCAGATCTGGGCTACCGTTTTCAACCACAGACGCCTTGATGTGGGTGTTAGTGTAAAAACTTGTCTTTGACCTTGACTGTAAGTTTCATCTGAGCCATGGGGTTAGGGAGAGGTAGGAACCCAGGTGGAATAGGTTCATGACTTGAGCCATGAGGCCCTAGCAGACCCAGAGAGCCACTGATGTGGGCTACTCACTGTGGGTGGTCCACTCTCTGGGCTGCAGCGTTGAAGAACATACTCCTACTTGCCCCAAGGCTATGAAGATGTCTTAGAAGCCAGGACCTTCCCAACTTGTACTGTCCCTAGTGCAGAATGGGAGGGCTGAGCAGGTGAACATCACCCCCTTTCTGGCCCAGTTCCCTTCCTCACACAACAGGTTTCCTTGGGATCTGCCTTGAAAACCTCAATGAATACTACTTGGTTTTACTCTCAACAATAATGGCTGCCTTTGTATCCCCACTTGGGTCTAATTTGGAAGAATCCTCTGATTTTATCCAACTCTTTCTCAAAAATGATTTCATTGACTATGGGTCTGAGTACCAGCCCTACCATTTCTTTTTTTTTTTTTTAATTTTTAATTTTTTTTTTGAAGGAGAGAGAGACAGAGCAAGAGTGGGAGAGGAGCAGAGAGAGGGAGACACAGAATTTGAAACAGGCTCCAGGCTCTAAGCTGTCAGCACAGAGCCCAATGAGGGGCTCAAACTCACAAACTGTGAGATCATGACCTGAGCCAAAGTCAGATGCTTAACCGATGGAGCCACCCAGGTGCCCCCAGCCCTACCACTTCTTAACCCTGAAACTCTTCAGTTCCTGGCAACTTCCTTCATAGAGTTTTTTTGGATTGAATCAGAAAATGTATATAAATTCTTTAGCACAGTGTCTGGCATCTGGCACATACTTGATATGTGTTGGTTGTTTCCGTGGAGGCTCAATACAACCCCATGGAATGCTAGAGATGACTTTCCCTAATTTAAAGAAGAGGGAAGTGTCCTTGAGTGTCCTAGTAAGATAGATTTGGAATCCAGACCAGACCCCAGTCTAGTGTTGCTTCCACAAGACTCTTTTCATGTTGAGGAACTTAATGTCCATACGAATACTGTTGCCAGAATTTTCTCAGGCTGTGAATACATCTTTACTTTCCATTTGAAGCCCTTAGGAGACCACCAGGATGCTGCTCTGTTCTGTTTTTAGTATGGCTACCTACTGGGGAAGGTCTTAACTGCTGGTGGACCAGAGAATGGGCTGCCTGTCCCTCCTGTCTGTGCCCTGGTGTCTGGCAGCAACCTCCTCTTGCAGATGCAAGTGATGGGGGGGGAAATGTAAAATCTTGGATCCTAGGCTTTTCCCAAGATTCCTGCTGTAATCTCAGAACAGCAAGCCTGGAGTCACTCTGGATTAAATACAAAGTTTATTTTCAGGTATCTTTGACCAGGATGACTTAAATTCAGATAATCCACCCTTCTCCATTTAAGGCTGCAATGCGGTAAATGCATCCACTCCTTGCAGAAACTGTTCCTTCCTCTGTAGATCACCCAAACGTTACTTAAGAGCAATATTTTGGGTCACTTAGAACAAAGACTTGCAAAGCTGCCCTCCTTTTAAGCATCAATTAGGTGATTTATGAGTAGTCTGGGGATTATTTTTAAAATCTGTTTGCATATTTACTGTTTTTGAAGATTGTGCTAAGAGCTTTGTATGTGTTCTTTCATTTAATACAGTAACTTATGAGGTAGGAACTACTGTGAGCCCCATTTCACACATGAGGGAGTTGTAGCACGCAGAGTGATGGAGTAGTGTAAGAAGATCGTGTAGCTGGCACACAGTGAAGCCCGGATTTGATCTCACAGACATTTTGGCTTTGCTTTCAACTCTATGTTTTATTGCCCTTCTTAATAATCACTTTGTTCTCAATTTGCAGTTTTCTGATTAATAATTGGTTGAGATTCTGTTCATATATTAATGACCTGTTATGTATCCTCTTCTGTGACCTTTATTTTAAAAGTTTTTTCCTCTTATTGATTTTTCTTAAGGTATTTTAAATAAAAATCATTTCCTTGTTTCATATGTTACGAATCCCTTCTCTAAGCTTTTTCTTCACTTTATGGTATCTTTTGATAAACAGAAGTTCTTAATTATAATGTCATAATAGTTACCCTTTTTTATTGTTAGCAGTTTTGTGTCTTATTTAAGAAATGCTCTCCTACTCTAAGGTCATAAATATATGCTCCTAAACATCTCAAGCTTTGGCCTTTTATGCTGAAGTCTTTAATCCATCAGGAATTGATTTTTGTGTATGGTATGAGGTAGCAATCCAATGTAACACTTATTTCTGTGGTAATGTGTTGCCCTAGTGCTGTATTGGCACATCCATCTGTCTTAGTTCAGTTTCCCCAAAAGCAAAGCCTCAAGTTGTTTCTTTGGGAGGTGAACACAGGAAGCAAGAGTGGTGTGAGAAGAAGACAAGGTAGGGCAGAGTCATAGTTGCCACTGTGGGCAACAGGACTCAAGTCCACCTCTACCAGCATGTGAACAGAGTATCTTCCAGAATTGTCCACCTGAAAGATAGGAAGCAGGATAATGTGTCTGTCTGCCATCTCCCATTTTGTCTTGTTTGACATCTGTCCCTAGAGCTGTTAAGCCCATACTTCTGAGCTGCCCTTCAGTTTGGACTTACCATTTTCTTCACATTGCAGAAGAACTCCAAGGGGTCCTGCTCAGAGCTGGCCCATAGGAGATTCTCAGCTTGCTTGGTGCCTCAAGAAGCACCCTGAATGGCATCACTGGCTCCCTAGCCCTCTGCTCACTGAGACCCCTTAGAAGGAGTACAGTGGGAGGGAGCAGGGGACTCAGATCATTTCGACCTCCTGCTTCCTCTCTGTGAGGTTGCTTCTGGATGACTGGGTTCCTCCTTTTAAGGAAAGTATATCTACAGAACCCTTCCTTCTGATAAGTGGGGATCACTTGTTCCCTGTGTCCCATCAGGCCTGTGGTCACAGCTCCACTCAGACCTTTGTAGAATGTCATATCCTTAAACCCTCTAATGTTGGTGGCATCTGCTCCTTCAGGGACTATGACTGATAATGGCACCATTGTTTTGTCTCATCAAAATGATGGCACAACAGGTACCTGATTTCACCCTGCACCTCCTGGATACCAGCTCTGTGCCTAAACACTTCTCAAGGCTACAGCAGGGATCAGGTGATTTACACAGCTCCTGTCCTCAGAAAGCTTTCTGTCTAGTGAGCCAGATGAATGAAAGGACAGCCAGGTACTCCCAAAGGACAGCAGAGGGTACTCAGAGTGGAGCTGGGGCCAAATCTGTCCAATATCAGAATGAGTCTTGCCTCCCATCTAGGTCTTTTGTTATTTATTTATTTATTTATTTATTTATTTAAAAAAGTTCATTTGTTTGCTTGCTTGTTTGTTTGTTTGTTTGTTTAGAGAATGAATTCCAAGCAGGCCCCTTGCTGTCAGTACAGAGCCTGATGTGGGGCTCAATCCCACAAAACTGTGAGATCATAACCTGAGCCGAAATCAAGAGTTGGATGCTCAGCTGACTGGGCCACCCACGTCCCCCTGTACAGGTCTTTTAAAGCTAGACCTCTGCCCAGGTCTCCTGGGGCAGTGTCCCCCATCTAGCCCATCTCCCTGTTCCTTCCATCCTGGCTCAAGTGGGGTTTTTCTGTTATTCTCTTTCATGGTTCCAGTTGCAGAGGTTTCTGCTGACTGACTGATGTCTCTTTTATTGATATTCATATGACTAAAAAACAGGCTTCAGATGCATAAATATCATATTGACAAAAGTGAATGAGGAGAATGGGGAAATTCATGGTCTTTTAGCCAAGCACAGGGATTTTGTGGTAGTGATTTTTTTTCCTTTTCCTCCTGAAATCTGCAGAAGCTGTTATACTAATAGCTGTGATTTGCATAATTTCTGGAGTGCAGCAGAATAAGAAGCCAGGCTGAAGCAGAAAGTATGACTCTGCTGGTATAGGGCAGAGCCTTGCATTATTAGGAAGAGGACACATAGATGTATCAGTCCCCAAATGCCTGTGAGGGTGAAGCAGCATGGATGGAACAGGTACAGTGAGCCAGTAGGTGACTTCTAGGCCAGTCACCATGATAGAGTACCTAAATCAAAGACTAGAAGGGGTCGAAGAGAGAGAGGCCTCCTGATCCTTAGCGACTCCAAGGCCAGGCCAGCCCTTTATAGTAGCTGGTGCCTTGTGTAGAGTTGCACAGACATTGGCTGTTCCAGTTGAGGGCAATGTTTCTCTGAATTAGGTTCATCTGTGGATGGAGTACTTTGGAGAACTTGATCATGGTCAAGTCTATGCTGTAATCATGCCAGGCTCACAGTGTGAAAAAAATCTCACCTTAAATGGGTTAAATGTTTACCCTTATTGCACCACTAAAGGGGATTTATTTGTGTGGTATGGAGGAAAATAAATGGGTCTAGAAAGGGAAAGAGCCGGCTCCCAGTGTCCTAGGCTAAGCAGGTTGCTCTGCTTAAGAATAAAGGTAATGCAATGGGGCACCTGGGTGGCTCAGTCGGTTAAGCATACGACTTCGGCTCAGGTCATGATCTCATGATTCGTGAGTTTGAGCCCCACGTCGGGTTCTGTGCTGACAGCTCAGAGCCTGGAGCCTCCTTCAGATTCTGTGTCTCCCTCTGTCTCTGCCCATATGCTGCTCGGCTGTGTCTCCCTCTTTCAAAAAAATAAATAAAAACATTAAAAAATTAAAAAAAAGAATAAAGGTAATGCAAAATTGTTGAATGACTATATTGTACGCCTGAAACTAAAAACACTGTATGTTAACTATACTGGAATTAAAGTAAAAACTTAACAAAAAATAAAGGTGATGTGACTTTGTGAGGTTCTTATGACAATGTAAGATCATAAAGGAAATGAATGGGTCTCAATGTTGTGTGCTCACTAAATAATGCTATTATTAAATTTCATTCAAATTGGGTTCCTTTGCCAAACCCTTCATTCAGAGTCTGTGATGAGGTGTCTGGGTTGGGGTAAAATTTATCAGTGTCTTCTGAAAGACAAGAGTCATTGCTACAGATGTCTTTTTGACAATTCCAAATTTTATGAATTCCCCTCTAGAAAGTCCTGTTATTTGTACCACCTGCTGCCTCTCTTTCTTGAAGATTAAAGCCCTCTTGTTGGAGGGAGGCTGATTGTAACAGGTTTGTCTGCAGGAGATCTCAAGGCCACAGCCGCAGAGGCCCAGAGGAGAAAGCTGGGACCTTGCAAGATGCAGTGGCCAGAGAATTCTCAAGAGTAATTAAGCAGGACAGCAGATGTGGAGGTGTGGGCAGGCTGAGTACTGGTTTCAAAGGACATTCTCCTCTTTCTCTCACCCTCCATTGGCGTGTCTCTTATTCCTCCCTGGGCTATAACTGTTATTAACGTTCAGATTTTGGAGATAATGGCTTTAATTAAACTACTTTGCTGTTTACTACTGTTTTGGGAATTTGCTAATTAATCTTTATGTAATTGTTTTGCAATGGTTGTACAGCAAAAGTTCTTAAATTATAAGTTGAATCTCTCACAGAGAATCTAATTTCTAATCAGACTCTCATGTTAATAATGGAGGGGAGAAATTAACTATTTAAAGTCCCTTCCTTCACAGGGATTTTCTGTCTTCAACCTGGCACGTTGACCATGCTGTGGAGAACACCACACTGGTGTCTGGATTTTGATGGTTCTGATGGAACTGCTGATGTCCATGTAGTAATATGGTAGCTTTCTCTCTACCCCAATTAGCATGAAGTTACTAATTCTGACCCTATATTCGTGGAAATATTTCCCTTAAAGTCTTACTCCCTAGAGATGCCTAAGGCCATCCTCTATCAAATCCTAGACTCTTCCTCTTTACTAGGGTCGCTGTAAAAGGTCTATGGGGATCACAACTATTGAACTTTGGAAATGGATAAAAAAGTGCTGAAGTGATTTCTCAGAATATCCCACAATACATGAGGTGAAATAAAGGAACATTTCTAATGGATATTGTAGGTAATCTTTCTTTGAGTTCTAAAATAAGGGTCCTCAGAAACTTGTATAGCTTGTTTCCCCTTCCTTGTCAGCATCTGCCTGTCTCTGACTCAGAGGTCTGATCCTCAGTCACATAAGGCGCAAACTGCAGAAAGAGCTAGTCTCTGTCCTTGGTTTTAGCCTCTGGGAATAGGGATATTATCTCAATGATGCTTGTCTCTGCTTGGAAGTCAAGCCCTGCCTACTAGCAAGAGACTCTATTAAGCAACATAGTGCTCCAGTACGAGGCATGGACCCTGGAGCCAGACAACCTGGGCCCAAAGCCTGTCTCTGCCACTTCTTAGCTGTGTAATCTTGGACTTGTTGCTCAACCTTTCTGGGTCTGTAATATGAAGTTTTATGAGTGTATACCTTACAGTACTGATATGATGATTAAATGAGATGGAGTACATGAAGATCTTATTATAGTGCCTGGCACACAGTAACTGAGTATTAGTATTATCCATTTTTCCATGGTTCTGTTTTCAGCCTGTAACATAGTACATGCTGAGTGCCATGGAGGGATTGCCTAATTTGCTCTTAGCTATGATATTTTCCAGTTTGGAGGCAAGCTGGACTGGATCTCATCTGTACTATCAAATGTGTTTAAGGACTGCCAACATTAAGCAGATTTTAACCATAGAAGGAGATAGTTCAGGGATGACAGTTACTGGGTACCTCTTCTCTTTCCTGTGGTAGACCTTACTGATCACAGCACTCTTCTTGTTCATTAGGTCTAGACTTACCTCAGATTCATCTCAACATACTGCCTAGGCAGCTAAGAGTCAGTGTCTTACCCCAAGAAAGAGAACACTCAGCAAAGCCAGCATGCTAATACTTTACTGGGAGGTACAATTCCAGCAAGCAGAGTGAGAGATAAAGGAAATGTAGCTGGGAAGGAGAAAAAGCAAATACAGGTCATATGTTACCAAGCTGACCACAGTTTTTCAGGAGTGCCAGCTGGTTGCTCAGTCACATGGGATATCTTGGGGTGCGGAGCATGTGAAAACACCATGTCAGGACACTCCATCTCAGGGTAAAAGCTCAAGCAGTTTATCTTCTGACTTATTTCCATCTCCTGCCTCTCTATGGTCAAAGTCCACTTTGTGGGACTTCAGTGCCTCCTCACATCTAGGTTGTGATAACTGACCTTCCTGCTGAAAGGTAGCCACTGAGGAAATGAGAGTCTCTATGAATCCATTGGAGCTAAACTGGGGCACTAGAGCCACTCTAGGTTCCACCACAGCAAGTGTGGTATGGCCAGGCCTAACCTGGTACAATCCCCAGGGGAGGTTGAGCCATGCAGGTGTTAGGGGATGAGGCAGCAGGCAGTGAAGCAGGAGCTGTACATCTATATGAATGGATCCATGGCAGGTGGCCAAAGCTTGGGAATTGCTTAGTAGATCTGAGTGGCTCACAGACTGGCTCCAGTGCAGTTGGCATGTGGTATAAAAACCCATTTGGCATCCAGGGTTTTGTTGAGAAACATCCTAGGGGCTTTGGCCTCAAAGTCTTTGTCTCATTCTCCCTCATTTTCATTGCCTGCCCCTAGTTCCACAATTTGTTGCTGCAGTGCAGGAACCACACCTGCCCAGGGTATACTGTGCACCTTAACCCCACATCCCAGGCCCAGCACGCTCATGATGGATCCACATGAGAGAAGAACACAGTGTGGCCTGTGGTTCCAGAATTTAGGTACCTGATGTAACTTCCATGTTCTGTCTGCTACACCACATTCCTCTCTTTGTCACTGCACTCTAGCCCTGCCACTTTCAGGTCTTAGGTCATCTCCTTGTCATCTCATGGTCTCTGGCCACAATGTCCTCTTTTCAGCTTGCAGGGAAAAGCAGTGTGTATAAAGGCCCACTTGGAGGCAAATCTATCCCTCTTTGCCTGGCTAACTCCTGTTCATCCTGCTGGTCGGAACTTCAAAAAGACCTTCCTGAGCCCCACAGTGTAAAGTAGATCTTGGGGCGCCTGACTGGCTCAGTCAGTTAAGTGTCTGACTTCAGCTCAGGTCATGATCTCACAGTTCGTGAGTTTGAGCCCCGCGTCAGGCCCTATGCTGACAGCCCAGAGCCTGGAACCTGCTTCAGATTCTCTGTCTCCATCTCTCTCTGCCCCTCCTGCTCATGCTCTCTCTCTCCTTCAAAATAAATAAACATTAAAAAAAAGTTAAAGTGGATCTCTATTGTACATCACATCTCATCGCTCCATCTGTAGTGGTATATTTAAAGTGTATATTTAAGTGTATTTAACTTACTTCTGTGTCTTCCACTAAGCTATAAGCCCTGTGAAGGCAGAGAATAAGGTTATTCTCCACTATGTCTTTAGATCCTACTCTCTGGCTCATAACAGATTTTACACACACACACAGGAAAAAAATAAATGAATGAATTGGTGAAAAACTGAATTCTTCTATCTTTTTGATCCTTTGTCTCCATGAACCTTGAGGCTGACAAGCTAATAATTCCCACAGCATGAGTGGGGCCTGCTATCATTTTCTGTAATGGTTGTCATGATGGTCTTTCAGAAAGTAATTGGCTTAATTATGCCCTAAACTGACCCTTTGGATGGAACTGAAGGATAACTGAACAGAGAGAAATGATTCAGAATTGTCCTGTTGGGTCCAATTATCAGTAAAAAAAAAAAAATGATTGAGGATTAGGTCTAGTTTATCCAGGGCTCCCCAGCATGAACCACACTGTCTGCTCATTATAGCTGCCCTGTAGCTTATCTGGGCTTTGGGGAAACTGGTCTGCCCACTATCCATTCCCATTTATTTCCCCTGAAAGGAGTGGCAGGAACAGGCTCAGAGTTGTGGGAACATACTGGGAATTCTGGGACCCCAAGATCAAGTGTCAGTAAGAATTGTTAACCCTTCATCAATGACAAAATATACATTTCTCCAGGTTTTGGAGTGCATAGGTTGCTTGAGTGGTCCTAATTCCAGAGGTCAAAGAAGTAGTTGTCAAAGTTCTCCTCTGCCTCTGATCTCATGATGTAAGTGTGGTCTGCATAGAAAGAATGGAAAACTGGTCATGGTGGTTCTAGAGTGACACAAGGGACAAAACCAAATACATAAACAGTATTGTCTTCTTGGCTGTTGGATTGCAATGAGAGTTCCAATGGCATGGGGTTATAATTAGTGCCTGGAGTAGGAGATAGATGTGCCTCTGGGTAAATCATTTGTTCCAGCCAATTGATTCTAGGTGCAAAGGTTTATGGGGAGGCATCAGATCTGTATCCACAAAGGACAGTACAACTGTCTGAAGTTTTAGATTGCTGCTGTTCTCTGTGCTTCCTGCCCATCAGGGCTCCATGCTCCTAGCTCAGTCTGTTTTGCAAAGAATAATCTGTTCTTTCACCAAAAACTTCTGGGACTTTATGGTAAACTTGCCATATCCTCACTTTCTCCCTCTGTTCCAAGAAGCCTCCACAGTGAACTCAATGATAATTCTGAACATCAGAAGATCTAGGAAGACCTCCTCTCCCTATTTCCTTCTCTAAATAAACCCTGACTTCTCTCTGAACTCAAGGAAGTTGGGAGCTGTGTACATCCTTCTGCATGATTCCCAAAGGTGTGCAAAGTACTGTTTTTGTTTTGTTTTGTTTTTTGTTTTTTAAGTGATGAAGAAGATTGATACATTTATTTTTTGTCTCCAGTTAGGTGGACTGTCCCTTGCTGCTTGCATTCCTTATTTAGGAAAAATTCCTTTAAAACAAACCCTCAAGAGAATGTCTTAAATCTCTAGTCATATTTGAAAGTTTTGAAGAAGTAAGCAGCTATGAAGACTGTACAGAAATACACTATTTTTATAGGGCCTTTGTCAATCATATCTTCTTTCACATTAACTGAAAGTTTCTATTATTTAGGATAAATAATATATGGGGCATAATGTATCCCCTTCTGATATTGAGGAAGGATTTCTTGCACACTGAGGGCTCTATGAACTATACCATCTCCAGTGATATGAGGGTGAAGAGACTCACAAATGTGTCCAGTATCTTGGGGGAAGGAGACATACCATGTCATTTTCATGCTGTGCACAATACATTCTAGGGATTGAATTTCCTCTCTGCCAATTTCCTCAAATTACATGAGATATTATTCTAGCAGAGGCCAAATGAGGTATATTGGATTATCTAATTTTTATTCTAAAAAGTTACAGATTTCAAATATACTCAAAAGTAGAGAGACTAGTATAATTATCCTCTCATGTACCAGTCATCCAGCTTCAACAGTTACTGATAAATGGGCAACCGTATTTCATTTCTATTCCAACCTATTTCCCATACCCTGTCCTAGATTACTTTGAAACACCTCTCAGATTTCTATCATTTTATTTATAAATATCACAGTCTATATCTATAGAATAAGAAAGTCTTTTTAAAAGATGATTAACATCACACCTAAAATGATTAATAGTAATTCCTCAATAACATCAAACATCAGTCAATATTTACATTTTCTCAATTGTCATATGAATACTTTAAATTTTTAAACAGTTTGAATATGGATCCAAAACTGCATTGTGATTAGTTGGTTATCTTTTACATTTCTATTAATTTACCTTCTCCTTCGGTCTGTTTCTTTCTTTCTTTCTTTCTTTCTTTCTTTCTTCTTTCTTTCTTTCTTTCTTTCTTCTTTCTTTCTTTGTTGTTGATGTTATTATTAATGTTGGTTTTTGTTGAACAAACTGGACATTTTTCCCTAGAGATTTTCCAACAATCTGGATTCTGTGATTATACCTCTATGTTGTCATTTAACATGCTCATGTATTCCCTGCATTTTCTATATATTGGTAATTAAATCTAGATGCGTGGTTGGGTTCAGGTTTGATGTGTTTTGGCAAGACGGCTTCAGAGATGGTGTTTTGAGGAGGTCCATAATGTCTTATTGCCTCCCTTTGTGTGATGTTAGCAGCCATTGATCATGGCAAGATCTCCTCCTTCATAAGAGGTTATAGATGGGGATATTCTAATCCATCATGTTTCCTTTGTTAGCTAGAATGTACCCATGAAGAAAAATTTTTCTTATTAACTCTGTGTTTATGTTGAGAAACCATACATACATAAAAAAAGGAAAATGAGAGATATCTTTATACACTTTATGGGATGATCTCCAGGAAATATTTAAAAGGTTTAAAATGAAACCAGGATAGCATGTTACCATTTACTTTAAAAAATGGAAATGAATACATATATATTAGAGTAATATATAGTGTGCAATCTCCTTATATTCAAGAGAGAACTACAACTATCTTCATGCCTGCCTCTTCCTTTGTGATTTCTCCTGAAACCAATGACCTAAAAATGTTTTCTCTTTCCATAATTGGATAAGGCAGGACCACCAATTTTATCTTTTCCCATAAGTTGGGTACACTCCTGAAGTTTTGCTTCTGTGACTGGATTTTTTTTCATGAAGATAAGACAGACATATTGCGATAAATTTGAGTCCTTATTACAATGAGGTTAATTATCCAAAGGAGAAAAAATAATTAGACATGCTCAAAGATACTATCGAAAGTCTTGGGCTAATAACACTGCCATGTGTATGTAACTAATAAAGAATTGCCTAGCCATGACGTCATGGGCACAAAGGTCTGGAGGTTGGAGGAAAAGCTATTTGAATGGTATCTCTCACTAATGGGCCAGGAAGATGCTAGAATGCTGTGTTGATTGTTATCTGTTGAGATCCTCTATACAATACTCAGCAGGGGTGCCCTGGAATGAAGTGAAGTATAAGAGCTTTTTGGACTAAAGTTCCCTTTTGTGAAACCAAAACATCACCTGCTCATAGCATCTTTTGATTAGCTCTTACAGCCATGCTTCCAGCAGTAGACTCAAAAGTTATTCTTTTACAAATTTTTAATAGCTATTAGTATATTACATATCCTGGGAGTATATTCTAACCACTTTGGAATAATTAATCTAGGGACAAAGGAAGTTTATGTAAGAAATGAAATGGCCAAACATCTAAAATATGGGGGGGGGGCAGTTTTACATGTCTTTTCATTTCTGTTGGTTAAGGATGCAACCAACTCACAACCACAACTTTACAAAAAAGAATTCTTTAGGATTATTGTAGATGTCTTTGGCATTGACATTGCTGTCCACTTACCCTAAATACAAATTATAGAGCATTTTTTTCTTAAAGTCTATTTATTTTGAGAGAGGGTGAGAGGGGAGCAGAGAGAGGGAGAAAGAGAATCCCAAGCAGCCTCTGTACTGTCAGCAAAGAGCCTGACATGAGACTGGAACTCATGTACCATGAGATCATGACCTGAATCAAAATCAAGAGTTGGACTCTTAACTGACAGAGCCACCCAAGTGCCCCAATTCTAGAAATTCTTATATGTCTTCTTCTTTCAATACAGAAGACAAATAATTTATCTCACTGCATTGCTATAGTCCCCTGTTGTCTCTTCTGCATGGATTTTCTTACCATTTATAATTTATTTTTAATTACCCTTTTAACTTCTTTTAAAACTGTACATAATACACATAAATCTCTACTTCTTGTATTGGTAGTTTGAAAGAACATTAATTTCTAAGTTTGAAATTCTGTCAGAGTTCATGTATTGTGTTGGAAAGAGATGTGCCACCCAAACTACGTAACTGAGGAAAACTGGATAAAAAAATCACTACAAGATGTGGGCAAGATTTAGGGAAATTGAAGGGATAGTGGAATACTACAGGGCAGGCAAGAGCAGGGAGCTATGTCCACACTAGGCCCTAAGAGACCAGATGCATGGAGAAGGCTTCCTGACTGGAGCTGTGGTCTTGACAGGGAGAAGACATAGCCAATATACAATTATCTGGCAGAGAGTACACTGTGGGGATAAATATTTTGACTTCATTCTCTTTCTCCTCTTCCATCCCCTGCTGGTGCCTCTCATTGCTAAAACTCAACTAAAAGCTGGAGGGCAAAGTAGCCTATAGACATTGGCCTCTTGGGGACCCAGGGCATTATGCCTCTGTCTTCTTGTGCCTAGTAGTGCCAATGAAAGATTTATGTGCCAGTCTGGATTTTTTTTGTTAATTTCTGTAGTTTTGATAAATGCTTGATACTTGGTGTCTTAAAATTTCATGGGAAAAGTTTTTGTGTAGGTTATTTTGTACTCATGTTACCAAGAAATCAATGGACACTTCAAAACGGAAAACTCTGGAGTTTTCAGACATCCTTCAGTTCTAGGAAACAGTCTTTTTTTTTCTTGTATATCTTCTCTATCCACTTCCATTCTCTCTTTCTATAACATTTATTGATGGCTGTTGCCCTCTAGATGGATTGATTAAATTTTTTGGCTTCTTGAGCTTTCTTTTTCTTTTCTACCTCTTTGTTTTCTGCTTTATATTTTGAAACATTTGTTGAGTTTTAGACTTTTATTTACATTTTTATTTTTGCCATGATATTTTTAGCACTCAATGACTTGTTTTTGTTTTCATATTATTTCTTTAATATGGCAACCTTCTCTCTTTTTTTACATAGATGTGACATCTTGAATTTCTCTGAGGAAATTATTTGAAGTTCTTTTCGTTCTTGCAGGTGTATTAAGATATAATAGACAAATAAATATTGTGTATATTTAAGGTGTACAGTGTGATGGTTTAGATATGTATATTGTGAGATGATTACCAAAGTCAAGTTAATGTACACAACAATCATCTCACGTTTATTTTTTTTTTTTTTGGCATAAGAACACTTTAGATCTAAATTTACTTTCCTTCAATTTGTTCTTTCTCCTCCAGAGTCATAATGTTTCATTGATCTTAAGTCAGGAAACTATAGTGGTTAAGAAACAGGGTGTGAATTGTGGCATTTACTAGTTTTTTTGACCTGGGTCAAGTCACCTGGCCTTTGTACCTTAGTTTCCTCACTTGTAAAACAACAACAACCACAACAAACACCTCAAAAAGCCAGTGTGAGTATTATAGAAGTTAATCTCTACAGAATCTTTAAAAAAGTGACTAACGTTAACTAGAACTTCTATTCATTTTGGTCTCTCTTGTGTGCTGCTGTTTACCCTTGAGTAACTGGTGATTCTTAATTATCTAAAACTATTTATAAATAGAGGACTATGCATTTTCTACGTTATT